>NW_019091197.1:9703545-10303545 GCF_002217175.1 Folsomia candida | reverse complement strand
TCAAAATTACATTTCGGAAAATTTGGAGATATAACCAAGTCAAAATTCCATTTTGAGCGTTTAGCTCCACAAATTCAGAGAAGTTTTTTCCAAAATATAAAGTCCCTGGTTGATTTCAATAATCCGCTCCAAACCGAACCAGCCGGTTTTTTCGATTCGCATCGGTTCTCTATACAAAACCGTCCCAAACCAGTTCGGTCCGGTCCGGTCCTGTCCGGTCCAGTCCGGTTCGGTTAGAACCGGGAACAGTTGACACCACTAATTGTATTTATCTTGCGTTTATTGTGTAAGAATGTTTTGTTATATAATTCAAACTCACCCGAGGGAAGGAAAGCTGAAATAAAAAAGGTAAATATAAAAAAGGTAAAGTTCAAGGCCACTAGATTCAATCTAAGCAAAGATTGAGAAAGAAAAACAAGTTCAAGCTGAGCTACAGGTATGGAAGGGGAAAGTTATTGGGCTGTTTACTAACCAAGTCAACCAGCATCAAAAGTATATAAAAGACGAAGTGAAGAGACCCTTCTTTTGTGTTTTTCTCAGGCACCTTTGCTCATCTGAGGCAGTACTGTACATATGTATATCATCAATGGACGGCCGTATGTATGTATTTCTAACTTTTTCATATCAGATCAGATCGTACTAATTGTGAGACTTTACGTACTGACATCCCACTTAAATCCGATCGGGAAAATTGAAATGTATTTAGTTTTCCATATTTTCCATATTTAAAGTTTTCGTACTTAACGTACTGATTTTCATATACATTTTGAGGATTTTTCGTGCATAAAATTCAAACACAGTTTTCCATATTTTAGGTTTTCGTACATTTTACATATTTTCATACACATTTTGACGATTTTTCATACATGCACATATTCTAGATATTTCGAGTATTTTTCTACCATAATTATAAATATTTCAGTAGATATTTTGAAGTGCTTTCATGTAAAAATATTTGTCTTCATTCAGAAATTAAGGTTTCATCAAAATCAAATTTCAGAAATAAATATGGCAGAAAGTTTAAGTTGAAAAGCATTTTTTATGCGCGTATTTTCAATTTTCTGTACGCAAAATTTACGTAGTATATACATATCCGCCCTCTGATCATCAAAAACAAGGGAATTAAAACGGTTGAGAAGCAAAAATGCGAATTTTGCATTGAGCAACACCTCACAGCATGGCTGCTTATTTTAAAATAGTAGGGAAGCCACGGAAAAAGTTTTGCCTTGATTTGGCAATTTATGTAAATTTACTGAACTATCTATCAAGCATATTGGACGCGAAAGAAGTACATTTTTGTGTTTCATTTTTTTGCACAGAGTGTCTTGCACATAAAAGTTGAGTATTTACATATACTGATCCTATCCCTCCAGGATATGCAACTCCTTTATAGTGGATGTTGGTGGGGGCACATATAGCAAAGGCAGGTGCACAGTGTGCGGATCACTGAAAAAGCGGACAAATTATTTTCAGGTTCGAGCCCTGGTCAGGGCCTTATTTTTGTTTGCATTGTTGCCGACTTTTTAAGGCTGGAGTTTTCAGCAACACCAATCCCTTTGACTTTCGACGACCTGGTGACCGTGTGCATGGGACGAAAAGTGAGAGATATCAAATTGTCGTACTTTTCGGCACATACACACGGTCACCAGGTCGTCGAAGGTCAAAGGGATTGTGGTTGCTGAACCCTCTAGCCTTAAAAAGTCGGCAAAAATGCAAACAAAAATAAGGTCCCGACCAGGGGTCGAACCTGAAAATAATTTGTCCGCTTTTTCAGTGATCCGCACACTGTGCACCTGCCTTTTTTGCTATATGTGCCACCACCAACATCACTTCACTATAAAGAAAAAGAGTTGCATATGCTGGAGGGATAGGATCAGTATGTACGTGTAATGCTTGAAATGATTTTCACATTCATTTCTATCAAGTATTGCATTTGTAAGTATTTATTAGCTATGCTTACTTTTTTATTAAAAAAATACAAATCAGTCAATTCCATCCAAATGAAATGCCAGGGGAAATTAAGTCCCTATATTTAAATATTTGCCAACATTCTTGATATGTTTTTATACTTCTATTTATCTAATTTAGGAAGGCCTGTGGTTCACATTTTTTTTGCCATCAATCGACACGATGACCCAGCCCTGGTTATAAAAATAAGTCGTCTGGATCTTCCCTGGCTGACATCTCTTCTTCTTGGGTACCTAGGATGACTTCCTACTTGATGATTATCTCGTCAGAATGGGGCGCTCCTTTTTCGAGGAAACTTGTAAAACAAAAAAAATATGATACCATGCATAAGTAGTGAAACTATGAGTACAGGGTGGTTTAAATGTCACGTTACAAAGTAAAATTTTTCAATGGGAAAAATTCGTAAATTTCCATTAGGGGACGTTTTTTCTTGGAGACCCTCCCCTTTACGTTATGAAGTTTATGAACGTCCCCTTAGTTACCGAAATTTGGTCTCTGAAATTAAAGATTTTAAGAACTTTGTCATCAGTGTTTCACAGTTTTGATAATAATTTAAAAAATCTCAATCCCAAATCTTGTCACTAACGGAGATTTAGGGACTTTTCCCTTCTGAAAATTTTCCATCGCAGCGTGACATTTAAACCTCCCTGTACTTATAACAGCCGGAACTTACATCATGTCAGGCGAAAAATCTTCTGCACCTTGTACTTTTGACGAAGTATTCGTCGCAGCTAATCTGGTGCATTCACTAGAAAATAATTCATGCAAAAATAATAATTAAACTACTAATTTAATTTTTGCCTAAATTCACGAACTTCTTCTCTCGGAGGTGAGCTGTTAAATATTTTCGTTTCTTGAACCGAGCCCCACACCGATGACAAGTGGTATGATTGTCCCCAAACTTGCTCTCATTTACGACACATTCGTGTCTTGAGCAATTTGTACCCGTTGCCGCATCGTGCGCAGGTGATTGGTCTCTCCGAACTGTGAACTTTGACATGTTTGGTGAATTCTGAAGGTTTCAAGTAGGTCCGTCTGCATCCGGGGTGAGGACATCGTAGTTCCCGGGAAGATGACCGTGAGGTCACTTGAAATTTCTCCAGGTCTGGGTTGCAGTCACGGCTGTGAAAAAGGAGAATTTAAGTCATTGAAGGCATACGTGGTCCCATTAATTCATTTGATGAATATGATGAATAAATTATTCATTCAATGTTCAAAAATTGAATCAATATTTTATTCCGATTTTTGACTAGATGAATGGTGAATGAATGAATATCTATTCAATTCCTGTGAATGAATACTTTCTTCATTATTCATTTTTTACTCAATGCTTTGTACATAGGGAAAGTTGAGAAATCCATGTAATTCTGTGAATTTTGAATAGAAAAATAATGAAGGAATTGTGAATAATGAATACATGTTCAATTAATATTTTTTTTACAAATTATGAATGAATGAATAAGGAATGAATATTTTTTTCATTGCTTGGAACGAATGAGCTTTGAATGAATAAATGTTTTTTGAACATGTATTTATGATTGTAGGGAAAATTTGTAAAATATGTATGTTGTTAAATAGTAAAATTGTTCATACTCTCGCTTAATGTGTCGCTCAAAGTTAAATCGCCTGTCGAAGGTGCGCCCACATCTGTTGCAACTGTACTTGGCCAGGGGTTTAACGATTGTACTGCAACCGAATTAAAAAATTAGTGATACTCTTCATGCTCACCTCCTAGAAATTGGAAGCCTTTTATCAAACGTAGTCTGAATAAGGACCATAACAATTCTGCGTGATCTTGGAAAGTATGTGCAGGATAAATACAAATTCTTTAAAGTTCCTATGGGTGACGCGTTGGCGCGTAATCTCACTTTACCCCTAGTCAATGTATTCCAATTTCCTCGAAAATTAATTCGCTAATTTTTATCAAATCGACTTGTTTATAGTACCAAAAATTAGCTTTAGATTAAAACATGAAAAGTTTCGTTTATCTGAAAACTGATGGAGTTGATGCGATTTTGAAAATTACATTTTGAATACATTGGATAGGGGTAGAGTGAGATTACCCGCCAACGCGTCATCCATGGGAACCTTAACCGTTATCGAAGTTTTGAATTAAATCAACCAACCAACATTGACCTTCTGCTTCCTTGTTTCCCAGGGGGATTGTTTTTCCACATAAGGAACACGGTAATGGATAATTTATCTGGGTCGTCCCTTGGGGACAAGAATGCATCTCTAAATCCCTCCCTGCCTGGAAAACTTCTCCACAAGTGGGACAAGATAGTTGGCACGTTTCAAACACTTCAGTTTTAACGATGGCTTCATTTTTAGCGACTGAAAATACTTATATTCAAGAAATACTGAGGTTAATTATTTTAGTGTCGATTAATAATTATGAGGTATATTTATGCATATATGTACGAGATGCCATAAAGTTTGAATACCTTCAAACTTTACGTCGCCTTCTTGGGAATGTGGAATATCTTCGTGTGTGAGATCCGGTTGTCGTAATTTCTTGGACATGGTTACAAATTAATTGTGTTTATGTCAGCTCGAATATATTTTTAGGGTTCTTTGGGACGGCAAAACCTTGGAGGTGTTGTTATTATATTTTCCGAAGGAAAAGATTGTGGCAAGATAGAATTTCAGTTCCAATTTTATAGAAACACTGGTAAATTATAATTACGCGTGTTAAGTAGTTACAAAGGTTGGGTGTCGCGCAAATTGTTGGTTACGATTTATGTACATAAGCTACAATTATACGTTTAGTAGTATTTTATTTCAATTATGGGTTTTTAGTGTTTATTTCTACGGTGTCAAGGTATTAGGTTGTTTGCGCAAGTAAACACAAACATAGTTTTTGAACATAAACACAAAATGTTTGATTCCAGCGCAAAAGTCGCTCCTCCTCCCAGATTTTTGTGTTTGTTTACAAACTCAAACTCAACCTTGAACGCAAAAAGTACCCATTTTGCGTTTGCTCCACCGTTCACATTTATTTCTGTTAAATTGCAATAATTAATTAATTAAAACAAATTAGCTAACGCAAATATTTAAAAATTATTCACACGACTTTGAGAAGGCTTATTTCTTACAAAATAAACATCTGCATCGTTTCTGTACATCTTAATTGCGGTAAGAACGGTTTCCTCGATTCTAAATTTTTTTGTGATGTACAATTTTTTTTGTTCTTTTCACAATTACAGGTATCAGGATGGCTAAATTCTCTTTTAAGAAAAACGTGCAGTATGACATCGCACTGCTGACGGAAGTGGAAACTACTAATCCATTCGCGATTAAAAAACGTAAACCGGTGTGGGTGGAAATCGCAAATAAATTGATCCAGTCTAATTTGAAAATGAAGGTCACGGACCGGTCATGTAGGGAGAGAGTGGACCTGCTTCTCGCTAGTTTTCGAAAGGACGAGACCTCCAGCATTCTGGCGTAAATATTTAAAATACATATATATGCATGTTAATTTAATGTTGCATGTCACATTAATAAAGTTTTTATTTATTTAAATTAGATCGGGCATACTCGAGGAGGAGATGGACGAGCTGAAGAAACTGTTGACCAGTGTTTCTCAATTGGAGAGCCAAAAGCCAGTTTCCGGTCCAACTATTTTTTCAAAGTCAAATCGAGAGGAAGGCGAGAAAATTCGCCGAGGTGCAGTTCAGAATCTGTCAGAGAATTTGTCAGATGTTGAATGTGATGATAAAAAATTGCCGAAGACTGGGGATACTCCACCTGGTCTTGTTCGACCAATAGTTACAGGACCGATTACAGGACAGAATTGCAAAAACAACGACAAGATGCTGAAATAGAAGAAAAGTCGTTTTTCTGAAATGCTGCTGGAAGTATTAAAGCGACAGGAATAAATAATTATTGTTGGCAATAATAATTCATCTGTATTTATTATTTTAATGCGTTATATATTTAAAACATGTTAAGAATTAAAATACTCCTCAAGTGTTGGTGGAGGGCAGTCGAAATAAGTAGATGTCTGAGATCCATTTGTTAATTTATTTAAGTCAAAGCTTATGTTTGATCTGCTAAGGACTTTATATTTTCTCTTTTTTACTGTGAAACAGTGATACGTTATCAAATCTTCTTCAGATTCTATGAAAAATGGGAATAAATCCATACTAAATATGTGTACATTACTTTACTAATTGTACATTAGTTGAAAATTGCGCCGACAGTCCCGTTAATGTTAACGTTTAAAAAACTTCATTTGCGCAAACTAAATATCTGCACACAAACATAAACGTAAATTAAAGTTTGGATTCAAGTTTGCGGTTAAGTTTACGTTTGGGTACCATAACGCAAGCTATCTATAACTGTTGTTATGGAAACAGCTGGGGAACTCGCCGGCTAGGCTGCTCATATCACCACCATGCACCACTCTCATTCATATGCATTCACTTTGTCTGCAGGAGGAAGAGTTGCATGGAAAATTGCATCAAGATGAATGAAAAAGAGGGTACTTGGTTAACGTATGTATGTGTTAGTTCTTTACGTGAAGTATAACAGTGCTGCGGAAGAAACATTTAATTTTACAAACATTATATAAAATATTTGTATGTTTACATATGTATATTTAGATATGAACGTACGTACATATGTATATAAATATTTAGTACGTATTGATAGCCATTCACTATCTTTAACTGTTCAAATAATACAGGAATAGAAGCTTAAAATAGATAGTTTCATAAATTATAAACTTTAATGAATAACTGGATATAAGATAGACAGGGAATCTCATTTCACCTTATTTTATTAATATTTCTCCTCAATAGTACAGTCGTTAAATAAATAAAGTTCTTATATAAAATTAAGAATCCTCATTTTCTTCTTCCTGGAACGTCCTGCCCCTCTTGGATTTCTTCTTCCCTAACTTCTTCGTCCTGGTAGTAACGACACTCTTTTTCCTCGTGACCCTTGACCTCTCCCTCTTTTTAGACCTTGTCGCCGCGACCTTCCTTGGCCTCAGAACCCCGTGTGCTTTTTTCAGATGGCGTTGCAGCGTTGACTTGACCATGTAGCCCTTCCCACAGTGCTCGCAATTGAAGCCAAATTCTCCCCCTGCGGCGAGAAACTTGTCCCCAATGGACTGCGTGACCTTGACCTGCTTCCTGACCTTGGGGGTCGTTGACCTCCTGGCCCTTTGCACCCTCTTCTTCCGTCTCGCCGTGGCATCCACGCTGTGCACCCGCTTCAAGTGGAGGGCGAGCAAGGAGCTGAAGACGAACCCCTTTCCGCACTGGGCGCACGGGAAGGTGAAGGGCCCCCCTTCGGCGTGGGCGCGGATGAGGTGCGCCTTAAGGGCGACCGAGGCCCGGAAGGACTTTTCGCAGTGGGGACATTTCCGCAGTTTGGGGACGTATCCAGGGGTGTGGAAGCGGTTGAGGTGGGCGCGGAGTTTGTGCGAGTGTTTGAACGTCTTGTCGCAGTGGGGGCAGGGGTGCGGGCGGAGGACGGAGTGGGACCGGAGGTGAGAGTTGAGTTCTCCTTTGACCGGAAAAGTGGCGCCACAGGTCTGGAAAAATGAGGATTTAATTTTAGTTGGGGAAATTAATAATGTTGTTTGGGGAATTTTTATTATTTTGGCAACAAATATTTGGCACAAAGCGTGACGACTCGTCACTGACGAGCAACAAATTGGTGTCCGCAGTTCCATGAATAATTTTCAAAACGGGTCAAATTTATAGTGCCCAACCGAAAATTATTTTCTGCCAAGCAGAAGAAATAATTTTCGCAACATTCAAATTTGCAACCATTCGGTTTTATTTTTTTGTCCAACCAAAATGTAAAATAATGCAACCAACTAATTTAATTAAGCAGCGAGATAATTCTTATTAATTAAAACTATTATTTTATTCCCCTTACCTCGCATTGGAACGGCTTTAACCCCACGTGCCTCCACTTGTGCCCTTTCAGCCCCTTCAGCGAGGTGAAATTTTCTCCACTGCAGAGTTAAATAAATAGTCCTTAAAAACATTATTATTTTGGGCAAAATTAATTAATATACTCACCACTCATCGCAAATGAAGGGGTCAGCCCCGTGCTCCTTGACCTTGTGGGCCTGGACGCTGTTCGCACTGGAAAACTTTTCCCCACAAAGGCCACACGCTGGGCGGCTGGAGTCGTCGTCGGTTCTGAGGTGATATTTGAGGAATTCCGGTCTGCCGAATTCCTTTCCGCACACGTGGCAGATGAATGAACTTTGAATTTTTTGTGTTAATTGTGAATTTTTGGTACATAAGTATTCTAAAAGGAAGTATAAGCATAAAAGTGACACACGATATATTGATAAATTAAGGAAAGATTGTAACTTTATGACAATTTTGATGAGAAGAGATTATGTATTGTTAAAATGTGCTCTTAAAGATATGGTGAAAGGTGATATTACTTTTTCTATGAGAAATAATGCGCGTACTTGTCCACTTATTAGTGTAGATACTTCCTCGTCTCAAATTTACAAAAAATCTGTTCAATTCCGCACGACGAAGTTATGGAACGCGTTGCCGAGAGATCTTGATGTTAAGAAGATGTCTTATGCAAAATCTAAACAATTTTTATGTGAAGATATGTTAAAATAACTCAGATAACAATTTAGAAAAAGACTGACTAGGTATACTATTTAGGTGGGTGGAGAGTTCAGATATCACACTATATGCATTTAATGCACACAATATAGGTGTGAAATAATATGCAAAAATTTCCGTGCTAAAATCATTTTTGAAAAAGTAATGACGATTTTAGTGACCCCAGTTTAGGAATTTTCTCAATGCTTTAACAAGCGGTGAATTTTTTTTACTATTGACGTTTAGATATTCCACTCTCTGTCCACCTTGGGTGGATACATTATTTCGCTATGGTCCTAGCCACTGTCCAAAACAGGCGTCCAAAATGTCCAAAATGCACAAAAGTGTCCAAAATATAAAATGGAGCAAAATGTTACAATTTATTTATTACCGATTTTTTGCAAATCTTAGCCCAGATACATAAAGGGTGTTAATAAAGTCCGATCCCATGCATTTTTTGGAGCGTGGTTGTTACAAATTCAGCTGGAACTTTTGAACCAGTGAAGTTATTTATTTCGAATTTTTACCATGGGAGGAACAACTAAACGTGTAAGTCATGAGCATCTTAGAGTTGAGATACAAACATTGCATCAGCAGGGGCTTAAACCTACAGAAATTGTGCAAAAATTGGGCTGCAGCCGCAGAACTGTTTGGAAATGGAAGAATAAAAATTTTGTCCACGACAAAAAGCGACCAGGGCGACCCAGAAAGGTGTCACCTACCACAAAAAGAATGATTAAAAACAGACTTTGCAAGAAAACCGGTAGCTCATTACGTAATTGAGCAAGGGAGTTAAATGACTCAAAACGCTATAAAGAGAAGAAGAAGCAAATTAACTGTGTGACCGTGCAAAAATTTGTGAAAACTACGAAGTGGGGTCACACAGCTTACAAACTAACCAAAAAAACCTCTCATGTCACAAAAATATATCGATGACCGTCTGAAATTTGAAGAACTCCTTCAGAAAAGTGCCCATTTGAGTGAAAAAAGACTTGGTGAAGAATTGCGCAGTCACATCCTTTGGACTGACGAATCTATTATTGAACTATATCCAAAATTGAACCAACAAAATGTTCGTTACAGGACAGAAAACAAATCGGATGTACCATCAAGAGCGATCCCAAAATTCGGGCTTAAAGTTATGGTAGCGGGTGGATTTTGTGCACGTTGCGTGACCCCTCTACATATCATACCAAAAGGCCAATCAGTCAATGCAAAGCATTATATGGAAAAAATATTACCTATCTATTTCGATAGCATGGGGAACAAGGAAATATTTCCTAATGAAAGAAAAATAGTTTTCATGCAGGATGGTGCTACAGCCCATACAGCAAAAGCGAGTTTGAGTCTCATCAAGACGCAAGTTTCAACGGTCTGGAGCAAGGGGGTGTGGGCCGCTAACGGCCCAGATTTGAATCCCCTGAAGAACCAGTGGTCCATACTTAAGGAAAATGTATACAAAGAGCCACAACCCCGGACGAGGGAAGAGCTAGTAAAAAAAAGTTCAAGATGTATGGAATTCGATTTCCAGAGGCACATTGGAAAAATTAGCACAGAGCCTTAAACAAAGAGTTGAGGGCATGGTTAAAGTAAATGGTAACAAGACCAAATACTAAGGTAAATATGTCGAACATTTTTTGTAAGTATCACGGGTAGTTTTTTTTTATACTAGCCTTCACTTTTTTACAGGAAAAATGGGATCGGACTTTATTAACACCCTGTATTTATGCAGTCTCCCATTAATTTTGAATTATGATATGTAATAGAGCATCGCTTGGGAAATTTCCTAATTTCTCAAACGAAAACATGTTTAAACAAAAAATTCCAAATAATGCCGTAAAAATACGCAAAATAATAAGGGGGTAAAATACATGTGGCTAGATTTGCAAAAAATTGGTGATAAAGAAATTGTAACATTTTGCCCCATTTTCTATTTTGCACACTTTTGTGTATTTTGGATACTTTGGACGGTAATTAAAATCGTAGAGAAACAATGTCGGCCCGAGAGGTTGAGAGACAGATGAATCTGTAAAGGTCACAACGAAAAAAAAAATCACCGCTTGTTAAAGCATTGAGAAAATTCCTAAATTGGCGTCACTAAAATCGTCATTACTTTTTCAAAAATGATTTTAGCACGGAAATTTTTGCATATTGTTTCACACCTATATAGTGTGCATTAAATGCATAGAGTGGGATATCTGAACTCTCCACCCACCTAAATAGTATACCTAGTGAGCATGTATTTATGTAGATGGTTAGTCGGTGGATATATTTAGTTATTACATAGTTGTTTAAAAAATATGTGCCACTTGTGGAAGAGCATAGCGTGTAACTGTGAACTTGTTAGACCCCAGAATAAAGCTTCAATACAATACAATACAATACAACACAAGGTTTTTAATTTATAGGATTGAACTTGATTAATTTTTTTCAGTTTTTCTGAAGTACGAAATAATCTCTACATTTTTCCAAAAAATTAGTGCAGATATTATTATCAGAGTGAAATTAGCCGCTTTTTGAAATCCGTATAAATCCGTCAAAAATCCACCCAGCATTGGTCCCGCCATACTTCCCAGCGTTAGCGAGCTCATGTACGCCCCAGCCGAGATGCTGGAAGCTTTTTCAGTATTACAATATAATTTTCTGCGTTTTCAAAAACATAATTCAAAATTATTAAAAACCTCATACATAAAGTTACGCCATACACTCAAAACAAAAATTTATCAAATCATCACCGCCAGTGTCAATATATGTATGACTTAACCGCCTTGTTTACAATTATGATTCCGAGTGGTAACGAAATTTTTCCGTCCGGTTATAACACTATCTCTACCGGTATCAAACTAATCCTAACTCGGATTCAACATTGTAACCAAGGCGGTTAAGTGAAGTATTGATACCGGCGGTGTTGATTTGTCAAATTTTTGTTTTGAGTGTATGTTCTTATGGAAATGTCACCAACTTTAGCATATCTTGAGCCTGGAGGAAGAAGAGAAAAATTGTTAATCCACATCCGAAGCTTAGGGAACAAATGCCGGTTACCACGGTGACAAAATTGCTACAAATATTAAATCATTTCTATGAACGGAATTCGTTAATACACTCGGAATAATCCAGTAAAAAGCGATATTACCGGCGGTCAATTATAAACTAAAAACAAAAATTTGTCAAATCAACACCGCCCGTGTCAATATATGACTTAACCGCCTTGGTAACAATTGTGAATCCGGGTGGTAATGAAATTTTTCCGTTCGGTTACAACCTTATCACTACCGGTATCAAAATCATCATAACTCGGATTCAACATTGTAACCAAGGCGGTTAAGTCATATATTGACGCGATGTTGATTTCACAAATTTTTGTTTTGAGTGTATGTGTGACTCTACTACGTTAGTAATAAATCTGCTGCCGAGGTTTAAAATTACCAGACTAGTAAATTACCAGTTACAAATATTACCAGTGGTAATATTTGTAACTCCTCGGTGATAGGTATTTATTACCAGCTTTAATAAATTTACTACCGGTCCGGAACAAATTTATTACCACATCAGTGTATTTAGTTGCAAATACGTGAATCTACATAAACCTGTCAATTCCTATTCCAACAATTGCGCAATTTCCGACGAACTGAGCCCCGAGTCCGATAAGAATAGCACCTTGAAATAGACAGCCACTGCTTCCCATTGCAACCGTTAGAAGGCTGGCAACCACGGAGAATGCACTGTAGAGAAGACCCGACCCAGTAAAAACCAATCCAATGACGGATGGACTTGTGGCGAACTGGGAGTCAATTATATTTTCAATTCATACTTTTATACCCTACATTAAAATTGATCTAACAATGGAGGTCTCCCAACGTATGTTCACAGATTTGGACAAACCAGTGTCAATCGATCACAAATATAATTAGTATGAAATTTGCAAATGCAACAATCTGTCAATTAGAGGTGAGTAGGGCCTAAGATTTTCAAAACCCGGTCCGCCAATGCCCGACTCAAAAGCCCTATTCAAAAGCCCGGGCCCGCCCAAGTCCAAATCTCGAAAGCCCGCCCAGGCCCGAGCCCATAGGGCTTTGAGCCCGGGCCCATCGGGCTTAGTCGGGCTTTTTTGTCATGGAGTGAGCAATTATACAATTACTTGTAGAGCACTCTAAACTATGCATGATGGAACATTAATTAGTAAAAGACGGAGGATAAATATTTAACAAACAAATTCCAAGGGTTTAGTATTGATTAAATTATTTTCACTGGGTACAAAATAAATAAATCAAAAACTGTTTATGTCAATAATGTATAGGACAAAAACAAGCCGTAGTTTTTATGAACGAACGTCTGGTTGGATAAAGTACTGCCGCTGACTGGTCGTCAACGTCAAACCGGTTGCTTGAAAAGACTCTCTAGCTTGTGATGCGGGGATGGATAATATCCTTTTCGCAATTTTCCGCATCAGTGGAAATTGTGTGGCGCCACACCAAAAGATTCAGGATATGCGGACCTCGCTTGATCCAACAGCCTGACCTTCTTTGAATATTCTCATGCACCGTCGGCTTATCTTGTCTTCTTCGTCCTTTGACACTTTTAAGCTGTGCAACCCTGCCGTTGGTAGTTAATTTTAAACACCGATAACTATCGGTTTCAATTTTGAAAATTTTTGATATTGAAATTATTTTTTAACGAAACCCCTATGACAATACAATAATGAATTGTGAATTTCAAATATAAAATACAAGGGTGCGCTTTTGACTAAACTTTATGACTCTCATATCACTCCTGACTCCAGGAAATATATCAGTCGGGCTTTTTGCTGGTCGAGAGTAAAGCCCGAGCCCTACTCAAGTAAAGCCCGCCCAGGCCCGGCCCGAATCAAACCCCAAACTCAAAAACCCGGTCCGTCCAATGCCCTATGGCCCTGGGCCGGCTCGGGCTAGCCCGAAAAAACCCCGAGCCCGACTCACCTCTACTGCCAATGCGCCGGGTTGGCAAAGATATTTGCATTTAAGAGAGAGGAAAAATGCGCAGTCAATTGGGAAAGTGCAACATTTGCCAGCATTTGGCGCGCATTTTCCCCTCGCTTACGTAAATGCAAATATCTTTGCCAAACCTACGCATTAGCAGATTGTTGCATTTGCAAATTTCAAACTAATTATATTTGTGATCGATTGACACTGGTTTGGTCCAAATCTGTGAACATACGTTGGGGGACCTCTATTGTCAGCTACCTCAATTCTTAGGAATGGTTCCATTAAAGCAAAATAGAATGTAATGACACAGGATGTTAGGAAAATTGCGATAAAGTTTGCCAACACGGGTGGATGTTTCCACAGGGAAATATCAATTTCCTCCTTATCACCGCATTTCTTCGTATTTTCGGGATCTGTGGCGTTACTGTTATCCTTCTTTGGTAGGACGAAAGTTCCCACTCCCGCAAATAAAATAAAGAGACAACCCACAAAGGCAAAAGGAGTGGAAAATCCTTCGAACTGAAATTAAGCAGAAATGCTTGTACAGGGTAGTAAAAATGTCCACGCTACAATGCAAAATTTTGCGATGGGAAAAATTTTATCTCTAAAATTCAACATTTTAAGAATTTCGTCACCAGTTTTGCAAATAATTTTAAAAATCTCAATCCAAAATCTTGTCACTAATGGAGATTTAAGTGTTTTTCCGATGGAACAAATTTCCATTGGAGCGTGACTTGTACATCACCATGTATATTTAATTAGAATCTTAACAGATACAACTACTCTTGTAGGACTTTTCTACGTAATTCGTGACGCGGTCAACGACACTAATAAAATAAGCAATCCTCTGACTCACGCTGTAGAGGTTGGATCCAATTAAAGGTCCCAGAACAAATCCGGCAGGCGTTAAAGACTCCAGAACGCCCTACAAGGTATACGAATTAATGGCAAAAATCCTAAAACTTGTAGGACACGTATATGACAATTACACATGTACAAAAAGATAAATTCTTAGAAGGAAGACTTCCGAGCTGCCCGTTGTGTCCAGGGTACCCACGTTTTTTTAGGATCTCCCTATAGGAAGGATGCTATTTATATTTATGGATCATATTTACGTGCAAAAGTTATATTTGGCACCGTGCCATGGCGCCAAACTTAAAAATTCGAATTTTCGACAAAGTTCGCACGTCTACAACTTTTGCAGTTTTTGTTACATTTTCATAATTTTGTGTTTAAATTGATCCTAAAAGTCCAAATTTTTGAGAAAAAATAAGAGCCACTGTTTGTAATTTTTTAGACTCCCAGACGTAAATATGAATGGACCCTTCGTGTATTGTCCTAGTAGATTCTAAAAAAACATGGTGGATACCCTCAACACGACGGGGACCTCGGAAGTTTCCCTAGTTAGGCATAATTCAAGTTTATTTTACCAAGAAGAAAATCCCAAAGCTTCCCGGAAAGTAATCCGACACGAGGGTAAAAACTGTAGCGAAAACCGAACTTGCCGCAGCTCCTTCAATAATCCGCAAAATTATGGATGCCCCCAGAAATGTTTGTAAATTGTTGATTTTATCCATAAAACCAAAGAATAATAAGGAGGCTCCTTCCACCAGCAAGGAGGAAATTAGGAAAGATTGTGCACTACTTTTGGTAGAGTCCATCTAAAATAAACCGTTCCCAACCAAATTAATTTAGCAAAGGGGTGACTCGACATGGTCGAACGGTCATGGCGCGTAAAAAGGATGGCGATTTCTAAAATCCCCGCCAAAAACTACGTTGAAAAAAAAAAAATTTGACAACTTTGACCCTCGGCGTCATTACCGTGACCGGTAACGCCCATCTTCGAACTCATCCCGTCCCCAAAAACTAGAAACACATTGGCGAAATCCTGATGTCGAGATTCGAATCCGCTCTAAAGTTATCGTGGATACGGACGGACGGACAGACAAAACAATTCCATGAAGGTATTTCGCTTCGCTTCACCCCTTAATACAATGCTAAGGGATGAGTAGTTATCATCGGAGATCTGTTATCATATGACATCGACGACTCACCATGGTTGCTACGAAGGGTGAACAGATAGCTATTGGGACTATTTGTTTAAGTTAAAAGGGCACATCTAGGCATCTACGTTAATTTTAAGTTAACGTATCCTTATCGGAGCTCAATAACCAGAACTGCAGGCACATACATGGTGTTACGGATTCGACGGTTAGTTGGATCGACCGACCATCCTGTTTGCAGCAAGAAAAAAACTAACATCAGAACAATTGCAAAAAAACAAAGGCTTTATAGCAAAAATTCATCATAAGAATTTGTTTTTTCAGTTGTTGTTACGAATTGTTGTTTTAATACACGTTTAGAATTTGTCGTTTACATAATTTCTTCTCTAGAGCAGTAGAGAACTTTATTTGTATTTCAAATTGGAATAAAATTGTATGGATTGGGCTGAGCAGGAACTAATTCTGTAAGAATCACTCTCCCACTGGTAACATCCAAGGAAAGTTGAGGAGCTGTGCGTAAAATTGAATGAATTAACGTGCAATTTTTTATAAAGTTAAAGCGCGAACTTACCCGCTACTGCAGCAACGACCAAAAACGCCGTAACGATAAGAGCTAACCACAAGTGGCCGCATTTTATAAATTTGTTGGAAAATTCTCCACTTTAAGAATGGACTACAAAAATGGTCTGCTGAGCTCATTTTATTTATATTTATTTTGATACCCATCATAATTATAATCCAAAACGCAGATGTACATAATACGATATCCAGGATAAACTAGATCTCCTCACAAAGATGTGACGGAGTTAGCCTAAAATATTCGGCATATGCGGAATTTCTAATGAACAGATGGTTAGTTCTTTCGATGATATTTGTTGTATGTAGAATCGATGAGTAAATTATGCAAGTCTTGCAATTATGCAATACCAGTTTAGTTTTTTCGGCGTATAAACCATTCATTTTTGTGTCTGGAATTTGGAAATTGAATGATTGTCACGCAAAATAAAATAAAGTGGTATTAAATAATTTAGAATACTTTATACGGCTCGGCTCATTCGGCTAACGTAAATCGGCGATGGGTTCCAACTCTTTCAGCAGAAGTAACAGTATTAGTATTAGGACTATGATAAATAAATGTTGAGAGTCGTTCCGGCACTGAACTTTTTTCTCACATAATCTATTTTTCCCTTTCATTGTCACACTGGCGGCCGGTTTTCCAATTCAAACAGGGGTGTCAAGCTGGAGTGAATCCATAATAGAAGGTTGCATTTCATCTGCCCCTGCACAAAGTTTTGGAGGCTTATTTATACTAAAAGCTAGGATCGGAAAAATTAGGGTATTTTCTTACGTCATAAATTACCCTAGTACACTATTGTACACTATTGTAACAGCAAGAAACACTTATTTTGAGTCAAAGTTCATACACATTCACGACCATTTGTCGTCATAGTCACTCTAATGAATGAAAGTGAACAAGTCTGGTTGGGGCACCTCTATTGTTTATTCTTTGTGCCTACCTGTGACATTTTTTCAACATTTTTGCACCAAATATAAATAAAAGAATTGTTTAACTGTCTAAAATTTTGATGGATGTAGCCGAGTAAGGCAGTGAGGAAAACTGGGCACTCTTCACTTACGCAACGCTTCCTCTCCCGCAGAAACAAACGAGGTCAATAATTTGACAACTTGGGTCAAGACGTGCACTTCTGAGTTCGACAAGTGTTTCTCCCTTCTAAGGCCCCGCCCTCCACGTACCCCGTAAAACAAAAATAAGTTTCCCCTTTATCTCCTCGTGGTTACTTTAGGGAAGTCAAATCTCTGCAAAACCATCGAATTGGTAAATGGTCGCATTTGTAAATTTCATACTAATTAAATTTGGTATTGATTGACGCAAATTTGATCAAAACCTGTGAGCATACGCTGGGAGACCTCCATTGTTAATAGTTTAATCCAATTTTGTAAAAATCTATGGGCACCGACAAGTGTGGAAATAAATAAATACCAATACCAACATATACTAAGCAAAGGTTGTAATATGTGGTCACCGATACGATAAGCGTACAATCAAAACTATTTCATCTAGAAATCCCTCTATTTCCAGTTTACTAAATCTCGATAGATTGCTTACAAAATATCTGCAGGACTTGCTAGATCTAATCGAGACAGATATTATGGCAAAGGTGACAAATCCTTTCAACCAGAGCCACACTCTCTCTTATTGCTTCGTCGGTCAGAATCTCTGCTATGTAAAGGACTCCAAGGAGGATCATCGTTATTCCCACAGCGTTGAAGAAGGACGACAACATGTTCATAGAAATAAAGGGTGACGACTCTCGAAGTCGGGGAAATTTCATCACTTGCACCCTAGACAAATGCATTATTTGCCTATTCCATAAATTTGGAAATCCTCCCTTGTCCAGAGCGTTGATTGCCTGCTGAATCTCAACTCTGAGCATGGAGTCCACCAAGGAAAACCGGCCGTGGTTTATGGCAATATCATGAATCAGAAAGCACTCATAATGTCCATTCAAGACTGCATTTCGTATTTGGAGAAAATAAGTAAATGCTTTGTCCTTCTGGGAGAACAGGGCGACATTTCTGTAGCCTCGATGGGTAACGTAGGCAGACGAATTATCCCAGTAGTACCTAGTAATTAAATGAATCCTGTATAATATTTAATTTCGCATAAAGGTAAATAAAATTGAAACATTGCGTTGGTACGATTCCGTTCAAGGCCACAATCTACATACACAACCTTACATTCCCCCAAATACCAATTTTTCAATACCTAGTAATATGGCTGAATCAAACCCAGAGAGCGGTTTGCATTTAGTGGTAGTGTCGTCGATTGGAATAATGATTATTTTATAAATATTTGATCAAATAATGAAGTAAATACATAATATGGAGTATTTGACCTCATGGTGATATGAATATTTGAATGAATTTTATTTGAATAATGATGATGAATTGATGTATCACGACCCCAACCATTAGTTACAGTCGCACATGCACATATATGGTGCGAACATTAAAAGAAGAGTACAATGTTTTGACTGCTTTTCAACCATCATCCTCAGTAACCGCGGGGGGCTATGATGTGACGTAAGTTTCATGACCAATTGAGCCTTACCTGTAAAGCCTAGTACTCAGGACGAATGTTCACGCGGAATTTCATCGTGCTTAAATTCTGTTAAATTTTCCGCTCAAGAGAAATTCGTAAGCGGACAGAAAATACCACTATTCCACACATATTTAGCTCAATTTTCACTCGTAGGTACTCAGGTCGTTTGAGCTGAAAAACAGGTTTCACTTTGCCCCATTTTAAATTAACCGCCTTGTCCTTGAGTTAAAAATGAGATTTTGAGGTTGCTCCGCCCTCTTATTTTGAACTCAGAGGGGCGCGAGTCACATTCCGCTCATATTTCACGTGAAAGAATTGCCTCGATTTAACGGAAACTTTGAGCTTACATTGAGCGAAAACTGCTCGCGCGGAAAATTCCGCACAAGTTTCACGCGAAGACCTGAGTACCACTCGAGCTTAACTTGAGCAGAATTTCTGCAAAAGTCGTTTTCCGCGCGTAAAGTCCATCGTGAGTGCTAAGCTTAAGCTGGGTAATTTTTCATTAGTTTCCTGAGGAGGAATGAAGATTGACAAGCCGTCAAAAATTATACTCTTCTTTTAATGTTCACACCATAGTCGCCTCAATAAATTACGGGTGGGGTGCCAGTAAAAGTTTGGTATATCACTCGCATTGTCTGTATTAGTCGTAGGACAGAACATTATCCATCCGTAGTTTAGGCTTACCCAATCTGTATGGTTTTATCATCGGGAAATTTGCCCAATTTCTTCAGCAAAAACTCTTCCTTCAATTGCTCCTGAACTGAAGTAAAGCCGCTTCTATTCTCCGACGCATAAACAAGGGTATAATCGTTGGCAAAGAATTCGCTGAGGGTGCGAAGTGGCACATAACGCGGTGGCGCTACGAGATTGGCGGTGAAATACAACTCGTACTGAGCAAGGAGCATAAAGCTTGTGAAAAAAGTGACACCACGATCCACAACGAGAGCCGCTTACTAACTGAATCTTGTCTGACAAAAGTTGAGCAAATTGCAAATACCACCTCTCCCACTGGTTTAAGAAATTCGTAGTTAACAGCGATTTTTTGAAGTCGAAGTATATCCTTCAAAATTTGAACGAACACTGCAATCAAGACGACTAGGAAGCTACACCTCAGGGGCAAAAGGTGACACCCACATGTCTAAATCGGTATTTTCAGACCACTCCTTGAAGTTGCAGTATATCGCGTTACTTCCCTGATACTGGAATCTGAATAGTTTATTCGTATCTGCATACATGTAGGAATGCTTCCAGAATCCTTGGTGGTAATAACCCAAAGTATACATGTGCCAAATTGATTGAGGAATCTTAACAAAGGTTATGTTTAAAATGTAACTTATCGATAAATATTGTATCTCCTTTGCGTCGCACATTGCCTTCTGAGGTGCAATGTAGTACTGCCCCACAAATCTTGCCTGGCTTAAATTCGTGGTATAAGTTGGTGGCGATAGCGATATGGCTTTGCCATTCATGTGCCTGGAACGACATTACTGTCAACGTCTTAATCTTAGGGGCGTAGGTGACCCAAACAGATAGGTACTTGCAATATATGCAGACAAAGTACCATTCCATTTCTAGAGGAAGAAATGAATCTGAGAAACCCAGGTTTACTTTTAGGTCAACAAGGAAAATTCTGAAGGGCACGCGATATTCAAAAATGTACTGAGCCGTCATTTGGAGTGGTTTGGGGAGTTCAGAGATAAGAATAAATGTAGAATGTGCCAAAACTCTGAAAGCATCCCGTGAATAGTATAGATACGCACTGCGAACTTGATTATCTTCATTTCCATACTTTACAAATACTGTGACCGTGCAGACCTCGTAGAACGTAAAGTCCTGTACCCTCTTCTCCTCGTGGATAGAAAAGTTGGAAAATATTAATCGATCAGAAATAGTGTAGATCAGAGAGGTTGGATTGTTGGTGTGGATGAGGTGCTCTGTTAGGTCGACGTATCTCCTATCATTGCTCAATCTTACAAATTTGATCACGCAGGGCCCAAAGTGTCCAAAATTACCGGGCGGTAATTCTGGGCTGATCATGGCGTACGTGGATGATATCGTGATTACCAGCAAGACTAGCACGAGGTAACGTTTGAGAAACATTTCAGGTTTCTAGTGGCTTTCTCGATGCAAAATTAAATCGTTCGCAGCAGGTATTAGGAATATAGCCCAGTTTGGTTTAGTTAGTTGTCCTGGTGTCATGATTAGTGTTTAGTTTATATTAAGTGAAATGGTAAATGTATTTATTTCAGAAGTATATATTTAGCTAGGAATCGAAATATTTTTGTGCCGTTTTCAGATTCGTTAACAGATTAGTTTGTCGTTATCTGATTGCTAATCGTTGTTTTCCAATTATCGGTGGGAAACGTCAGATTCACAAAAATTATAACTGATGGTGTAAATCATAGAGTTATAAGTAGAGGGAGTAGCATTGCTCTTTGTTCGGCGAGAATGCAAGTCACGTGATGTTTACATTTTTTTCTAAAATGTAAACATTCCCACTATCGCCACCTGCGATCACTACTCTGTACTCTCCAGCAGCACCAGCAGTGCTCGCAACGGGTCCGGGTCCCAAGACCCGTTTTTTCCGGGTCCCAGGTCCGGGTCCGGCTCCGGGTCGGGTCCGGATCAAAAATTTAAAAGACCCGGACCCGGACCCGACGGGTCCGGGTCACCGATTTTATAATGTATATAAACGGGTCTCGGGTCGGGTCAGGGTCCGGGTCCTATGGTTTGAACCGGACCCGAAAACCGGGTCCTTATGACTGTTTCTAGTCTGGGGTGATGAGAGACAGAATTTCATTTTTAATCAACATGTCTAATCATTGAAGCTTCATAAGAAGCATTAAAAAATATTGATTAAATTACTTGAATCGTTATTGATAAAAATTTATATGGAGGTATCTTTGTTAAAGATAACTATGACACTGTCAATCCTTAAATATGTGTCTACATATTGTAGCACTAATTGTAAATTAGTGTACGAAAAGTGAAGGAGGACCCAATTTGCGCCCACTCAAAGACACAGAATGTGAAGAAGTTTTTGACTTTTTCATCACCAGAAATCTAACATTAATCCTTGATTTTGATTTTTTTACTTTCTTCATGGCATATATGTAGTTACTTTTTAATTTCCAACCTCAAACTCAACTTTTATAAATTTTGATTTTTTCGAAAACCTCGTCAGGAAATTTTAGAAAATAATTTTTAAATAAAAATTTAGTCCAATCTTGAATGAAAAAACAAAAATGTAGGATCAGGAAAACTAGGTAAATTACCAAAAGGAAGCGAAAATTGAATTTTTGACAAAAGTTTGAATGCAGCTGTTTTCGTGACTGTAATTCCTTAGACGGGGCGTGGCATGTCGTGGGCGCAGATGGTGCCATGGAGCATAACCCTTCAGTTTTCGTGCACACCTTAGAACTCGTACTGCAGCATATCCTAAAGGCATCAACGTATGTTACTTGGAAGCTCCAGCGTTAAATATAATTTTAGAACGGAACACCCGGGTCTCGGGTCCGGGTCTAGAAATTTCAAGACCCGGTCCCGGACCCCTCGGGTTGGGATCAGTAGTTTTGGACCCGGCGTGAACCGGGTCCTAAGACCCGTTTCTAAATTCGGGTCCGGGTCCGGGTCGGGTCCGGGTCCGGGTCACACCTGGGACCCGACCCGTTGCGAGCACTGAGCACCAGTCGTTCACTATGGGTGAGACTGGAGTAAGTTGGTTCACACCAGCCAGCAGTGCCGTCAGAGCCACTAAACAATGGCAACTGTAAGCTCAAGAATATATTTTTGAATGTATCCAATGTTTGGTGGCTCTAGCGAACGCAATTTTAGATCGCCCAATACATTTAGCCTCATTTCGGAGGGGTTGGTGTAAATATTGCCTCCATATGTAAGCCCTTAACTTGATCAGCTTGGTTAGATTTGAATATCTCCTTCAATTATATTTATTCGGGTACATACCTACTTAAATCTTTTATGAATAATTGATCAAACGAAGAACTTAGCAGGAAATTAGTTTTACAGCCACGTGGATAATATAATAACTTCGAATTGTATATTCTCCTCTTATATAAAAAAAATTCAACATACTCATTATTTTGCGGGAAATTGTAATTAATGAAGATGATCACAAACCATGTAAGACTAATTTTATGTTGGGTTCGATAACAAAATTTGTACGTAAGGCAGCGTTTCGTTACTTTTTGTATGCAGTAGTATCAAATTTCATAAAGGTACTTACGGTTGAGGCATTTACGTAAACTAGCCCATAAGCCCGTCCTCAAGAAGGGCCACATTAATTTTTTTCACCTTGCTAAGGAAATTTTTTAACGTTGCTAAGAAAATTTTTCAACGCTGCTAAGGAATTTTTTTTTACGTTGCTCAGATCACATGAATGAAAGTAAACAAGTACAAACTTATAGTCCTACCAGCGGCTCTTTTTTTCTCTTTGTACAGATCATGTCTTTCAGCGCAAAATGCATCCACTTCTTCATGCCGCACAATTCAAAGTTGCCTTCCTCATCGGGTGGAAACACTAGAAAGGATTTAGGAACAAGGTCTAGCGTACTTTTGAAGTCATATGCACCCGCAAGCTCCCGGGAGTTTGGGTCTCCTACAATAATTAGAGTATTATCTGCATAATCCATGACCATGTGGTTAAAGTGAAGAGAAGGTTGAGTCGCTAATCGCAGTTTATAACTGAATACTTTCTCAGATTTTATATATTTATGGAAAAGTAGGCATACTTGACATTTTCCTACTCGTATTTGTAATACGTTTAGAAAAATTGAAACAGGTTTTGAACTCAACTCAAGGACGACTGTTGTTGGGAAAGTGTTCCCCGGAAGGGAAAAATCAGTCAAGCCTGATTCACAGCGACTAATCTTGACGCCACAGGAAGGCCCGCCGGCCAAAAACTTGGCAAGCGGAAAAGGTGTAGAGATCAATTGTGCCGAGACGATAATTATGAACGATTGATGGAAAAAGTAAATAATTGTCAATATAATTGTATCGACGACGGTTAGTGATTTCCACATTTTATGTATTTCTTTATATAATTTGTTGATTGAGGTAAGCCATCTGTACTTTTGGTGCAAGATTCAAAATACAAGTGGGGAAAGAATAAGGCATAAAATCCCCTTGGAATACAACGGTTGCCATGGAAAAGAAAATCCAAACAATATTTTGTATGCATAATTGCAGTATTTCATTCCTGGACGGAAATGGTTTCCTCCTTTTCAAATTAGCTGCACTTCAGTGAAAGGAAATGAGACAATTTATTTTGCTCTTCAATATCTTGTGCAAATAATTGCATATTAAGCACAAGAACAAATTTTCACAACCTATTTATTGCATAGGTTTCTTTTCTATTTCCTGCATTTGTCTTACCAAGAACAGAGAACTAAGAAATTTCCAAGGTCTTAAAGTACCCTAGTTAATCTGACGTCCATAAGACGAACTTCAAAAGAATATCACAAGTTACTACATAATACGAATATTTAAACCACTGGGTAATATTTCAGTACCAAATCCTTCCGAAGTCTTGCAAATTGTGAGAAAATTGGATATGTATTGTTTTGTGTTTTGAAAAATTAACAATTATTTTCTGTCTTGACATACATAAATTAGCAAAAATAGTTTTTAACTAACTATATTATTCGCACTTAATATGAAATCCGTATGTTATTCGCATTTAAAATTTAATCACTACGAGAACGAACTATCGAGAATCGGTCATATGTAGTCTGAATATATTCCTGTGTTACTAAACCTTATCTTTGTTATTGTGCAAAATAAAAATGATCCCATTTGTCGCATTCATACTGGGAAATGTCAAGTTTTAATGCTATTGGCGTCAAACCTTACAAAAATTATCATGACTAAATTTTACGTTTTTCCACTCACTGCTCGGCTAAATTACTCACCTCATGTTGTTCAACAATTCATACCACAATTGTCCAGTTGAACAATCAAATACATTGACATGTGCATAATTGACTAATTATCTTATTAACGTCACCCTTAATTCATGGTACATGACTAATTCAATATTTGACATATTGATTTCTAAGCAATCTATTCCCTGTCATCAACCTCACCACGCTTTACTTCAAATCAATTCATTCATCCACTACAAACAAGTTTGTTGAACAAACCTGCGAATTAATTTAGTTCTAAATTTGGAATTCCCAATTTATCGTTGCATTTGCCCATATCATCCTACACGTCAACGTTATTTGAGCCGAGCGTCATGTCCTCAAACTTTGACAGAACATGATACCACAAGCAGTAATTCTTCAGCGCGTAGATACATACGTCGATATATTTAAATAGTATTAACTGCTGATCAATTAATTCTATCTACATTCTATTCCAATGAACCGAACCAAACGCTTGATTTTCCTGTGAAATTATATGCAAAATTTTGTACCTAATTTTTTTAATCAGCAGACTTTTTCATAAGCTAATTTTCATCGGTATGCTGTTAGCTAAGAGTTTAATTATTTTGGCAAAAGTGACGTCTTGGGTTAGTTTTATTTATTTTGTTAAGCTTTTTCCGTACGTACAAATAAAATATGTAGGTGAGAAATGTTTAAACTATATATCGAAATTTCATGCAAATATTGGAAAGGGGCAAAGTTCTAGTAAATACCTATATTTAAAGAGGGATTCGCAATTTCTATTTTATGGGACGGTACATACATAAATTACGACACTCGAGAGGAGGGTCCAAGTCTCCAATGATATCGTATACATATGTGACAGACGGTTAAGCATGGTTAGGTATGGGTGGGGGGGGGGTCTAGAAAATCCAGCCTATTACGTGAAATAATTCATGGACGTCGCCCCTATTCAATTTTTAATATCTACTTAATTGAAGAGATAAGTTAATCACAGTTTAGTTTCGTCAGTCATCGCATATCTCGCAAATTTAGAAATATTAATAACTCACACGCATTTGGAGATGTTTATAAAAGTCTTATTGGAATTTTTTGATTAATTTTTCCTTGTCTTACATAGCCCCGGCCAAATTAAGAATACCGGTAAATTATTTGTAGCGTTAATAATGAACAGACGGCGGATATGTATGTATTTATAGCTTTGCATACCATATCAGATACTGATATCCCATCTAAGCACGATTGCAAAAATTCAAACATGGTTTTCCATATTTTCCATATTTTAGGATTTTCTTACATATTACATATTTTCATATATATTTTGAGCATTTTTCGTACATACTAGGTACATATTTTCCTTTATATTTGGAGTACTTGTCTAAATATAAATATTTTTATAGGTAATTCGAAGTTTTTTATGCAAAAATATTTTTCTTCATTCAGAAATTAAGATTTCCTCAAAATTATATTTCAAAAATATAGTGGAAAATTTAATTTTAAAACATTTATCATGTCCACATTTTCCGGTTGTTCAAGCACATATTGAATATTTACATATTTTGCGGAATTTACGTACATATGTGCATACCCGCCCTCTGAGAATGACTGTAGGATTGTCAACCTTAGCATATCGTGCTAATGGAGTTTAGCAACAAAAAAAACTAGCGAAGTATTTCGCAAACATTTTGCTGCAAAACTATGGGATTTTTGATGGCAAGTTTACCCATTAAATGGGCGTGTTTTTATTTCGCAAACATAAATACATATTCTGCAAAACTTCGCTAAATTAGTTTCTATCTGAAATATGTAAGACGTTATCGAAAATTTCGTGCCATGTTTAAAAGAAATACCTAACTATGCTATTTTCAATACCATTTTCGACAAAAATTGAAAAAATGGAGGGGCTTATCCATTTTCTGGATTACCTTCTTAATTCCTACTTCGGCGCATACATATTGCACAGCAAAATATTTTCGAGTCGCTAGTTTCTCTTAAATGAAACTGTAACTTAAAATATTTAAAATTACTTAATTGAAATTTATGTATGTGTAATTTATAAATTTGTTTAATTATATAAATTTTTGGATTCAAATTTAATCAAGATTTTTATTTTTAGGATATCATATCTCATAGTTTGGCAGCCTTGCTTCTAGCAGCGGCCGGAGTTTTGATTGTAGTTGCCGCCACCGACATAAAGTCCTATCTAACACCAAGCAGCTGGATTCGGCTTCCACGACTTACGTATAATATGTCCAGAAAGTAACTTCACAGTTTTAAAATTCGTATAATATTAAAAGTACTCGGCACAAGCCAAAACGCAAAATTTATCCATGATCCCTAAGACTTTTGCCAGTTAGTAATGCCTCTCATTGTTTGTCTGACCCTTTTGTATCCGATTGAGCGAATTATTTTGAAATTACCCGATTTGCCAAACTAGCAGGGCCGCAGTAGGCGCAGCTGCGGCCAAAATGGGTCGGCAAACTGCAGGAAATGTCCGAATGGCCATAGGTGGCTTGGCGGTGGCGATCGCGTACGGGCCAACTTCGTATTCCAGTTGGCACGCCAACTTGATACCGGCTTGCCACCGGTGGCAAGACCATGGCTCAGACCTGCGGAAATGCTTATACCCATCCAAATGCCACCAGTAATTGCACATATTATTTACTTTTTCATTTGTTATTTATTTTAAAGTATGAAGAAGTGGTAAACACAAGTACATATTTTTATAAGGTAAAAGTAAACATTTATACATAACTTCACTGTAATTAACAATCCTCACATTAGTCGTAATTTTAGCTAGAAATATATTTACGGTTAAGCTATTGAATGGATATTCCGGAAATTTATCAAGTTTTATAACCTCGTAAAACTCTGAATATTTTATGGATAGGTTAATATATTTTAATATTACATAAGTACCATCTCCTAAGTAGAAACAATTATCATATTTACTATTAGAAAACTGTTGCGTACTAGATTTCATAATTTTTGTCGCAAAATCAATTGCCTCAATTTCTTGTAAGCGTTTCGCTACTTGATTCAGGTGATAATTTTTAGCATGCAGCATGCTTTTTAGTTTCTGCATATAGCTTTCGAAAGGAAATGCGCTGACCCTGGACAAATTACCAAAATTCAATGCATCATCACAAATGTGTATAATTGAATGCACATTATATATCATAAATTCTGGACCGTAAATTAATTCAACTTCTTTTACGAATTGTATGAGCAACGACCTGGCTACATCATTCCACGATTTTATACTTGCATTAGGAGATAATAATATTGACATCGCTGCTTGTAATTTTAGAAAATTTTTAAACTTATTTAGTGGAAGTGTCTCGCCTAATACTGCTATTCCAGAGTACAGCAAAAAAAGTCTAAATTCAGTGGCCTTGAAATGATTTAGTTCGTCGAGCCCACGAGGTTTGCGTTGAAAATCACGGGATACAAAAGGTCTAAGTCGAATTAAATTTCTAGATAAAATTAAAACTTGTTGTGAACTAAGTCGGTGCGGCAATTTACCTTTCACCCAAATGTTCAATAATTTTTTAGTTACTCCTAGAAAAACTAAATGCATATGGTCAAGTACTATTTGTGACACCAGGCCTAAATTTAATCTCAGCAATTCACTGTCGTATGTGTGATGATCTGCATCCGTTTTTTTAATAAATTTATCATCCGTTCTCTGTGGACATACTGTCTCTCTTAAAATTACTCTTCCAAGCCATTCACCTTCCTGTTCGCATCTTTCACACGAGTTGTAGCTATTATGCTGTTTGCACCCTTTTATAAAACTTCTAGCTGGTGCATCAGCTATTATACAAGATATTTTAAATGCAAATTGTAAGTCTTTAAATAAAATACCAGTCCTTTCTAATTCTAATGCTTCGTCAACAAATTGTTTAAGAAATAAAGTATCTTTTGGCTTTGACATGCCGCAAAATAATCCAATAATAAATGGACTTGAATCTACAGCTTGGTCCAGCATACCAAGAATTGGCCAAAACGACTTAGTATTACTTTGAGAAATCGGTACCCCGTCAATACCAACTGATATTGAAATAATTTTCGAAATAGACTCATGCTGCCATTTTTTAATAATTGGAAAATTGCAATCCGATAATTTTAGTTTTAGCCGTCTTTCCACACCTTTTTTTATACCGAAATAAACTAGTTCACCTCCACCTAGCTTTTCTATAACTATCTGTCGTGGCGTTTTCATTAATGTTCTAGGATCGAGAGGAAGAATATTGTTAATATGTGGATTTATAATGGTTATCAGTTCTCGGAGACACATATGTGTAACATTATGTGCTGTAGCCCACAGACGAAGACTATCTGGCAAAAGTAAAGGAAAATTGATATCTGACTCAACATTTACTTGACTGTTGTCTAATACAAAATCTGAGGGTTCAGCGCTACTTATTTCAGTTTCAACTATTTGAACATTCACTGGTGGCTCTACAATTTCTTCACTAAATAATAATGTCGGCACAGTATTTCCTATCGTCTTACTTCTAATAAATTGCAATATACGTGATGTTGCTTTTCTTCTGCGGCGTAATTCCGTTCTCGGGGTGACTGTATTCATCCTGTCAAATGACGTTGACGACGAGCTGCTCGACCCCCACCTCTGTCACCAGCGTTCTTCAACCAGTTTATTATTGCCTGCTTCACCTCGAAATCTGTTGCTTGGCTAAAGCCTTTATTTGACCGCACCGACTCTAGAAAATCGTTGCAGAACACTTAATCATTTTTAATTATAAGATGGTTTCGAGAATAAATTTTATTAACGTACTTGTGATTAATTTAGGTAATATTGAGTCCTTTATGCCACAAACCGCTTTTTGTCCTTGTCCAGTAAAGCTAACTACTGTTGCGAACTGGTTCGTAAATATTTCAGAAAGAATGCTTCCGGTTACTGCAGAAACATTTTCTCCTCCGTGTAGACTTAGATAATCGATCTGTCGTTAATAAATAGATTAGGTCATACCCAGCGTACGCATAATAAATAAAGTACGCATTAAAATTCTCTGGTACCATTAGGTCACTATTTTTATCAATACCAAGCCAGGTTATGAGGGAAGCTAAACCATCCTTGCTGGTTAAAGGCAGTAGCGGGGCTCCAGTCAATTTAATATTTTTTGCACACGTCGTCCCAAGATTAATGTGCTTCAACTTACTAGAAATTATTTCTAGCTTGGAAATCACCGCATCTTGAAATTCTAATAAAAAAGTTAGTTAATTCCATAGTATAAATATAATAGAAAGGAGAATACACACAATCGTATTTTATTCATACGAATATTATCATACTTCTATTTTCCTCTAGAAACTGTACGAACTGATTTTTAAACTCGACATCCTCTGCCTGGTGGGTTGCGGAAGTGTTTTGATCTCCTCCTCCTGGGTATATTTCTATTTGTCCATGAGGTGGTGCAAATAATGTGTTGTCATTAGCTGCACCTTCATAACCGCCCCTTTCCAAATCGGCTCTTATATAAACAGAAAAAAATATCATAACTTAAATTATTAATTATTTATAATACTAATTAAATGATTTAAATTAACATAAACTATGAACTGGCGACGTAAACTAGTGGTTACACCCTTCCGGTTTACCTGTTTCTCTAACTAATCCAAGGCAAAAAGTTGTCGGGTTGTCGTCCTCCAACGTGTTGGATTCGTCGCTAGAATCTTCGGCTACAGCAATTATTTTTTGAAGCTTGTTGCTATTGGAATTACACGGTGGCGGCTTTACTTTGTTTTGTATGCGTTTTCGGATTCGCCTAGAATCTGCCTCCTCAACGGAAGATGGCTCCAAGTTGGAAGTTTCTTCCGCCCTAATTGATGCTTCACGGGCGGTCAAATAATTGTCTAGAAAATAACATAGATAACAGCAAATAATTAGTTTTGCCATATACTTTTTTGCAACAAACTGCTTACCATACTCTTTCAAAACTCGACAAGAACAGACCAACCAATCCGAAGATGGGGGTTGATGATTGCAAACAAGTTTGGCTAGTTTTGCACCTCGAACTTTTGATGGTGGATATCTGCAGTTCTTCACTTGGGTCCCCCCATTTGCAATAAGTGGCGGAAGAATCCAAGATGACGATATAACGTCAATGGCGTTATCTTCGTCGGGAAATATAACTACTGCAAATTTAATCATGACAAAGTACGTTTAATGGAATAAAGACAAAATACTGATTTGATGGACAGAATGTTGACGGTGTGGAGGTTTTTAAGTTTCCTCTACTTTAAGTAAGAGTTGGGGCATTTTGGTATCTCATTCGAGTCGGGCCGTAGTTGGCAAGAATGTGGCCAGAAGCAAAATCTTAAATACCATTTAAAGCTTGCTATGGCCTGGGATGGGCCGTCGACGGCAAGTAGACAGATTAAGTCCGGCAAATACACTGGTTTGCCGAGTGAAAATGGCGGCGGGAAAGCGGTGGCAAGTACTCGGCTGGATGTCGGCAAAATCTGCGACTCTTTGCCGCCGGTGGCGACTACTTGCCAACTGTTTCAAGAGCCTTTGTGGCACACCGGGGAACTTTGACCCCATATTGTGAAAAAGTGTATTGGTATTCGCACGAGTTTTTTTGAGCTAAATAATCCTAATTTTTTAAACTATTTTTTGATACTTACCTGAACCGGGAGATCCGTGGAGCAAAGGAGATCTCAGCCACCAATGTTATCCTTATGAGATTCTTCAAATTTAGGACTGGCAGTAAAAAACTCGAATCCAGCCAGTGTGCAGCTTAGCGAATGCTTGCCCTCCTACAAACTTCCGTCCTCCAGTTTCGTGCAGCATCCAGGGAGACAAATCATAGGAAATCATGTATTGTGATTAACCTCGTCGTTAGCAAATAAAATTCGTTGAAAAACTGTTAGCGACTGTTTTATTTAGAATTGCAAAACTCAAAATTTACAAGGAGTCCAAAAAGGAGAAAATTCCACTTTTTTGGGTGGCCTTGACATAGAAAAAATTCAAAATTTAGGCTGATAAAGACCACTTTTTACCACGAATTATTCCGCATTTGGCCCTGGAGTTGATCCATTTTTCTATTTTTGCCATCTATTTTGGTTGTCAAGGGTAAATTTTAAATTACATTTATCTCTGTAATTGGTGAACAACGGAATATAAATCGTTACATACATGTGTGCAATTGGTACCCAAGAGGTAAGTACTTGTTGCGGCACCCTGTTGCGGTGATTCATCCATGAATCTCACTCTGCCGTGAGGTTGGCTGAGTATTCACTCTCCGCACTCATTACAACTATATCTCACACGTAACATGCTACACGACCCCCAAACTTATTTACTTATGAGCAGATCAGTAAATAAATGTGTGCGAATTGGAGCAAACTGATGCAAAATTTACCCCTCGCCCGTTCCATAGTAAGGAAGTAAATTAAATTGAGCTCTCTTCATGCCTAACTTTTCATCATTTTTGATAAAAAAATAACGTTGATGAGATGAAATTGGACTAATTGCTAATATTCCAAAGTGGTCAGTGTAAAAAAAAGTGTGGCAAGGTGTAGGTTTTTTTTGGCAAAAATCGTCATGCTGAAATCCAACATGTTTTTGTACCAGGGGGTCATCCCTTTGATTAAGTGGTATAGAAAATTGGAACTATTCGTCCTCACCTTGTTCCCCGGTTTGGTGGAGAAGTACGTGAAGCACCATTTCGCCAGGAGTGGGGTCGAATTCGACGGGAAGCGAGGGTGGGATATTGAGGTGAGTGTGAAATCATATGCGTAAATATTCATATGCGTAAATAATTGGGAAACAGTAATGGGGGTATTCATCATCGCATCGTAACATATTCTTGAAAAATATTTTGCTAATCAAATACTAGCCTTGGAGATGGGCAAGTTAGAAAATAATTTATCAAGCCAATTTTCAGAAACAAATTTTGCTAACTTGCGAACTTTGATTTTTTGCTAACGTTGCTAAGTCGGGATGAATACCCTCATTGTCTTAAATGTGATAGAATTGATACGATGGTCGGATACAACCAGTATTCGCTAAAAAGCAAAAAAGCATGGCATCCTGTAATGCTTTTTTGCTTTTTTGCTCTTGCTTGTTTGCTATTTTGCTGTTTTAGCAGTGGCCATCTAGCGGCGTAATGCACAACTACCATGTTGTAAGTTTCAATAAAGCAAAAAAGCAAACAAGCATCCGATTTTGATAAGCAAAAAGCCGTTTTTTTTCAGCAAAAAAACATTTTTTCAAAAAAGCGCTTTTTTGCTTGGTCGAACACTGGGTACAACAAATCAGGAAAACATTATTGTGAGTGGAGACAAAGCTGACGGTTTAGTTGTCACGGGTATCTAGGTGAAGGACAAGTCACTCTACCCCCGCATAGTGAACCATGGTCCGCTTGGTCTTGGCGAAGGGTGCATGGATGGCCAGTGGGAGTCTGACGATATCCCGCCGCTGGCCTATCATCTTTTTGAAGGGGACGCTGTAGCCGTCGCGAACTGGTTTCACCCCTGGAACAGATTTCTCAACTATATGGCCTGCTCCTATTTCAATCTCCAGAGTAAAGACAGGGCGTGGGAGGTTGGGGAGAACCATTACGATTTAGGTATGAAACTTAATCGGGGTATTCATCACGACTTGGTATATGTTTAAAAAATATTTTGCCAACTAAATACTAGCTTCGGAGATGCGTAATTTTGAAAATTATTTTCAACTTAAAAAAATTGCTAAAATTTGCTAGTTTTTCTAACGTTATTAACCTCTTGGGTGTGTAACGATTTATATTCCGTTGCGTACCAATTAGAGAAATTTGTGTAATTTGAAATTTACCCTTGACAACCAAAATAGATGGCAAAAATTGAAAAATGGATCAACTCCAGGGCCAAATGGGGAAAAATTCGTGGCAAAAAGTGGACTTTTTCAGCCTAAATTTTGAACTTTTTCTATATCAAGGCCACGCACAAAAGTGGAATTTTCTAGTTTTTGGACTTTTTGTCAGTTTTGAGATTTTCGATTCAAAAGTACATCGGTCACTAACAGTTTTTCATGTGATTTTACTCGGTAACGATGAGATTAACGATGACAAGCCGTAATGAATACCCTCATTATTGTTACCGTGTCTTTGTTAATTACCGACTATTGAAACAGGTGACGATCTCTTTGAATCCTTCATGGACGACTCGATGTCCTATACTTGCGGCTACTGGAAGAATGCAACGACCCTTGGCGAAGCCCAGTTCAACAAGATGGAGCTAATCGCGTCCAAATTGAACTTGAAGCCAGGGATGCGCGTCCTCGACATGGGGTGTGGCTGGGGCGGGTTGGCTTTCCACCTTGCCAAATACTACTCCGTCTCCGTCCTTGGAATCACAATCTCGATCGATCAAGTCGTCGCGGCGAGGAGGCGGTGTGCCGGCATGGCGGGAGTTGAGGTGAGGTTAATGGACTATCGCCACTTGGACGAGGCCGGAAATTTCGACCGGGTCATCTACGTCGGCATGCTGGAGCACGTGGGTACGTGAACAATCACAAAATTTTCTTCGCCACGGTCCACGCGTGTTTAAAGTCGGACTGAATCTTCCTCCTCCACACGATAGGAATTGACAGCCACCTCACCCCCTTCGTCCGAACCATGGCTGATCACCTACATTTTCCCCAATGGCTACGTCCCCTACCACGCGGAAATTACGAGGGGGATCGAACACCTCTTTGTGCTCGAGGACTGGCAAAATTTTGGGCATGATTACATAAAAACGTTGCAAGCCTGGTGGACTAATTTCGAAGGGAATTGGCCCACAATTAAGGACAAGTATGGCGAAAGGTTTTTCAGAATGTGGAAGTATTTCTTTCAATTTCATGAAGGCGCGTTCAGGTCGAGGAAAGGGCATGTGTGGCAGGTGGTGCTGAGTAAGGGGGGGATTAAGGGGGATTATTATGCGAGAAGGTAGACATGGGGATTTAGCAATGGCCGCGGAAGCGATGGATATTGTAGGAGGGGGAGGCGATTATTTAACATGGGGAGATTACGGGGAAATAAACAAACTGTCCCCACCCTTCCGAGGCCAGTGGTATTGGGTGCTAATAAAATGCATTTTAATTATCTTATCGATATCTGGAGTAACTGGCCGGATTGAGGACTGGCATGTTAAATAAATAGTGCATGAAGGGTGACATCAGGGTGTAAATTTTATGCGTGTGTGTACATACATTGTTCCACTGTACATAAATATTAAGTTTAGATTACAATCTTTGGATTAGGTGTTGTAACGAGTAGAGAATAAAAAAAACATTTCAATCACTCAAAAGCTTCAAAATAATGGTAAATATTTAACCACTTTTTGACCGTAATCAACCCTAAGCCCCGAATTTGACTTTTCAAAACTGATATAAATTCGAAAAAAATGAAACTTCCATATTTTTACGTGGAGTTGGTATAGAAAATATTCAAAAATTCGGCTGAAAAAATTCAACTTTTCACTATCGAGTTCTCCACCTTTCATAATCAAGTTTTTCATTTTTTACCAATTTTCTATTCTCATGTTACTTGCCAATGGAAAATTTCTCTAGATCATGTCATGTGTTTGGTCTAGAAAGGGACTTGGTTTAAATGATACGATATCTTGAATTTGGTCAGAAAGAGGTTAATTTATTTATGCTAGTATTTCACTCTAACGCAAATAAGAAAACGTATTTTATCGACATATACAATTGAACTTTCAGAGCAAGTCTGTATTGTGGCAAAATCCATAAAATTTCTCAGTGCCTTATATACTTGGAAGTGGGAAGTATTTTTGATATTTTTTACAAACTCACCATTTATCTGATACAATAAATCGAATCCGATTCACAATGAGAGGTGAAAGTGCTCGCACTCAGGATCAGAGTGGTTTGGCCTCGTGTGCAACACATAACCAGATTATTTTAATTCCCATGATACATAAGTGGCACATATTTCGACAACTTCAGCTTAATTCGTATCAGAATAAGCAAATATATTATTTAATGGTTCATCGTGTCAACAGGTGCACACGGGACGTGTTTAAAACATGCGTATTCAGCACCATACATCGGCATGGACGCGTCCATATGGACAAATAAGCGCCCATATAGGCGATGAAGGCAAAATTGTAGATATGGGCAAAAGAAAAAGTGGATGGACGCAGGACGATGGACGCAAAAAATAGTCGATGGACGCTATTTTGCCCAAGTGTGTTCAGCATGACTTGGCATGTTATCATGGCATCATATTTTTGAAAAATTAAACTAAATTCCATCCTTGGAGATGCACAACTTGGCAAAGGGTTTCTTAAGATAATTTGTGGAATTTTTTGTGCCAACTTGCGAACTTATATTTTTTTGCTAACGTCACCAAGTTGTGACGAATACAGGCAATATGAACGATTCCTGCAAATACAAATCTATGTTAAACATCTAAAAAACCTATTATGTGTTATAAGAGGTTTAATGGATAGAGATAAATTCCTCGAACTGTTAATCAGAATGCTCCGCTAATTGGCAAAGCTACTCGCGTTTCTCTCCAAATTTGATAACAATAGCGGTTTCGTGTGCAAAACAAATGACACGCGATTATCCCCGTGTGCAAAACATTCCAGGTTAATTGAGATTTAAAGTGGGGCTGATTAAAGTCTGACGGTTATCGATCACCGTCAGCACGAAACAATTGGGTAAAATTATTTATAAACCCAGCTTCACTATAAAATCGGTCGCTTTGCGAAAAATCTTGTCAGTTAATTTCGCAACGGAAAACTATCCAGAGCAACTTTAAAATGGTTGAGTCACCTGCAGCACGTCTCGTACTACATCTTCTCCTCTGCATAATTGCAGGTATACTTAAAATAATTTGGAGACAAATATTGTTACCTCGATCACATATTACCTACCAGGCCTGAGACAAGCGACGCTACCGGAACGAAGACGAAATTGTATCCGTGTAATAAGAAAGTTGTGTCGGGATAGTTTATTACTGTACGTTAGTAAATTTATTATCGTACAGTAGTAAACTATCACTATCCCGATACAACTTTGTTATTACACGGATACACTTTCGTCTTAGTGCCGGTAGGGTCGCTTGTCTCCGGCCTGGTAGGTAATATGTGATCGAGGTAACAATATTTGTCGCCAAATAACCTAAACTTAACCAAACCCCAAAATATCGAGAAAACTAAGAAATTAAATTTATCAAGTGAAGCTAGATTGTTACCACTCCGTATAAATTTGTAAGTGGCTTTATATTTCTATAATTCATATTTTCCCCAGATGTTAACGGGCAGGTCGACCCATGGGACCAGGTCCCCATCATCCTGGCGAGAATCAGTGAGCCGACATTTCCCGACGTCACTTTCAACATACTTGACTATGGAGCGTCGCCCTCCCCCAATGCGGACGATGTGGAGGCCCCCTTCAGCGTGGTTGACGCTAACACGAACGCCTTCAGAAATGCGATCGGACTCGCCAACATATTCGGGGGTGGGGTTGTCCTGGTCCCTAATGGAACTTTTGTTACGGGTAATTCAGCGAACAAGGAATGACGCCTAGGTGCCTATCGAGTTGAGGGTTCAAACCTATGTCAAAATGAGCACAATATAGGACTTATGCAGTTAACTAGCGGAATTTCCGTATGAAAATCACTTTTCGTCATTTGGTGACGATATTTGTGGCTAGCGTGTGATGATAGTTGCGGGTTAGCCTGGAGAGGCAGAAGAGCTCGTTGGCCCTCTTCTCGCTCACTTAACTCCAGTCTTATCCAACCACAACTATCGCCACATGCTCGCTACAATTATCGTCACCAATTGACGAAAAGTGATTTTTGCACGAAAATTCCGCTAGTTCACTGCATAAGTCCTAGATTGTGTTAATTTTGTTAATAAGTGGGAACCCTCAACTCGATAGGCACCTGAGGGTCATTCCTTGTAAGTTACAAATTTGTTACCCCATGTAACCGTTACTATGACAACCTTGTTACTCCCAGGCCCCATCACGATACGTTCCAATGTCAACGTTCATCTGGCCACGCGAGAGTCGATTGTTCGCTTCACCCGAAACACGACGGCGTACCCGCTCGTGTTTACGCGATGGGAAGGTATCGAGCTTATCAACTACTCCCCCTTCGTATACGCCTTCGAGGAGGAGAACATTGCTTTAACAGGGGTCGGTTTGTTGGACGGAAATTGTGACTGTGAGCACTGGTATGTTTACCTTGTTAACCTCTTAATGACGTAGTACACACATGTGTATAGTATTTTACTTTCCCTTGGGGACGAAATACAGAAATACGTCAAATGTAAAATTTGCCATTGACAACAAAAATAGATGGCAAAAAATTGAAAAATGGATCAACTCCAGTGCCAAATGGGGAAAAATTCGTGGTAAAAAGTGAACTTTTTCATCCCGAATTTTGAACTTTTTCTAAAACAAAGGTACGCACAAAAGTCGAATTTTCTCCTTTTTGGACATTTTGTCAATTTTGAGATTTGCAATTCCAAAATAAATCAGTCGCTAACGGTTTTTCAACTAATTTTATTTAGTAACAAAGAGGTTAATATATAGAATAATTTGTAAGTTGACCTACAACCTCATACTTTGTCCCAGGTGGCCATGGAAGGGCACATGGTACGCCCAATGTTGGGAAACCACCCCAATAAATCAGACCATCGATCGTGACGCCCTCTTCCAAATGGCAGAAGACAACATTCCCGTGGTTGACCGCGTCTTCGGCGAAGGTCACTACCTCCGCCCCCAGTTCATCCAGCCATACCGCTCCAAAAACGTACTCATCCAAGGCATCACTATAACCAACTCGCCCATGTGGATCGTCCACCCTGTCCTCTGTGACAACGTGGTCGTTCGTGACGTCAACATTACGAGCCTTGGACCAAACTCGGACGGCGTGGATCCCGAGTCTTGCAAAGACGTGTGGATCTACAACGTCACCTTCAACAATGGCGACGACGACATTGCGATCAAGTCGGGACGAAATGCGGACGGTAGGCGGGTCAATGTCTCCAGTGAGAATATCGTTATTCAGGACTGTTCCATGGAAGAGGGTCATGGCGGGGTGACGTTAGGATCTTGCATCAGTGGCGGGGTCAAAAACGTTTTTGCGGAGAGGATCTACCTTTCCAGCGATATGTTGGACACGGCCATCCGCGTGAAGAACAATGCCCTGAGAGGCGGTCTGCTGGAGGGATTCTATTTGCGGGACATTACCGTGGGGCGGGTAGGCAGGCAGGTGATTGAGGTCGACTTTTTCTACGAGGAGGGTCCCAACGCGGGATTTGTTCCGGTCATTAAAGATTTTGTGATACAAAATTTGACCTTGTTGGAATTCGCGCCTTATTCCTGCTACATGCGGGGTTACGAGGGACATCCAAATGCTAGTTTTGTGGGGCTAAGGTTGGAAAATGCGACGTTTAATGGAGTCTTGAATGATCCGCATTACGTCGTAGAAAATGTGGATGACGTCGTGATCGAAAATGTTGTGGTTAATGGAGCTGTTTGGGAATGGGAAGGAAAAATTGGACAATAAAGATGAAAGTTATTACTTTTTAAAGTGGTTATTTAAAATTCGGTGTTAATTTATTTTATAACTTGTTCTTCATATCGGGCTTGTGAAACGTATTAAAATTTATAAAAGAAATAAGTTTTACATATAAAATGTAAATATCAATTATTGATTTCCATAACTGAAAGATTAGAGCGCAAGGTAATGTATTGAAATGGATAAAGTAAGACATGTACATTTTCACATTAAAGTTCGCTACTTGCATAATTTCGATGTATACTTGTATCATCAATTTATTACTAGGACTAGACATCAGTTCGGCAAATTTTACCTTGTAGAATTTACTTCCATATGTAAATTTGCATTTGCATCGTTGCCCCAAAAATTCTAAATTATGAGAGTTAAGTCGGACAGGTGAGTTTACTTTTAGGGCTGTGCTTACTGTTTCTGTTGAATGAAGCACTAAAAACTGGGGAATATAGGCGATTATTACACACTAGCCGATTCAGTGGTGCTAGTGGCACCACATAACGGCCTCGAAAAGACACAATCGTCATGACCAAACACACAGGGCATCGCCAAGTCAAATTTTACAGGGGCATACCCTCATGCCGTCGCCACCTTAATGTCTACACGGTCACACCTCCTGATGGTCGCCAATCTAATGTCGAAACAGGAACACTTGCAGCCTTTAAATGGCCGAGAAGGTAGCCGCCAAATTAGCCGGTGAGCTATCCTGGCCGTCAGGCTCTCGTCCACCCTTCTCGTCTACCACCATTATTTAACCTGGCCGAGATGGAAGACGCGATGCCCCCCAGCATCTCCTCTACATTCACGGTTAGGTTAGGTTAGGCTATTGAGCGTTCCGCCGGACAGACATACATACAGACAGAAAGAGACTGGACAAATCTTATATAGTATTACACGTATTTATGTTGCATCAGGCAAGGAATAACATTCGTGGAAATGGTAATACAAACATGATCCACCTTTTTGGTGGGGTTAGGTTCGAGACATGGGCGAGACAAAGCCCATAATAAGTATGTCACTTTAATAAATGTCATCTTGGTCGCTCATGGCAACTGGGTTGTGTAAATACCTGTCATGATAGAGTGTCGCCTTATTTCTCGTACTTTGACTATCTATAGCAGATATATTTTTCACAAGTGGACTGGTTCATTTGCTATTTGACTAAAATTATGGGAAGAGTTTTCAAACCATATTTAATATTCCACATCCGAGTAGCAACCTTCATGTGGTCGTCCCCATTCCGTTGGAATTCTAAAAGTTGTCAACTTCAACGTGTCCAAGGATGGAAAAGGGTGGAAATTTCTCGCTGCCAGCTTGTCATCTTTACCACGTACGTGCTGGGAATGATTCGATGGATTGTTGGGGGTGAGGGATCTGCCGACTTGAAACTTCAATGCATGGCAATCATGCCAATATTTGGGATAGCGTGTCTTCTTTCCTGGCTCTGGGAGGCGGAAATAGGTCCAGTGCAGCTTTTCAATTCGATTGGCAATATGGAGGAGGGATTCGTGAATGGAGGTAATTAGTTGATAGTAGCCTTTCCATGCAAATATTTTTCAAAATCGCATATTGTCGCACTAATTCTAAATAGAGCTAAGTGCGCTTAATGTTTAATTTTAAAAAAGAGCTAAGTGCACTTGCAAAACTAAAAAAAGCTAAGTTCATTTACAAAATTAAAAACGAGCTAAATGCAGTTATAAAAGTGATAATAGTGTTAAGTGTAGTTAATAAAAGTGATAAGTGCAATTTAAAAACTGACAAAAACGCCATTCCGAATACGTTTGAAAGTGTGACCCTGAAAGTGGCTCAGAATCTTGTAGCATCGAAGGGTCGACTCTGTCAAGCAGTGATATCTGCTAAGGGAGGCCTAACTCATTACTAAGTTACTTTAAGTTTTCAGTTTTTTTGAAATTGACTCAGAAATTTGAATTTCAATAAAAATGACGGACAATTGTTGAGAGTTGCATTTTGAGGGCGGGCGGCAGAATATCTTTTTAACCCACATAGAACATTTCTTCGAAAGCTCCTGGTATGATCTTACCAATTAGTTGGTCTACTAATTTCAATAAAGATTATTAAAATAGGTAATTTAATTCCAGAGAAATATGGATTTCAACGAACGATATAAAAAAAGACGGACAATTCCTGTGGTCAGTGTATATTTGATATCCAATTAATGAACTAAATAAGCTCTAATTTTACAACCGGCAGGATTTGCATTAGTTTATATCATATTTCTCGATGGTTTAAGTTTTTATTTATTTCTAGAAGCTTAATTCTGAGAAGGCAGGCTAAATATTTTTTCCTCCAACGTAAACTTCTAACATGTTAATGTTCCAGCCAACCTTAATTTATGAAGTAAAAATACCTTAGTATTATAATAGACTGGATTTGCATCACCTTTATCGTACAGTACGATAAAAATGATGCAAATGCTGAGTTGAGGAAGTACGATTCGTACTTCCTAAATTGTCTAAATTTCACTTTATATATTTTCAAATAAATTTCGCATCTACTATCTAGAAATCCATTTCCAGCCGCAGCCAGATTTCAGATCCCAATTTGCTTTGTAATTAAGGAAATTTTAATCAATAACTACGTTTAGCTTGCAAGTTGCACAACGGCCGGATTGGAAGTAGTAATAAACAGGTTTCATAGAAATGACAAGCTGTGGTTTTGATCGGATTATGCAACTTGTCATTACGCAAGGAAAGTTACCGAGTACCTCAAATAGAAAAACATCAATTTTGTACCTACCCTTGCCAAATGTACCTTAACCTCGTCCGACTTAAACAATTCAGGTACTCGCCCATTCAACATGCACTCTAGGAAACTGGGTGATAGCCGATATCATGTTCATCCCCATATGACCTTGTACCGCCCGTGGTGATAAGCATCCTAACCTTTTTGGTGGCATTATACTACTTTGGTGACACCACTAGGTTATAAGCTATCACCGACTTGTTCCCTAAATAAGATTCGTTTATTTTTGCATACCTGCTGTGGATTGTAAATAAGTCAAACCGTTGTTTTAAATATTTGCTTGAACTTGACTTTAATGAAGAAAAAAGTCATCAAAATTATGCAAACATAATTCTAGTCAAGTTGTGTAATCTGTTATTCAAGCGTCAACAGGTTTGAGTTCTTTACAAACTGGTTTTCAAACCATGACACGACATTGCAAAAATCAAATTTCATGGTTAAAATGCTGTCCTTTCCTGAGTTTTGGCATGCTATAAAATTGAAAGTTATATAAATTAGTATTTTATTTACTACTACCTAACTGAAAATTAAGTAGTAGAAGGTACATAAATGTATATAAATAAACTCTACTCCATTAGCTCTAACAAAACTATAATCAAACTCGCGAACAACGGGGTTGGAAATCCAGTTTTCAATTACAATAGCAAAAGTTATCATAATTGTGAATATATTTGGCTTAATTTTAATGACGGTAAATTGTCGGTGTAAAATTCATGGTAAAACAGACGGAATAAATTCTTACGCAGCATTTCTACTAATCGTCAGTGTTTATTTTTGGACGTAAAACGGTTTGGGGATTGTTAAATTTTAACCACCCCCAAATCGTTTTAACCGTTAAAACAACCACTTCTTCCAGTGGAGAAAAGTGGTTTTGTCCACTTTTGGACGGACAAAAGTGGATAAAACCGGTACAATTTTGTGGCATTTTGACCGCCGTCCTGGCCAATTTAGTTTTACCCAGTCGAAACACGGTTTCTACTGGTAAAAAATAGCTGCATAAAATTAGTGCATAAAGGTATTAAATCACGTTAAAAAGCACCAACCAGGAGTCAGGAAAAATGCAAAAAATGCGCAGAAATATTAAAATTTAGATCAGCCGATTTGTATAAATGATAATCAACATACAGATCTTAAGAAGCCTGGTGACAGGCAATCACCGGGTTGCTACTATGTTTATATGACTCTACAGGAATCGTGATAAACTGTTACCTCATAGTGGCAGTTTGTCACCGGGTAGTGATATCTGTCTCCGTTTTGGAAACACGCTATTACCTCTTGGAGACAAACAAGCACCATGATGGCAGGATGCCACCGGTCCAGTAGAATCATATACAGTCACCGCCACACATCGGCATAGACGTGCGTCCATGTGGACGATATTGCGTCCATGTGGCCGAAGGACGCAGAAAATGGACGATGGGCGATACACGATGGACGCAAGTAAATGTCGATGGACGATGGACGATGGACGATGAACACAAGAAAAGTCAATGGACTGTAACATGACTGCATTCCAAATTTGCAAAAAGATCGCGTTGGTGGGAGCCGAACTCCCAACCTCTTTCCATCTAGACTTAGAGAGTGTCCCCACGGACATCCCAACGAGTCTTCATATCAAATTGCAATACAGTCTGTTGTAAGTTCGTTATTAAATTGACTTACACGATCGGAACTCACTCAAAGAACATGCATATGAAGCTACTATCCCATCATTAGGGTATAGCGCACATATGAACATGTCACAGGACGATAGACGATGGACGATGGACGCAAAAAGTCGATGCGCCCTGTATGGACGCGCGTCCCTATGGACTATATTGTGTCGATATGGACGATGGAAGCAAGAAAAAGTCGATGGACGATGGGCGTAAGAAAAAGTCGATGGACAATGGACGCAGTTTTGCCGAGGTGTGGTCACCGCGCGGCATGGTAAGAAGTAGGTAGAAACCAACATAGACTATCAATTTAATTGCTCCACATGTAGTGATCCTGCCAATGTGCTTCTTTCCTTCTTTAACCAGGCATTCAGACACGAACAATGTTAAATAAATTTTCTCATTCTAATTACATACACTAGGAATCTAGGTAGGTAATCCGACAACCTTTTCCAATTCAAGTCGAGCAGGACAAATCTATATTATAAGCTGGAAATCTCTGTTGGCAACGGAAGTGAAAGTAATTTTCCGAAACGGAAGTGAAAGTAAAGAAAGTAAAGTTTCAAATGGCGCGAAAATTCAAAATAAATTAAATTTACAATATTAAAGTCGAAGTCAACTCAGACCAGTTACATGTTTTGTTTCTACCAAACAAACAATTAAATTAACAATATTAAAGTCGACGTCAACTCAGACCAGTTACATGTTTTGTTTCTACCAAATACTACTATTACTAGCACTACCAAGGTATCAAACTCGGGGTGTTAATCGGGGTGTAATATAGATACCGGCAACAAGCCCTCGCAAAATGTAGACGACAAAAACAACAAAAACAACTGGTGGACCATCATCAGCGTCACCTTCTGCCATGTTGCTTATGAGCAGACGGCGGATATGTGTGTATTTCTAACTTTTTCATAAAAAGCCAAAGCGTACTAAAACTGCGTACACTAACGTTCCACATAATGCGGATTTCAAAAGTTCAAACATAGTTTTGCATATTTTACATATTTCATGTATATTTTCATACATATTTTGAGGTTTTTCATAAATATAAATACTTTCATACATATTTCGATGTTTTTTGAAAATATAAATATTTTAATACATACTTCGAGGTTTTGTTATATAAATATATTTAACTTCGTCCATGATTTAAGGTCATCTAACAATTATATTCGCACGATCATGGTGTTCAATTCATGCGAACGAGGGGCAAATCCAGTTTGCATCGCTTTATAAGTTTCCTATGCCAAAAAATTACTCGAAATGTAGCTAATGTCACAGTATGAGTCATTAAATGAGGATTAAAACTTAATTCCTTTATTATTCGCTTATAAAAGCGCCAAAATTTGAATCTTCACGAAGATAAAACTTAAAGATAGTAGGAAGTTTAAACTGAAAAACATTTTTATGTGCATATTTGGGACTTTTTTAAGTACATATTATATACATATTTTGAGGAATTTAAGTAAATACATATCCGCCCTATGCTTATGAGCACGCACAGCGCAGCACAGCACAGCACACACACACACGACAAGTGGTGGTGGTGGACCACCATCACAATCACCTTTTACCATGTAGCTTATGAGCACGCACAGCACAGGACAGCACAGCACACACACGACAAGTGGTGGTGGTGGACCACCATCAGAATCACCTTTTACCATGTTGCTTATGAGCACGCACAGCACAGCACAGCACAGCACACACACGACAAGTGGTGGTGGTGGACCACCATCAGAATCACCTTTTACCATGTTGCTTATGAGCACGCACAGCACAGCACAGCACACACACGACAAATGGAGGACCGTCATCATAGTGACCATTGACCATTGGCCGTATCAATTCTGACTGATTTTGAATGCCGAGCATAAATTTGATACTCAATTTGATCTACGACGCCCCGGTGACCGTGTGGGTGTGGCTGAAGGTCACACGTGTCGAATACACGTCCGGCGTATCAATTCTGACTGATTTTGAATGCCGAGCATGAATTTGATACTCAATTTGACCTACGACGCCCCGGTGACCGTGTGGGTGTGGCTGAAGGTCACACGTGTCGAATACAAGTCCGGCGTATCAATTCTGACTGATTTTGAATGCCGAGCATGAATTTGATACTCAATTTGATCTACGACGCCCCGGTGACCGTGTGGGTGTGGCGGAAGGTCACACGTGTCGAATACACGTCCGGCGTATCAATTCTGACTGATTTTGAATGCCGAGCATGAATTTGATACTCAATTTGATCTACGACGCCCCGGTGACCGTGTGGGTGTGGCGGAAGGTCACACGTGTCGAATACACGTCGGGCGTATCAATTCTGACTGATTTTGAATGCTGAACACGAATTTGATATGCCAGTATACCTTCGACACCCCTGTGACGTGTGGGCGAGGCCTATGATGAAAAATGTCTTAAAAGTCCCATAAGATTAGTTTGTAATCATGTCTAGCTGTTCTTAAATTATTTTCCACTTTCACGTTCGTTACGAATTTCTTTGACTTACGTCTACAACAGAGAGTTTCAGCTAATGAGGCAATGAAATATTTAAATAAGTCCCGCCTGGCGGGAGACAGGCTTATACGCTAGTATGTAATATTAGGCCAGGTTTGGTAAAAATATTGATTGGAGCTTTAATTACTTTAAGATACTTTCCAAATATTTGGCACGACACGTCTTCTGTCTCAAGCCAGCGCCGTCACTGTTGACACTTGGAAATCCTTTGGTTAGGCAAACAGAGGCCCAAAGCAGCGGGTTAGATTAGACAGGAGTCCGTTATATGTAAGGCTTCAAGTGTTTGGAAAGCTTGACCCGCCCACATTCCGTCTGGGTCTACTATTTCAATATGCGTATATATTTACCAGTGCTCATGTACTCAGATCATGCAAAACCGCATGACTTCTAAGACTTAGCGTAGGCCTTCCTATTTCAGCTGGGCTTTCAAGTGATCCTCCAAATTGTGTATCATTGCCCAGCACGAAAAGCATTGAGTCACGTACAATTTTGTCATTCTGAATAATTATATAAACTAGCAAGCTGACAACACGAAACCAGATTGGACAAATATGTAATATTAGGTGATGTTTGGTAAAAATATTAACTTCAACTTTAATCACTTTAAGGCGTTTTCCAAACAAACCTCTCTGTATTTGGTCTCAAGCTGCCGTCATTACAACTGACAATTATAAATCCTTTATGACGTATCCAGAAAACAAATTTCCGCAAAATATCATGTCCATCATACTTCATTTAACTTTTTTTACTTTTCCTTCTTCCACACATTACAAGAGCAACTAATACAGTGCCAGCCATGACCAGAATTGGACAATGGTTCCAATCCAGCACAATTGATCTCGTCGCTTCACAGAAGTTCCTAAATTCAGCAGACTTTCACACCTGTCACAGTACTTTCCAAACTCTCCATTTTTGCTAGATGTCATCCCACTCGGTCGACTACCCTGTCCTAAACCTTACCCTCTATTTCGACTCAGGAAACAATGGCTCACTGTACTTATCCTGGATTCTTCTCCAAACTCACCAAGTGCTACTAGTTGGAAACTTACTTGCCTACCTTTGCAATACTCTAACCCAGAATATTTTCTTTTCTATCTTAACCAGCCATACCCGAATCCTACTGCGCTAGGTTTTGTTCCCTTAATGCTAAAAATTTTGATCGCCCATCCATCTTCTCCCACTCTCTCAACAATTTGCATTCCATCTAACTCTCAACTGACTCTCGACGTGTCGACCTTATTCGAGTTTGACATGGTGTGGAACTCTTGCAATGGAAATCTTCAAAATCGGCCCGTAGTGGTTCAAAAATTTAATAGACTATTGCAGCCTAAACGTAGTGACAGTTGTGGCCACGAATCCTACTTCGTTTCCCACTGTAACGTCTTGACGATCGCGGAGCGACGAAATTTTACATTTGCCTCCACCCGGTTTGATAAGCATGTTCACCTATTCCGTATCAGCGAAGATTTTGAAGTTGGCCATTTAAGGGCAATTCTTGTAGACGTTCCGTTCCATAAGAGGGAATATTATCCCGGGACTAAAATTCCATACAACTTTTATATCATTATACCTAAACCAAAGTCGCTTAAAGGGTTTCAAGCTCTAATAGAGCCATTTTCAATTGATACTTGGACTGCCGTCTTGCTCACTTGCATGGTACTGGGTTTACTCCTGCATGGAGCGGAGTACACACAAGTTAACGGTCTTCTGAATGTCAAATCACTCCTTCAAGAGTTTTGGTTTGTCTACTCCGTCCTAGTATTGCAAAGCAGTTCGCGAATTGCCACCCTCGCGGCCAAATTGGGGGTTAAAGCGATATGGGCAGTAGGATGCTTCATGCTGTGTGCGATTATTATGACATCACTGTATCAGGGCGAACTAGCGACGACGATGACCACGGTGATGTTCCCATTTATTCCACGTACTTTAGAAGATGTTGCCAACTCTGACCTTCTAATCATTACTTCACAAAAGAGAGATGGCCTAAGTAGGCTTTCTTCTCAAATTGAGGTCGCAAAATCCAGAGAAATTTATGGGAGGAGGGTTTCAAATAATTTGGAAAAAATTATGAAACGAATATTTCTAGTCAATGAACAAGGGTACCACGCAGGAATTAAAGTAATTCGAACAGGCGAACTTCTTCGGTTTGGCGATGGGAACCAATTCATTATTAAGGGTCAAAGTTTTGCCATCATGGATGACGAGTCAGAAACCAGACCCTTGATTGCCGGAATAATTTTGTCGCCAGATTTTGTTGTTTACAAGGGGAGAGAAAACCTACCATTTAGGAATGACGTGATGTGGTTTTGGTCGTGGAATTTTTTCTCTAAAATTTACAAAAGATCCTGGCATGGGATGGTGGAAGGTGGGTTGTGGCAACGGTTTTCTTTTCTTTTTATTCTTCGCGTAGCCCGCCATCGGGCAAGGGAAATTGGGAAGTATGGAAGAGAACATTTGCTCAGAGTTTTGTTTAAGGACAATAAGAACAAGGAAGGCGAAAATTTCTCCAAAATCAATCAAGAATCCATTCTGCCTTGTTATTATTTATTCCTAGCACTACTCGCACTCGCAATAGTGACGCTTTTGGCGGAACTCAGAGAAAAATTAAGACATCGTGTCAGACATATTCATTTACGCAAACCAACGCGCAAACGGAAATGAAATTTCATTTGCAAATTTTATAAGCAGAATTATTTCTACATCCACTCCTGGTTATTGATGTATGTAGCCCTTAGGATTTGATTTATTACTGTCTAATATAACTTGTAAATAATTCGCTTAGTTATAACAATCATGATTTCCATACATAGTGTGAAATTCGGTATTTGTCTTCTAAATGTATAAAAAATCTAATGTTGGTTACGGGTCGTAGAATGTTATTATTGTTATATATAGGGTGGTCAGGAAGTAAAGAACATTTTTGAAAATGCCTGTAAAACAACCAATAATGTAATTAATTCTAAATAATTTTCACAAATTATAAGTCAAGGATTCACCTATTTATTTTTTGCTTCGTAAGGTCCATAGACCCCCATCCTTCCTATCTGGCGAATTTTTTGTCGCGCGCTCCCCATAAGTGCTTTGCCACTCTTTTCGCTACCCTTTTTGAGATATTTGTCCAGATCTGTCGGAATCCTCTCAAATTTTTTGCTGGTTTTGTTCGTCTACTTTTTTCTTTCTTACATGAAGCCCAAAACTTCTCAATTGGTCTTGCCTGAGGGACGTTGGGAGCATTATCCTTTTTCTCAATAAAATCGATTTTTTTCAACCGCAGGTAGTCCAAAACAATTTTTAAATAATGACATGTTGCCATGTCCGGCCAGAAAAGAACATTACGATTATTGATAAAGGGTATCAGGATCTTCTTTACACAATCATTCAGATACCTCTCCGAGGTCATGGTGGCAGTGGTCACGAACGGCTTTGAGACATTCCCCAAAGAGTCCAAAGCTTGCCACACCAAGTACTTCCTGGGAAATTTTGACTTTGGCTTGTACTTAATTGAATCTTGACCTGTTTTCTAATTAGTGCATGAGTAGTACTTTATTCCAGGCCCTTCATTTTAATCCATCGGACAGTAGGTTTCGTTATCCATGACCATAATTACGGGCGTGTTTTGCGCGACTCTTTTTCAGCAATCTTCCCACAATTCGTCTTGGCTCTTTTTTCATGACCTTGGTTGTACTTTAGTGCAGATATTACCTTATAAGATTTGATTCCCAACTTCTTGGCTTTGATGTCATGCAAAGTTGATTTAGCAATTTTCAATTTGTTACTCAAATTTCGCTCAGATACTCCAGGGTCTTTTTTGAATTCCTTCTGAACTCTACATATCACTTTGGGGGTCATCACAAGAGCAGGGCGGCCATTTGATTTTTTATTTTTAGCACTCCCCTCTTCGTCATACATATCTACAACTCGGAAAATTGTCCCCGGATAATTTTTTTCACTTTTGAAGTGGTCATAAACCTTTTTCCGCACGCGCCCGCACACATTTTCGTAGTAGTGGCAAATTATTTTTGCGAGTTGTTCTGAGTTTTGTGTTCTCATTTTTGAACGGTTTAAGACATCGGATTTTTGTTTTCTGATGTTGATTGTCAATCGTATGGACTACAAAGCCACCGCGCTCCTGCTCAATGTAATTTTTTTTGCATGTAAACAAATTCATTTTCAAAATGTTTCTTTACTTCCTGACCAGACCCTATACGTATTTGCGTGCATCACGTGCTCGTTACCTTATATATTAGCCCAGTCTCGGTCTATATATAACGCTGTAAACTGGGGGCCAAACACGATGTAGGGTTAGGTAAATACCTAGAATATTGGATATTATATATCCTGGATATAGCCAAGTCTCTGTTTGTCTGCCTCTAACTCTGTAACCCAAATCTCTGCTATGCTGTGTCGTAGCATTGAAGGATACCCCCAGGAGCCATACAGAAATGATGTAGGGTTAGGTTAGGAAATCTTATGTTGGGTATTATATATTGAAGATTGGATATTGGGTATTCGAGATTGGGGATTTCGAGATTGGAGACTGGAGATATTCGAGATTGGAAATTGGAGATTGGATATATTCGGGATTTCGAGATTGCAGATTGGAGATACTCGATATTGGAGATTGGTAGGTTATTGAAACTTGAAAAGTGAGATGAAAATGTTGGAAGGATTACGAGTGACAAGGCAGGCTACTTTTGTAGCAGTAAGTTGGAGAAGTAAAGAACGTCCACTAAGTTAAGGCACTGCCTCAATAAAATACCCACAGTTTCACAACCACTCGGTGAAATTTGAAAATATTTACATATGTATATCCCCAAATACTTGTCATTCAAATATAGAATATAGCTAAAGATTCTAAACCTCCGTTAGCCATGGTTTTTCTGAAATTTTTCGTTAATTCTTTTCCACCGGTTTTTCAACCTTCGGCGCTAATTTTCTGCCATATTGCTTTGAATTTCCGAAAGGTATTGGGCACATCGTCAGGCTTAGAGTATGTTGACTTGGTGAATGCCAGAATTTTTTCAATCGGATGAAGTTAAGGTACATTTGGTGGGTTGAAATGTTTTGGTACAAAATTGACTTTTTTTGATTTGAGCTACTCGGTCACTTTCTTTGCGTAGTGACAAGTTGCATCATCCGACCAAGAAAACGTCTTGTCATTTTTATGAAACTTATTTGTTAGTGCTTCTAATCCTGTCTTTATACAACTTCTAAGATAAAGGTATTGATTAAAATTTCGTTCAAGAACGTCCGGGTCAGAAATTTGAGTGCGACTGGAGATTGATTACCAAATCCAATATTCTTTGGAAATTTGTATTTTTTTCTCACTTTCTGTTCACGTGGAGCTTCAATAGGGTCGGAACTATAAAAAATGACGTCCCGGAATATTTTATGTGTTGACCGTGACACACGTTTCGTTATCCTTAATGACCACTTTTCCATGAACTTTCTTAAACAATTCCTGATAGCCTTTACAGACCTTTCATTTTTGTATCGTCTAGTGATTTGGTGCTTGTACAATCATTCGGCCTTGATACCCAGTTAATGTACTTTAATTTGTGATAAATAGCTTCTTCAAATTTTGACCCTGCTCGAAGCAGTGACGGCTGTTGTAAATGGAAAAGATTTGAAAATTTCGAAAAAGTTGAGTTTGCTATTGAATATGATAGAGCAATATAAAGGGTGTTAATAAAGTCCGATCCCATTTTTCCTATAAAAAAGTGAAGGCTAGTATAAAAAAAACTACCCGTGATACTTACAAAAAATGTTCGACATATTTACCTTAGTATTTGGTCTTGTTACCATTTACTTTAACCATGCCCTCAACTCTTTGTTTAAGGCTCTGTGCTAATTTTTCCAATGTGTCTGTGGGAATCGAATTCCATACATCTTGAACTTTTTTTACTAGCTCTTCCCTCGTCCGGGGTTGTGGTTCTTTGTATACATTTTCCTTAAGTATGGACCACAGGTTCTCCAGGGGATTCAAATCTGGGCTGTTTCCGGGCCACACCCCCTTGCTCCAGACCGTTGAAACTTGCGTCTTGATGAGACTCAAACTCGCTTTTGCTGTATGGGCTGTAGCACCATCCTGCATGAAAACTATTTTTCTTTCATTCGGAAATATTTCCTTGTTCCCCATGCTATCGAAATAGATAGGTAATATTTTTTCCATATAATGCTTTGCATTGACTGATTGGCCTTTTGGTATGATATGTAGAGGGGTCACGCAACGTGCACAAAATCCACCCGCTACCATAACTTTAAGCCCGAATTTTGGGATCGCTCTTGATGGTACATCCGATTTGTTTTCTGTCCTGTAACGAACATTTTGTTGGTTCAATTTTGGATATAGTTCAATAATAGATTCGTCAGTCCAAAGGATGTGACTGCGCAATTCTTCACCAAGTGTTTTTTCACTCAAATGGCCACTTTTCTGAAGGAGTTCTCCAAATTTCAGACGGTCATCGATATTTTTTTGTGACATGAGAGGTTTTTTGGTTAGTTTGTAAGCTGTGTGACCCCACCTCGTAGATTTCACAAATTTTTGCACGGTCACATAGTTAATTTGCTTCTTCTTCTCTTTATAGCGTTTTGAGTCATTTAACTCCCTTGCACAATTACGTAATGAACTACCGGTTTTCTTGTAAAGTCTGTTTTTAATCATTCTCTTTGTGGTAGGTGACACCTTTCTGGGTCGCCCGGGTCGCTTTTTGTCGTGGACAAAATTTTTGTTCTTCCATTTCCAAACAGTTCTGCGGCTGCAGCCCAATTTTTGCACAATTTCTGCAGGTTTAAACCCCTGCTGATGCAATGTTTGTATCTTAACTCTAAGATGCTCATGACTTACACGTTTAGTTGTTCCTCCCATGGTAAAAATTTGAAATAAATAACTTCACTGGTTCAAAAGTTCCAGCTGAATTTGTAACAACCGCGCTCCAAAAAATTCATGGGATCGGACTTTATTAACACCCTTTATCTGGGACAAAGAAAATGTTTAAATAATCGAAATCCGATAAAAATTGGATTTTTAGCAGCAGTTTAAGTGTCCCATAAACGGGCTTTTTTGGTATTTTTTACACCATTAAGGGGGTGTGGCGGGCACAAATATGGCCATGGGATAAAACCACTTTAGGGTTATGCTACACTCACCTAGGGCTACAAGATATGCAAAGGGCATCAAGATCTGGGAGGCACATGTTGGGGGGTTGTCCTCCTAAGTGTTACATACAATGGGTGCAAACAAGGTTTTACCAGATAATGCGGAAAAAATCGCTTCCGAAAATCAGTGGGAAATAGGATAAAGTAGTCATGAGGATGACACCTGATGGCGCCCACCATAAGGTGGCGCTCCATTCTTCACACGTTCCACTGGGTGGCAAAACCACTCGTATTTATCCAACTGTCTTGAGAAAAATTGTTTTGGATGGGAATTATGCAGTGTTTCGAGTGCAAGTTTTTACCGTTAGCATTAGCAACTATTGGCAATAACCAACTGCAAGAAAGGGATTTTTCTCCTATTTTTACCCGCGAAACTTGCACTGCAAAACAAGAAATGCAAGAAACCGGAGGTGCAAGATATGCAAGAAAATGCAAGAAATAGAAAGCCATCTACCGACGCGCCCTATTAACTATGCTGACAGGAAGAGTTTCTTGTACCCTTGGGTTTCCTGGGGATAAAAATAGGTGAAAAAATCACTTTCTTGCAGTAGGTCCTTGCTGGTGGTTCCTTGCACTCGAAACACTGTATACCGGCAATGCTCGTACCCAACCACGCCTCGATGTATGTAAGACTGGCTTAAAATACGATTAACCTAGACTAATTTTATACACTCTTATTCCTGCATGCCAAAATTAGCTCACCGTCGGTTGTCCGCGTGCCAGAGGAATTTGAGTGATCACTTTGCAGCCGTCACTTTTTAAGCTGATGATTATTTTTGCACAAATTGTTGTGAGGACACAATTGCTTTGTAATTATTGGACAGGGTTCGTAAAGGTGTCTAATTGCTCTGATTTTTTGTCCTCGGTGTGTTTCCAATAATGGGAAATATGCATCCGGCTAACGAATCCGAATTTGGTTCTGGTTTTCCGTCTACGTCCGGTCAATCCGCAAATTTTACAAATTGCATATTTATAAAATTCCAAATTCGAAATTCGCGTTACTTTTGGACTGGGAATAAAGTAAGAACGAGGGTGCGAATGCGGGGCAAACGGAATATAACTCGTTACACAAATGTGTGTAATTGGTATTCAAGAGGTTAAGTAATTGATCTTACCAATGGAGTTCCTGCAGAGTAGGACCGTGAAATAATATTTGAGCAACATCCTCGTCGAGTAGGAATGAAGTACAAAAGTAAATAATTTTTTAGCACTCGTCGTAACTTAGCAGGGTGTTATCTAGTCAATTATTTTTATGATGGACAAGACAGAGGATGAATTGTCACACTCAATTTGTATCAATCAGTACTGATGCAGAGATAAGTTCACAATTAGTATTGCACAATTCTGTACAAGAACAGCTGCTAAGCTACAGCAGCGACCTCGAATGATAACCATGCTCGTACACCGATACAAAATAAAATATTGGTTGGACACCACCTTGAAGAATTCGTCAATTTTTGGTTATCATTTAGCAGGAAAAGTTTCATTTCTTTACCATCACTAGTAGTATTTCTATTTTATTTCATGCATTTCATCGTAACATTCACTCGTCCATACTCATATTTTACAGATTGCATCGTCATATGCAATAAACCAATAATTTGTCATTTTTTTCGCGTTCTGCAAGTTATTTAACCTCTTTTCGACCGTAACTTCAAACTCCTTGTTGCCAATAACCCCTGAACTTGAGTTCAATTTTCAAATTCGAAAAAAATGAGAATTCCATATTTTTACGTGGAGTTGATATAGAAAATATTCAAAAATTCGGCTGAAAAAATTCGACTTTTCACTATCGAGCTGTCTACTTTTCGTAATGACGTTTTTCATTTTGTTACCAATTTTCTACTTTCATGTTACTTGGCAATAGAAAATTTCTCTATATCATGTCATGTATCTGGTCTCTAAGGGACTTGGTTTAAAATACACGATATCTCTTGCATTTGGTCAGAAAGAGGTTAAATTTATTTAGCACCTTGTTCAATATATAAATGCTGGGTGTGGCAATGGGTAGAGAGTTTGTGATGTTAATGAACAGGTGCAAGTTATATAAGTTGGACAGCAAATTCTTCATTCTTATATTAATAGTTAAATAAAATTCCACTTGATTAATAATGAGTGTGAAATATGTATTGTGTTGTATTGTAGTGTTTCGTTCAACTGTCAATATATATCAGTTTATAAAGATAAACTGGTTTGCAACCCAATGACACCATAATATGTATATACCTGCATATATGAACTAATCAGTCGTATTTAAAATAATTAAAAATTAAAAATATTGAAATGATGGGGGTTTTTATTTATAAAAAATTGTGACCATATTTGCAATGTGAATTTTCAACTCTGCATACAGGGTACAGGGTCGAAGAGGGCACTGCATACAACCTTCACGAATACGACTCCAATAAGGATGACCCAAAAATTGATTCTGTGAAGTCCTATCTCCTCCGACTTTGAAATGTCAGGTGCAGCACGGCGGAGGCTCATGATGAAGAAAAAGGACAAGAAGAAAGGACAATTTCTCAATGATCAGGTAGCGTTAATCAAAATGCACCAAAATTTCTTCAAATGTTAATAATTTAATATCAGGATGACTTTGACGACGACCGTGAGGATGACTTCCTCAAATCGCAAGCCCCCTCGAGGAAGAGGAAGAGGAGGAAAACACGATTTAAGAAGGATAATGACGACCCGGACGAGGAGGAGGTTTGGAATCTGGATTACTTTATATAATATTCTTGCACTAATGTTTTTTAGTGCTATTGTTCTTATAGATGAATTTCCTTATTTTTTCATTTAGGAGCACAAGAGTATGAGTGAGGAGGGGGAGGAGGACGATTGTCCCTCCGAACTGTCTCTTCCCCCATCCGAAGACGAGGATGGAGACGAAGACGAGAGCCAAGGACAAAAGGAGTCAAAGAACAAAAAAAGAAGACGGAGAAGTGGATGTAATTTATTTTAAACCATCTCAAAAAATGGGACATGTTTTTTGAATATTCATTAATTTGTTTCTTATTTCATATATCTCTCTCAACTACCAGGAGGAAGCAAGAAAGCGGCGACTCGAATTCATTCTCAAACGCTCGGAATTCTACACCACGAAATTCACCGGCGTGGGTAAATCAACCAGCGCCAATTCCGCCACCACAACTCCGGGAGGAAGGCAAGTATTTTTTATCAAGGGATTTTAACATGATTTTTAATAATGATAATTGAATTGCTAGCCAACGCGGTCGTAAAATAGTAGAATATGAAGTGGACCCTTACTTGGAAGAATCTGGGGGCAATGGTGGCGGTGCTGGGGTGCGGTTCGACTCCTCTCCCTACTTCATAACGGGGGGTGAGATGCGTGACTACCAAGTGAAAGGGTTGAACTGGCTCGTCAACTTATGAGACTGGGATAAACGGTATTCTGGCGGATGATGGGCCTCGGGAAGACGTTGACCTCGATTTCCCTTCTCGGTTACTTGAAAAACGTCCGCGGCCGCCACTTCCACGCCCTCGTCATCGTTCCCAAAAGCACGTTAAACAACTGGATGGTGGAGTTGGGCTGGTGGTGCCCGAGTCTCAGGCCCCTCGCCATGATATTGGGGACAAGGAGGCGAGGAAGAAGCTGTTCAAGGGACATCTTAACAAACTAAAGAGTTGGGATGTGCTCGTCACCACGTATGAAATGGTCTTGCTGGAGAAGATTCTGCTAAAAAAGGTGGGGAGTCGTGTCGGGTTTTTTACCACTATGGTTACAATTATCGTTTTATCCAGATCCGTTGGGGTTACCTCATAATTGACAAAGCGCACCGGATTAAGAACGAGAAGTCGCTGTTGTCGAGAATCGTTCGGACCCTCAAGTCCCGTCACCGCCTCCTCCTGACGGGCACACCGCTTCAAAATAATATTCACGAGCTTTGGGCCCTGCTCAACTTTCTCCTCCCGGAAGCCTTCTCCTCTGCGGATGACTTTACCTCGTGGTTTGCCGAGGATGAGATTGGGGATGAGGGGCTGGTTCAGCGGCTACACACTATTCTCCGTCCCTTCCTACTACGGAGGTTGAAGGCGGATGTCGAGCAGGGCATCCCACCCAAGACGGAGATGAAGATTTATGTCTCCCTAAGCCAAATGCAGAGGGTGGTGTATAAAGACGTCCTCCTCAATCAGTTTCATGTTGTCAGTACTTAACCTCTTTTTGACCAAATTCGAGATATCGTGTATTTGAAACCAAGTCCGTCAGAGACCAAATACTTGATATGATATAGAGAAATTTTCCATTGGCGAGTAACATGAGAGTAGAAAATTGGTAAAAAATGGAAACTTGATTATGAAAAGTGGAGAACTCGATAGTGAAAAGTCGGATTTTTTTAGCCGAATTTCTGAATATTTTCTATATCAACTCCACGTAAAAATATGAATTTTAATATTTTTCGAATTTGAAAATCAGTTTTGAAAATTTGGTATCCAGGAGGAGGGTCAAGTTACCTTGATCTCACCCTCAGACGAAGAAGATCTTGCAAATCTCACCCTCCGCGGAGACGAGGACAATATGAAAATGTAGGATCATAATTTAAAATGGAAATTAGAGTAGATATTTATGTAAAATGCCCGTCTGTCTGTCCTGGCGTGTTCTAACTTTTGCGCCATTCAATGAGGGTATTCACGTCTACTTTGTAAATTCGCATCGTAACATTAATTTATTTAATTTTTGCCAACTTGTTCCAATTTGTACAAACCATCCTCCTCCATTCATACCGAAATTTGGTCGAACTCGACCTCTGTCTTCATATTTGTGGCCCTCCAGTTCAAGAAAAAGAAGAATTTTGCGAAGGGAAGAAATTCAACAACGTGAAGAAATTAACGCTATCATTTAATTCCAAGTACTGGGCACTACAAGGCGAGAAGATGGCAGCAATAGTGGCAGTATTTCCCAACATTGTAGAACTTTGCGTGCCAGGTGACGTCCTTCCAATTGTACTGACTGATAAGAGTTCATGATCAACGTGAGTGACACATTGATTTTGTTCAGAGTGGCCACGACTTCGCTTTACCGGGTAAAAATAATTTCATCATTTTATTGACATTTTGGAAAACCACAAGTTTACGCCCCTTACTTCTCTTGGAAACCGGTAAAATGCGACAACATAAAAATATTGTAAATCCAAAATAGGGGCGCAATCTCGGTATTTTGTAGCATATCAATAAAATGACGAAATTATATTTACCAGGAGTAACTAAGTATGTAATGGCCGCTCTGTAATGCACTGACTTTTTGGTGACGTAATCTTTCCAATTATACAGGTGCTTGTCCAGATTGCGTATCTTGACAAGCATGTCGGCCTCAGAGTGCAAGTCCCTGTTAAATTTGACCCAACCCTTGACCCACTTATACATCAACAACACCGTCAACGCCTCCTCATTCGAGCAATATACTGACCCCGAGGTTGCCACCTCCCTGTACGAAATCCTCTCCATACATCCCCACACTTTGCAACATCTCGACTTAAGATTGAGAAAATTGAGGGGAAATGGTGTCTTGAAGTTGCCTAATTTTCCCAACCTGAAACGATTCGTATTACGGAGTGGAACGTTTGGTTTCAAATATTACGACTTTGATGTCACTTTCTATACACCAATTCTTAATTACGCGACCACATTTCCCAAACTGCAGGAGTTATGGTTCCATCCGTGGGAGGGTGGTCGTTGGCAACCCTGTTTCGAATCCTTCTTCCCAGAAATGGCAGGGGTTTGTGAGACCATGAAAATATTTGAATTTAGGTATATGTGCATTTATTCGTATAAATGTTGGATGGATGTGTTTGCGGGACTGAACATAGGCGCAGCCACGGATTTTTTCCAGGGTGGGCACTTTTTTTAGAGATACTATATCTTGCTGTGTATTTAGATAATGTTTCTTAACACTTAAAGTTACCAAGCGTAGAGGGGCTAAATGAATACTATTTGGTGCATAGACTGTGACTCGAGCAACACAATTGGACGTCAGTAGGATTACTTTTCTGCTAGATAATTTCAGTAGGTACTTGATATGAATAGGAAATTTGTCATCAGTAGTTGGAAAGGTACAATATTTCAAATTGAATAACTCGCGAAATGAGCTCGCCCAACCCAGAAAACTTCTTCTGGCTTTGATGCTAATTTGTGCTGGTAGAATTCCAAAGACAAATTCCAAAAACGACTCTACATAATTATATTACCAAATTAATTGTAAAAATGTTGGGTTCAAAAGCATCTGCGCACAACCTGTCCCACATCGGCCCATGAATAACGCTTTTATGACACGCTTTCCGTCCACAAAATGGGTTACTCCTGTCTTGAATACCCGAATTTTGAGATCATGGGTTGACGAGATTAAACCAAAGATAGGAATCCAGACTGGAGAGTATCACAATATGAGTATCACAACGTAAATCAGGGACTAAGAAATTAGAACTTGTAATGAGGTGAGCCTGCCCAATTCACACAGGGCATAAATAACACGAGCAGTTGAGAGACTGCCCATACGGGGAATTTAAGACTGCTCTTTTCACCCTTACAAATTGATGGGAAATTGACACGGGTAATGATAAGTTTTAAAATATTATTTCATATTTTACCAATTATGTGCATGGATCAATCAACTTATTAAGAAATATTCAGTAGTGTTTGACAAAATCGTGTAATATTTAATGGAGCAACAATAAACTATTTGGTGGAACACATATTATCGAGTTATTCATAACGACTTAGCACGTTCGCATATCTACATATTTTGAAATTGTAGTTTTAAGGATAAGCCGAATCTTAGTTTTAAGCCATATTTTTTGTAGGCTTATTAGATATTATTTTTATTACTTAGGATTAATTAGTAAATATTCATACAATGCAAATAGTCCGGTGTGCATCTCCCCGCCAAGGTGTTAAATTTTTCATCGGTTCTTTTTCTTTAATGTTGACACCGATTGGTTAATTATGTTATCTCCCTGCCGGTGTAAAAATTAAAACCATGCCGTGCAGACGAAAATGACAGTGCACGCCACAATTGAGCATTCGATGTACGTTGGTACATTCAACTGATTGTAGCAATTTCAATTTTGCATCAATTCTAATGAAAGTGTTATCAAATTGGGGATTTATTCCTATTTCGAATTTTATCCATTTTTTTCATTTATATTTCATATCCATTTATCCATTATCAAAACATTAACATCTTTCTTAATGATAAAATATACTAAATTTTGTTTTTCAAATTTTTACCTGACTTTTTTTAATTCAACTGAAAATAATGTAAATATTGACAAAATAATGGCGATAAATTGTTCAAAATTGACAGACCTTTGTAAAAATTTTTCTTTGTCTTGATAATGAATGCAGATTGTATTCGAAATATTGACGAATAAACTATTTCTTCGTGTCCACTCATATTTCCGTGTAAATTCCAGTTAATTGACAGACCTATGTACAATTAAAGCAAGACATTGTGGCTTTATGTCAACCCGACGATTTATCCTCACCGCAACCTTCGGACAGTTTCAAGTTGAGAGTCTGAACTTCAATCCACTAATATTTTCTGTGTGCCCAATGTAAAATAATTTTTTACTCTTCCGTCTCCTTCATTCCAAACAGAACATCGCTCTCAAACCAATAAAACACATGCAAGTTACAACATGAAGAAAATAATCATAATATTCTTCAAATTCGTGTCTGCGACTTGGAGTCTTGATTCTAATCCACCTACGCTACGGTTCAATCATTCCGTTGCTGGCACTACGTGGCAGCTCTGGGAACCGAGTGATAGCATTCCTGATTTTGTTTCAAATACGAGTCGTCAGTTCGGTTTGGAATGTGAGGCACCTTATCCGATTCAGATCAATGTTGAAGGATTCATTGTACGTACAAGCATTTTTTATACTACAACCCGACCAACACCATCGATACCTATTTGGCATTAAATATCGACGCCAAAAAGGTACGGATTTCCCCATTTCAGCGGTACCGAAATTCTACCGGTTTTTCGTCTTCGGTGTCCACCAAGTACTATTTCGGTGCTGATTTTTCGTTCCCTGTTTTCCGCTACTAACCCACACCAATTCGGTATTGATGTTCGTATAGAGTACAGATACCGATATTTTCTACGAAGAAACGGTAATGGTCCCGAACACCTAAAAATGGTAGTACCATTTCGATATTATTAGACTGGGCAAATCGGTACCTTTTTGGTGCCGTGCTTGTGCTGGTCGGGAAGGCACCAAAATTAAAATATTTTTTGTCATTCGATTCCTGAAAATTTATTAATTAGGGCAAGTCGCCAAAATATCAGTATTGGAAAATTAATCGACGCGAATCAGAAAATTCCACCGTAACGAGATTTAGTGCCTTTGTAAGATTTGATTATACATCTCAATTTCTTGGCCTCGCTGCTGCCCTCGTATGTCAAGGATCTCCCCGACTGAAAAGTTCTATGAGAATTTTTATTAAAGGTTTTATCAAATATTTGGTAATTCTAATAAAGTTTATTTGGAAATAAAAATAATTGAAATTATGGCCAAGATAAATGTGTGATGCCAAACTGCAAAGAAACGCTGATAGTGGTGGATAGCACGCTCATTCCTTGTCCAACAACAAACCCGGATGTGGTCATACGCCTACGACAAATTGCAGCAAATAAGACGGTAAATAGACATCAAAAAAATTGGTTGATAATCATAACTGGAGCTTAACCTCATGGGTACCAATTACACATTTGCGTAACGATTTATATTCCGTTGCGTACCAATTACAGAGATACAGTAGCCACTTTTGTTGTTTATCCTTTTTGCAAATGTATGTGCGATGCCCATATTTTCTTAAGAAATGAACCAATTCTTATGAAAATGCACACAAATATACATTACATATTGGGGATGAAGACTTGTGTAATTTAAAGGTCATAATATTGCATGTTGAGTGGGGGTAAAATAATACATACCACAGAGTTGGAAAACACCGCACACTTGTTGTTTATCCTTTCTAGATTTTTAATTACAATTACGAGATTTGTGTACAAAAAATATTACTAATAGTGTGTATGACCTCCTCTGGCCTTAATTACTTCAGCCACACGCTTTGGCATTGACTCCACCAACTTTCTTGAAATTTCTGGGTCAAAAGACTCCCACTCCTCTCGAAGAGCTTTCTCCAATTCTGATTTGTTCTTAGGAGACCTGCAACGTACTTTCCTCTTCATGATAGTCGACAAATGTTCTATTGGGTTCATGTCTGGTGACTGGGCAGGCCAGTCCATTTTATTTATACGTTTTTTAGTGAACCACTCACTGACAACCTTGGCGGTGTTTTTGGGGTCACCATCCTGTTGGAAGATAAAGTTGCTCTGAAGGCGAAGTTTTTTTTTGGATGGCAACAAATTTCTTTCCAAAATGTCTAGATAGACCTCCTTTGTCATAATTCCATCGATGACATGCAAATTTCCAAGTCCCTTCCAACTCATGCACCCCCAAACCATAATGTTACCACCGCCGTGCTTCACCGTCGGAAGCAAGTTCTTCCTCTTCAATCGTTCACCTGTCTTACGGCGTATGTAAGAAATGCCATCAGTACCAAAAATGTTGAATTTGCTTTCGTCACTCCATAAAACCGACTTCCATTGTTCCACGGTCCATCCAGCATGATCTTTCGCCCATTGAAATCGTCTTTTGATGTTCCTCTTTGACAGCCACGGCTTCTTGCATGGTCTTCGGCCATGAAGACCAGATTCCTTCAGTCGTTTTGTAATTGTTGTGTTTGAAACTGTCAATTGGTAGTTCTTGGTCAGTTCTGCATTCAGTTTTGACACAGAAAGTCTTGGGTTGATCTCAACGAGCTTGGCCATAAGTCGATCTTGGCGACCAGTGGTGCACCGAGGTTTTCTTCGTCCAGCCAGATTTGCAATTTCTCCGGTTTTCTTCCACTTTTGGATTATTTTCTTAGTTGTTGACAATGCAACTTTTGTTTTCTCAGCAATTTGAACTTGTTTGACTCCCTTCTCGTAGAAGTCAATTATTTTCTTGCGGACTTCGAACGCAACCTCTTTGCCGGCCTTCCTGCATATTATATTACATAGTGTGAGATGAAATAATTAATTATACGTAGTAATCAAATTTTACCTTCCCCGTCGGTCCATTTTGAAGTGTTTTTAATAGTACTTTGTCATTCCGTCAAGAATTACTTTCCAAAATGCAAAAAGGATAAACAACAAGTGTGCGGTGTTTTCCAACTCTGTGGTATGTATTATTTTACCCCCACTCAACATGCAATATTATGACCTTCAAATTACACAAGTCTTCATCCCCAATATGTAATGTATATTTGTGTGCATTTTCATAAGAATTGGTTCATTTCTTAAAAAAATATGGGCATCCGCACATACATTTGCAAAAAGGATAAACAAGAAAAGTGGCTACTGTATGTGCAATTTAAAATTTACCGTTGACAACCAAAATATATGGCAAAAATTGAAAAATGGATCAACTCCAGTGCCAAATGTGGAAAAATTCATGGTAAAAAAGCGGACTTTTTCAGCGTAAATATTGAACTTTTTCTATATCAAGGCCATGCACAAAAGTGGAATTTTCGAGTTTTTGGACCTTTTGTCAATTTTGAGTTTTGCAATTCTAAAATAAATCACTAACAGCCTTATAATTGATTTTATTTAGTACCCAAGAGGTTAAAAGTAAATTTGTTTATATTGTTTATATTGTTTATAATTTGTTTATGTAATAATTTTGTTTATAGCTGCAACGTGTAAATTATACAACCTATGATCCGACCAGAGGCTTCCAATTATCGGAGCCAATCCAAGGAAATTTTACTTGCACCACAGGCGATGAAACGGTCTCGGTAATTTCTAAAGTGACAAAGTACGAAAACTTAACGTCTTATTCCCCCGGATCAGCCTCATTAGTTCTTGGCTATGTGAATGAGCCACTCCATTTCACCTGCAAGTCACCCAACTCAATCGAAATCTTAAATAATGACCCCCATCTGGTCTTTAACTTCACCTTGGACAGCGAGGTTGAGAAACACTTCTCCGTTGCACGAACCCAACCCACCAGGGTGGGCAAGAGAACGGAGGAGGCAGCATGGTCAAACATCCGGGAAGGGAATGGAAGCAGGAAAACGAGAAAAATATCTTGTGTAAATCCGGATCAAACGAGGAATAATGTTACAGAAATCGTTTCCTGGTTTTACGACATTATCGGTGACTTGAAAGAAAAACAATTCCATGAAACAATTGTCAACTGGTTTAGCAATATGAACTCATGTTTTCACAGACTTTCCTCCGCTTTGCACCGTGCGACGGATTGAACTTTTTGTGGCCACGCGCATTTTCAACTTTCCCGTAAGGATATCATGTGTTCTCTATATCTCTGTTATTCCCCATAATATCCATTCCTGGTAAGTACTAAAAAAAGTTCAAAAAATTAGAATTATTTTGATAAAAAAAAATTCTGCTATAAGTTTATACTTTTGGCATGAGCGGGGTTCAAAGTTGGGATTTACAAGGGTAGTGTCACAAGTGATAATCGCGGATTTCACATACAACACATCAAAATGAACACAATATTTGTTATAATGAACTGAAATTAACTGAAATGTGATTACTAGTCATAATACATGATATTATAGCACGATAATGCAATGTTCGCCCGATTTTGGTAAAAAAATAAATATTGGAAAAATAAATTATATTTGTGTCATATATGATTAATTTAACTAAAATATTTATTTATTTCGCAGAACCGAGGAATCGAAATATGAAGAGAAGCTTCCTTCGTGGACATGATGAAAATTACTTGGTTAAATGATCTAGGATGAATGTTTGGCAATTATCGTTGGGATGTTCGGTGTTATTGGTAAATGAGTTAAAATAATATTCTTGTTTCAGATTACAATTGATTACGGTAGCGACACGGACATTGACATGGATTGGACACCAATTTCGGAAACACCAAACACCGTGGGGGGCCCATCGGTGGGAAGTCAGGAAGCTGAACCCGGAGTGTATGATGATCTTTCCCATACGGACTCCACACAGCAACCTGACGGACCTAAATCGGGCTATTCGTTAAAAAATGAGCACAATTAAAGATAATGCCGGTGGATCTACGAATGACGACTCGGAACAGCCTTCTTCAGACCGACCTGACTTGATGGTGTCGCTGGCCTCAAGTGATAAGTCTCCAGAAACAAGGACACACGACATGGAAGATGACGACACGGAAGGAGTACCAACAATTATAGAAAAGAAGTTTTTGGCCGAAAAGGTAATATAAGGGTTATTTTATTCTCAAAATTAATAAAAAAAATTTACTGTTTTTTTTTACTTAAATAATTAAAATCATATGGGTTTCAGATAGTAAATTTAAAAACACCGTCTGAACGAGTTAATTTTATCAAGACAACTGTATCAGAATCTTTACCTGCAAGTTTGAACGATCTGCAACAGGATCACTTGGACAGATTAGCAAGAGCTTGGGCCTTCAAAACAGTCGCCAAATATCAGAAGTGCGCAAGAAGAATGAGTTTTTTCTTGGACAAGGAAAAACAATACTTGGACGGTTATTTTGTCTTGCCTAAAAACTTCTTCCCTTCAGAAAGGACCAAGCGACGAAGGGTTGAAGAACTTGAGAAATCCTTGTCCCCTGAGGATCCTGGCGACCTTGTCCATGCAGTTTCTAGGACGTTAAATAAGCACGGACATCCTGAGGCAGCCAGAATTATCAAAAAATCCCTGTCACCATCGAAACAGCAAGTAATACTGGATTCCCTCAGCAAACCTTCAACAACTCCAACCCCTTATACTGCTGAAGAAGCATTGTCCCTAATTTTGGATTTGGGATTGACACAAACACAGTACCAGAGGCTTCGAGAAGGAGCTAACCAGCATGGATGTCCTTTATATCCATCCTACCATGAAGTTCAAAAGTGCAAGATTTCCTCAAGACCACCAGCGGATGAATTGTGCGTGACAGAGTCCTCAGCATCAATTCCATTGAATTCCCTGTTACAGCATACTGCATCTCGTATTGTCAATATGCAGAATTCGGTCTTGCTTCAAATATTTGCCTCTCAACATATATGTGAGATCAAAGCAACACTAATTTGCTCATGGGGATTTGATGGATCATCTGGACAATCTAGATACAAGCAGAAGTCTTCAACATCTTTTGACGACTCCTCAATATTTGCAACAACTTTGACTCCAATCAGATTGACTGCCGCTAATGGAACTATAATTTGGAACAATTCTTCGCCTCAATCCATTCGATTTTGCAGACCCCTACACCTGCAATACATCAAGGAGTCCCAGGAAAAAATATTGAACGAGCAAAAATATGTTGAAGATCAGATTGCAGTTCTCGACCCAATTGAAGTATTTGTGGACCTGGGGAAAACCATCACCATCAACTTCGACTTGAGATTTACTGTAATTGACGGAAAAGTATTATCAGCAATTTGTGGGGTCAAATCTTCAATGTGTTGCCCGATTTGTGAAGCAAAACCTTCAACATTTAATTCCATCGAAAATATTGGAAAAGGGTTGTTTACCCCGAAGCCCGGGCGTCTTAACCATGGTATCAGCCCTCTCCACGCTTGGATTCGACTTTTGGAACTTTGTTTACACATTGCATACCGCTTGGATATCCAGAAATGGCAGGCACGTGGACCTGTGCTTCAGGCAAGTGTAAAGAAGAGGAAGGAAGAGATCCAACAGTTACTGCTGAAAGAAATGGGACTGCGGGTGGATTTTCCAAATAATACTGGCAGTGGAACATCCAATGATGGCAACACCGCTCGTCGAGCATTCCGAAATTACGAAGAGTTCGCAAAGTTGACTGGATTAGATGTGGAGTTTGTTCGAAGGCTCTGGGTCATCTTGGTGGCCTTAACTTGTCAACTCCCCCTCAACGCTGACAAATTTGGAGAGTATTGCTTCAACGTAGTACAATATTACCTAACTTTGTATCAATGGTTCCCGATGCCTGCATCAATGCACAAGATCCTGATCCACGGAAAGGACATCATAAATTCTGGTATTATCCCCCTTGGATGCCTTGGAGAAGAAGGAGGTGAGTCTCGAAACAAGATGTACAAGTCGGATAGACTGCGTCATTCTCGAAAAATTAGTCGAACAGCCACTATGACAGACATATTCAATCGAGCCATGGATACCTCAGATCCCCTATTATCATCTCTTCATCTGGACAAAAGAGCCCGTTATCGAAAACAGTTGGCTCTACCTCAAGAAGTCCTACATATGCTAGAATGCCCATCTGTACCAACTACACAAGAATTTGGTGACGATGATCAACAAGTCGAACCCGATGAAAACAGTTTGGACTACGAAAATGAAATTGAACTTGAAAACGAGGTAAGTATTTTTTTCCCCATTATTTTATTCTAACTATACTAAGTATTAGCCCAACGATAAAAACCAACGACAACAAATGTTTTTAGTTTTATGAATCTAGTCATTTTTGATCATGTTATAAGGTATAAAGTTAAATTGAGTGATTATAAATTATGTTTGTTATTATGCCCATGTAGTTCTACTCAGCGGCCCCAAGCCATGTACCTTAATACTCTAATCCCAGGTAGTATTGCGGTTTTAACCGACAAGGGGCCCTACCTGGCTTAAATTTTCTATTTTCAGATCTTTGAATCGAGTTGGCATTTGCACATGTGAACAACTTCAAAATAATTACAACAAGGCGTACGTTACATTTAAGGTAATGTTTTTTTTATATATTTCCTGTATTTATTTTTTTTACCAAAATCGGGGGAACATTGCCCTATCGTGCTATAATATCATGTATTATGACTAGTAATCATATTTCAGCTAATTGTAGTTCATTATAACAAATATTGTGTTCATTTTGATGTATTGTATGTGAAATCCGCGATTATCACTTGTGACACTACCCTTGTAAATCCCAACTTTGAACCCCGCTCATGCCAAAAGTATAAACTTATAGCAGAATTTTTTTTTATCAAAATAATTCTAATTTTTTGAACTTTTTTTTAGTACTTACCAGGAATGGATATTATGGGGAATAACAGAGATATAGAGAACACATGATATCCTTACGGGAAAGTTGAAAATGCGCGTGGCCACAAAAAGTTCAATCCGTCGCACGGTGCTTTGCTATGGTCAGGATTCGACACGTGTAACTTGTCTATGGGATGATGCCGCAAGTTTGAAAATTACAGAATGCAACAATCCCATGCATTGCGCATTTATTCGACGTTGCTTCGACGATCCGTCCTGGTGCGTGGATGACTACTTCATCGGCACCACGTTGACAGAATGCCTTAATAAGAGGGAATGGCAGGGATTTCGAGAGTGTATTAGACTTAACGTGTTGCCTGGATATGGATACATGCAAGCAGGCCGGGCTGGTGGACGTGTTGTTATCGAGTACTTTACAGGCTTTGATAAACGGCGATGTGGGTTTTGAATTTGGGTCAAATATAATTATAGAAATGCGTAGAAATTACAGTTAACCTTTTTTAACTTCAAACTTCGAAGCCTTTGTTGCCACTAACAACAGAATTTGAGTTTTGTAAATTTTCAAAACTGATAAAAGTTCGAAAAAATTAAAATTCCATATTTTAACATGGAGTTGATATAGAAAATATTCAAATATTCGGCTGAAAAAATCCAACTTTTCACCATGGCGTTTTCCACTTTTCATAATGGATTTTTCATTTTTGACCAATTGTCAACTTCGATGTTAGTTGCCAATGGAAAACTTGAAATACGTCATATGACATATTTGGTCTCTAAGGAACTTAATTTCAAATACGTCATATTTCGTATTTAGGGGGGAAAAGGTTAATAAACTACATGTTAGAAGTAACCTGTTTCTTATATGTCCCACCCTCCTAGATTTTGATTATCGACAAGTCGAGCCAGAGAACTTGGTCAAGCTACACCCCTCGGAGTTGGTATTGTACACAAACATAACCTACAAGATCACTTGTAGAGCTATAGAATTTCTGTTTGTGAACGGGGTCAAATTGTCGATCGAATACAGAAACGGGTCTCAAGAATTTATCCGTGAGTTTGTCTTGATCAGTGTTCGATAAAAAGCAAAAAGTGCTGTAATGCTGAATTGCTTTTTACATGCTTTTAACTGTTGTATTGCTTTTTACTTGGTTTTTTGCTTTTTACTCGTGCTTTTTTGCCTTTTACTTGGCGCCACCTAGCGGCGTACATTAGAACTACTATGTTATAAGTAGCAAAAACGCAATAAAGCATCTATTTCAATGCAGCAAAAAAGCAGCTTTAAACTAAGTTAAAAGCAATCAAGCAAAAATGCAGCTTATTTGCTTGGGAGAATACTGGTCTTGATTACAGGTATTATTAAATGGAATACTATTTTTTTTAATGTTTGGCTATATTATCATGCATAGAAAACACTACCGACTTTGTCAACACAACCGATATCAATGGAATGGGCACCCTGGGTTTCACAATGGTGGAGAAAAATCTCTCAGCCGACGTCGTCGCGTTGCATTGTCATGCTCCTTGGTGGAACTCATCAGAATATATGATCGTATCTAGGAGGTTTGAAACAAAACGTGAGTTATTTACAAGTTGTACGCTCAAAATAATGTGGTAAGAAATCATTACCATGCGGAGTTACTATGATGCTCTACCGCGGTGGGAAAGATTTATTCCCGAATGGCAATATAATTACCAGCTGGTAAGAAAATTAATGCCAGAGAGTAACGAATTTAAATTTCCCAGAAATTATTATTGCCATTCCGGGATAAATCTTTACCAACGCGGTAGAGCATGATAGTGATACCGTACGGTAATGATTTCTTACCAAATTATTTTGAGTGTACTTTTGTGAAGACAATTTGTGAATCCTGTTTCATTTCAATATTGTAGACTTATTTCCTGCCAAAATCAACAAACCTACCAATCCCAGTCACACATTCGTCAATGGAGCAAGTCAAGGACTAATTTGTAGTGGAAGGGGTGAACCTCGGGTAGATTATGAATGGTATTTTGAACACGAGGTATTTCAATTTTTCACTTGAATCATCTTAATATATAAGGCGTCATTTATAAATTATGTAACGCGGAGCATGGGGTGGGTATTGGATGCGCGTGACAAAATGGCCGCCCCCATAAGCCAATGTATTAGGCGGCCATTTTGTTTGCGTTACAGGATGGGGGGGTGGGTCTGAAAAATCCCGATTTTTGCGTTACATAATTTATGAATGACGCCTAAAAAGTAAAATCACAAAACCATTACTGAACACACGAACCAATCAGGTTGAAAATAATTATCTAGAATAATTTTCCTCACTTATAGAAAATGGATTTTTCGGACCGATCTGATGGAATTTCGACAGAAATTAGTTCAGAAGGAGACAGCGTGCTAAGCTTTCTCCACGTTAATAAAAATATGAGTGGTGTCTACACCTGCCACGTAACAAATTGGAATGGGAGTGACAACTTCAATTTTACTGTGCATGTCGAAGGTGACGTTCTTTTTGGGATTATGATTTTTTTTCTGAATTTAAAATGAACCTGGTTCAGACAAAGAGAACGATGTCAAACTTGGCGCCATGTTTTGGACAAGCATTGGGGTTGCTGGGTTTGTTTTTCTTGCCTTTATGGCAATCACGGTCCTAGTTATTCGACACTATCGACTGAATTTGGTACGTAATAAAATATATAACGAAAGAGCACACCATTCTTCTCCTTTTTTTTCCGAAGCGGTACAGAGAACTTGAAGAAGATGAAATAAACGAGTTTTTTATGGGAAGGCCAGACATTATAGGAAACAGTGTAGAACTGAGAGAAAAACACGGGAAATTTTGGTCATATGACACATCCTTCGAAATCGATAGGAGTGATATTCAATTTGGTAATTTAATACATTCTAACCATCAGTACTCCAATTTTGAGAATAGTTCCATCTCCTAGATCACAATGACATGGTGGGATTTGGTAATTATGCGATCGTGCTGCGAGGACAACTCCTTTCGCAAGGAATCGATGTGGCAGTCAAACTCCCTAAGGCTACAACACAGATAGATGAGTTTAAGGGCTTGCTGACCGAAATTAAGATAATGATTTACGTCGGGAAACACCAAAACGTCATCGCCTTCATTGGTGCTTGTACTGACAGCATTAAAGAACGTTAGCTCTAAACAGTTAGAAAGTTGGAGAGCTAGTTAACCCAATTTTTGTTGTTAACTTGTAGGAAAAGTGTATATTTTGATGGAGTTTGCGGAGAATGGATGTTTGCATTCCTATCTCAGAAATCATAAACCAGGAAGCGTAAGAAAGGGGGGCCCACAAAGCGATAATATCGTCGTTCCGTGTGAAAATGAAGCATGGCCTATCGTTTCTGAGTTGGACATGATTCGATGGTCATATGAAATTGCGAAAGGAATGGAGTACCTGGCATATAAATCGGTGAGTGAATATTAGAAAGATACACAGCTGCCAAAAGGTGTATTTAATTGTGTTAGATTGTTCATGCCGATTTGGCCACTCGCAACGTCCTACTGGACAAAAATCTAATCGCTAAAGTGTCCGACTTTGGGCTAAGTAAACAACTCTATGGAAAACTAAATTACACCAAGAAAACAAAGGTAAGCATTTTACGGAGTGAGATGGTTAACGAGACAAAGAGTATTTTACACAATTAATTTTGCCATTTAGTCTCAACTCCCATGGCGTTGGATGGCAATCGAGTCTTTGACAGGATTTGAATTCTCGACTGAATCGGACGTCTGGAGTTACGGGGTTGTGCTGTGGGAGTTATTTAGTTTTGGCGATGTCCCATATCCCAACGAAAATTGGTCTAAAGCCTTCGTCGACATGTTGAAATCAGGACTCCGTCTTGAGCAACCGAAAGACGCTACGGTCGAAGTGTAAAGGAAAATATTGATATTTCAACCCACTTTTGTTCTCAATAGGCTGAAAATTAATTGTGGATGAACATTTTTTTGCAGATACAACAAATTGACCTCCTGCTGGGATTTGGATAAGTCTTGCCGACCCAGCTTCACAACCCTTCGAGAGGATTTTGAAAAGATGTGGCGTCACGAATCTAAAAATTCTTCAACTTCTTATTCTCAAATTGAAGATTAATTCAAAATCCCTGTTTTGGACCGAACTTTGAAACGACTATGTGGGTGATTTTTAACATTTGAAAATTTGTTATCCTAGTTCTCTCGAATAATTCGGTGCCGCTTTGTTTCTTGCTGTAAAATATTTTTCTTTTCAATTTCAATCTTATTTCATTAAATAAACCATTTAAAACTGAATTTAATGAAGCAGCGCAACGGTTACAATTCTCTGACGTTTAATTACCCCAGACCTATTGGAGGGAGGAGCTTCCGTTGACCCAATTCTCGCACACTTATCTCCAGTCTTCTCCACCCACAATTATCGTCATACGCTCACCACAAATATCGTCACCAATTGACGAAAAGTGATTTTTACACGGAAATTCCGCCAGTTGACTGCATAAGTCCTATATTGTGCTCATTTTGACATAGGTGGGAATCCTCGACTCGATAAGCACCTTAGGGTCATTTCTTGTTAGTTTAATTAACAATTGATAGAATTACGCAACAATTTTGGACAACTCTGCCAATACATTTTGAAGTTAGTTTTTTTTGAAGAACTAACAAACTTCCAATAAGTTTCTTCGACAAGAAATAATTTTAGAGGAATTAAACACACACCTTATTGATCACACTTTAGTCCATTGTTCGAAGTGGGCGCGAGAAATAAACGACACCAAACCAATCACTTCTATCAAAGATCCCTACAAGAAACTCTATTCCTCAATTCGATACGGAATTCATGCGATGTTTCTCCTACTTCATCATAGAACCCTCGTCACCTCACGTGGTTCTTGAAGCCATACAATATTCTGGATATTCCATTGACGACGGGGTTTTATTTCTGGTCGAATTGTGGCAGAAGGAAGGCTTTACTAGTGGAGGTGATTGGCCTAAAGATATATTTGCGACGGATGTACAAATTGTTTTTGTGCTTGGTATCGATCAGACGGTTGGAATATTCTGTTATTTCTGTTTCGACACGGTGCAAATTATTAGCGGTAATAATGTTGCCAAAGATTTGGCTACGTTATACCGGAGAATTAACTGCGTTGATTTGCACGGTGCAAGTGTTTCGATTCCGAAGAGCTGGTGGACTTCGAGTCATGTAGAATGTGAGCCAATGGTTCGTAGTCAGGTAGGAACTGAGCTTACCTGCAACGGAATTGGGCGACGAATCATAAACTTTGTCCGACTCCAGCACAATTTCACAATTAAGGTATTGGGAGAAGAGGAACTAACAATGGAGGTCTCCCAACGTATGCTCACAGATTTGGCCGAAACTGGTGTCAATCGATCACAAATTTAATTAGTATGAAATTTGCAAATACAACTATCTGCCAATGCGCAGGTTTCGCGGAGATATTTGCATAAAATGACGAGAAAACGCGTAAATTTGTAATGCAAAATTCGTAAAGTGTAAAACTGGTCGCCTTTGGGGCGCGTTTTTGCCACTTTTTATGTAAATATCTCCGCCAAGCCTGCGCATTGGCAGATAGTTGTATTTGCAAATTTCATACAAATTAAATTTGTGATCGATTGACACCAGTTGCGTCTAAATCTGTGAGCATACGTTGGGAGACCTCCATTGTAAGTCAGAAGCAAATTTGGGAGTATCCGTTTCTAAGTTCGGATGAGAATTATGCCATGCTAATATTTCCTGATCCCATGAGTGTCACGGTTGGAGCAAATTATAGTAAAATTCTTGTCTATAATACCACGACTAATCGGTTAGTTTATTGTGTTGATGGAAAGCTAGCTTCGACAGGAATTACACACTCTTTCAAATCCGTTTCAACTTTGGGTGAGTTGAGTATAAAATTCTGCTAACCTCATCGATACCAAGTAAAAACACGTGAAACACTGTTAGCGACTGATTTATTTTAGAATTGTAAATCTCAAAATTGACAAAAAATCCAATAACTCGAAAATTCCACTTTTGTGCATGGGGTTGATATAGGACAAGTTCAAAATTTAGATTGAAAAATTCCACTTTCCACCACAAATTTTTCCACATTTTGCACTGGAATTGATCCATTTTTCAATTTTTGCCATCTATTTTGGTTATCAATGGTAAATTTTAAATTTCACATATCTATGTATTTCGTCCCCAAGGGAAAGTAGAATACTACACAATTATGTCAACTTCGTCCTTAAAAGGTTAATGTTCTTATACTTTACTACATTTATATTTTCCAGGTCTGGTTTTTCTTTGTCATAACGACGACAGGAATTATCGTTGTCGTTCGCCCCATTGACACAATCGGGCTCATAGGCATCACCGTTAACCAACCCTTTAGCGGAAAGCTGAATAACTTTGCAGAATCCCATACCAATCCACAAAGACTATTACTCCTCCTCTGGACCCTGGCCATGTCGGCGTGCCTAAGCCAACAATACTGTTGCTAATTAACGTCCGATTCACTCCTACCACTTCCCGACTATGTGATACAATCAGTCCGAGAACTGCTTTTGACCGGATATAAAATCGGATTTTCAAAGTACATTCCTATCAGGGAACCCACGATATGGTTTGGAAACAATTTTAGAGGAATTCGCCACCTAAGAAATACATCCTTTACCCCCATGGCTTTTGATGACACGATGTTCGACAAAATCGTGGAAAATTCCGGCGCTTTGGCGGCATATTGGGAGGAAAATTATTTAAGCTATTCGTTAGAGAAGTGCCGACAATCCGTGTGGAAGTCCAAGGCAGCTGTGAAATGCCACATTGTCACCGAGCCATTCTACGCGATTGAAGGTCATGTCAAATATGGCGTCATGTTCGTCCATCACATGGCAAATTCATTCCATCGAACTTCGACAAAGTTCTTTGAGTCCGGAATTTGGAGATTGCTAATCAAGATTCATATCTAGCAGAGCACAAATTTTCAAATTGAGGAAAAGCCGTGGGAAAATGGGGGCTTTAAACCGGCTGATTTGGGCTATGATTCGAGAATGTTGGTAGCTTTTATTGTTCCTCTGACCGGATTTTTTGTAGCGTCGGTTATTTTTGTTCTCGAGATGGTCAAGTTTACTAATGCTAATGTCATTATAAATCTCAGTGCTCTTAATATGTTTCTGACCATTAAACGTTTTAGGATACTCAAGTATATGATTTCTATACGTAAATGGAATAGTGGATAAAGCAACAATTATCGATAATTGCACTTTTTAAACTGTATGTATACTTCTAATGATTGCGTGTAAAAATGGTAAGGCACGTCCACTAAAGTATATGAGCTCGGATCGAGCCCATATTAAAAACTCAGGCTTATCTTATGCTAAAGGTAAAAAGTCCATTGAGAAATAGTCATTTTTATGCTTATCTGCGAGGTTATTAGCGATTTTGATAAGAACTAAATTGACTATACGGACTCGGATCGAGCCCAAATTGAAAATCTGGGCTTATCTTATGCTAAAAGTATCAATCCAATTAATAAATTGGTATTATATTGCTTATCAGCGACATTATTCAATACTAGCCTATAAGCCCGTCTTGAAGACGGGCCGCATTTTAAATTGGAGACTTATGTATCAAAATTATTGAATTATGCTAGGGTAAAACTCACGGACTGTGAACTGTGGTAGACTCCATGACAATTATGATTATGGAGTATTTCTCCACAATTTTCTCTGCCAAAGAGTTTCTCTCGCTGCACAACGAGGGAATGTGGCGTCGATTTTGGGTACACTTCCTCCAGGAAAGGAGTTGGAGGAGGTGTACTATTTGTAGTACCCCCTGCTTTCTACCCATATTTTTGCTACGATTTAATTTGATTTTCTACGATTTAATTTAATTTTCGGATAGGGATTTTTTTTGTGAAGCGACCGTCGTTTAGCTTTTGTTATAAATAATTTGTAACAACCCCTTCTCTCAACTCTGCGAACACAACTTAACTATAATGAATAAAAATAAAAATTATTATGGAGTAAATAAGACCACAAATAATAAAACAATATGGCTATAACAGTATTTGCTTTGTCTGTTAATTTTTTTCACGGTTGTTAAGGTATTTCTTGAAGGATGCTAAGGAATTTTTTCACGTTGCCAAGGAATTTTTTAAATGTTGCTAAGGAATTTTTTTACGTTGCTAAGGAATTTTTTTCACGTTGCTAAGGAATTTTTTCACGTTGCCAAGGAATTTTTTAAATGTTGCTAAGGAATTTTTTTCACGTTGCTAAGGAATCTTTTTCACGTTGCTAAGGAATTTTTTCACGTTGCCAAGGAATTTTTTAAATGTTGCTAAGGAATTTTTTTCACGTTGCTAAGGAATTTTGTTCACGTTGCTAAGGAATTTTTTTAATGTTGCTAAGGAATTTTGTTAATGTTGCTGAGGAATTTTTTTAATGTTGCTAAGGAATTTTTTTCACGTTGCTAAGGAATTTTTTCACGTTGCCAAGGAATTTTTTTCACGTTGCTAAGGAATCTTTTTCACGTTGCTAAGGAATTTTTTCACGTTGCCAAGGAATTTTTTTAATGTTGCTAAGGAATTTTGTTAATGTTGCTGAGGAATTTTTTTAATGTTGCTAAGGAATTTTTTTCACGTTGCTAAGGAATTTTTTAAATGTTGCTAAGGAATTTTATTCACGTTCCTAAGCAATTTTTTTTACGTTGCTAGGAATTTTTTTGACGTTGCTAAGTAATTTTTGTAACGTTGCGAAGGAATTTTGTGGTCTCATAACCATAACCATAATGATAACTAAAACCATAATCATAACCATAACCATAACCATAACCATAATCATAACCAGAACCATAACCATAATCATAATCATAACCATAACCATAACCATAACCATAACCATAATCATAATCTAAGCCTAATTGGTGGGCCTAGAACTAGGGTTGCCGCGGGTAGCGAAAATGCTACCCGTTGCCCGGCCCGCTACCCGCAGCCCAACTACCCGTACCCGCACGGGTACCCGTGCGGGTACCCGTTGCCCGTTACCCGTTCTAAGAATTCAGTTAAACATTAACAAACTACCAAAATAACACATATTTCATTAATTAGGTACCCTTCTAGGTTAATAAGAACCTCGAGAGAGTGCTACTAGAAATCGTTGACGATATAATTAGCTGTATTTAACTAACTGTTCATGAAAACAAACTTATTGACTTAGGGTTAGGCAAGAAAGCAGTGGGACTTGATTGTTGACATTTTCATTTAAATGACATTTTTATTTAAAAACACTGGCTTGCAACCTCAATTTTTGCTTTAAATCGCACCATGCTTTTTTTTACTCCTACAAAAACTAGTTGAAGGATCACCAATACCACATAACTATAAAATTACTGAAATCGTAAGTAAGTTATGCTTGAGAAACAATAGTTTTTCCCCGTTTTCTGAATTTATAATGGAATGGTGTGAAGTGCAACATTCCTATTTTGTTTAAATTTTGGAATTGTGTCGTTCAAGTGAATGCAGGACAGTTTTAGCGATATTTGTAATTTGTCAATATATTTGGGATCAAAATTGATGAATTACCGATTTTTATTGGGGAGGGACTGGATTTTTCCCCACTAGTTAAAAATCGCTCCCTTTTCAAATTTGACTTGAAAATTTTTGATAAATTCTTACTATCACACAAACTGCCTCAATAAACACGTTGGTTGTATTGACTTTAACCTTATTTTTCAAAATTTCAAATTTGACAATCTGACAATTGTGAGTGTTGCAATTTACACCAGCTCATTGTTAGTTTGCACTGAGACTGTCGCAGAATTCCTGAAAAATGACGCTCACTATCAACTATGATTACATTCTGCATCAATAATGCAAAATAAATTGTCAAAGTAGATATGTAACTCTGATATAAATCAACTGCTCACTGGCTGCGCAAGGCAAGCTATTTAATTATGTAAAATCGAAATACCCGTTACCCGTGCGGGTAGTAGTAACTACCCGCAGACAAACGGGTACCCGCAATATCGTGCGGGTATGCGGGTAACGGGTACCCGGCCCGTTACCCGCGGCAACCTTACCTAGAACCCCAACAGCCAATCAGAATGCCGGAATGTCACGGAAAATTTTCACGGGACGAACTTTTCGAAATTATAATATAGATTTTGATAAGCATAAATTTAATTACATTATTTAATGTAGCGCCCAATTTAAAAACCTACTCTTATCTTAGGGTAACACTACAAATCAAATTAAGAAATTGGTATTATAATGCTTATCTGCAACAATTCCGACGCTTTTGATAAGCCCCATTTTTCTCATATTGTCTCGATAAGCGCCCACACTAAAAATCTGAACCGATCTTATTCTAAAACTATCAATTAAATTTTAAAGTTGGTTCTACTTTGCTTATCAACGACATAACCGATGTTTTTGATAAGTGTACATTTCTCTATTTAGGCTCGATAAGCTCCGATATTAATAACCTGGACTTATCTTATACTTGAACTCGTAATAAGCTTAAAAATTTTGCCGATTGTTCTTATCAGCGAACCTTATTTTGATATTTATGGGAGGTACACACGGCTCTGCTTGCTACCAGCGAGCAGAGTTTAGTTTTCCATTTTTTTGGTACTCTCTGAAACGTGAGGCTTTCAGTTGGTTTATGCCTCCACTACAATTCCTTAATTCACTAGTAACAAAGTCTTGCTATTTTTAAGTTCCCACAAAAAATTGTAACCCAAGGTTCTCAAATTGTCATCTTTTACTCAATTTCCTATATATTTATATTAAATTGAAACGAATTTCCTCCTCGACTAATGGGTGGTCCATAAATTATGTCACGGTGAATATGGGGGGAGGGGTCCCTAGCATCCGTGACAAAATGTGACAAATAGGGGGGGAGGGGATGGCCGATTTGTGACATCACTTTTCCAATGACAATTTTTTCAAAATTTGTACAAATTAAAACCAATAGCATAATTCCAAAAATGCGTAAAAAATTGAGAAATGCAACACAATTTTCAAAATGTGCTTTTCAATTGTTTGAAATTTCGAAAAAACTTTAGAAAAGGTTGGAAATTTCTAAACGATGCAGTTTTTCATTCTGGTCATTGCCATATCTCGCCCTATTACTCGCTCTTGTTGAAACATATGTCTCATTCTGACTCTTGGGAAAATTGAGATTTTGGCGTGACGTGACAAGGAGGGGGGGAGGGGGTACGGTGAGTGTGACAATAGCGTGACAATAGGGGAGGGTGGGGAATAAAAAATGGGGTTTTTGCGTGACATAATTTATGGACCTGGACTAATCAAAAACCAGCGATTTCTGACCAAATCCAATTTTTCATACGTGCAACTAGCTATTATCCTCGCATTTAGGCGTGTCACCTCATTTGCATAAATCTCACTATGCCCATTTTCGGCGATACGGGGTTTCCATATTGAATAAACTCTATGTCTCTCGCGAATGCGTCAAAATATGCAAATGAGGTGACACGCACAAATAATTCCACAGTACGTGACCTTATAAGAGTAGTTACGTGCGTTTTTTCTCAACGGACATTATTATGGTCCATCCAGAAATAACAGACCATCGGACAATGTTAATAATACCGAGAGGCTAACTGGCCGACCTCGCCATAAGGTATAACATGTAGAATTTGAAAATTCACTGTGCGGTCAGTTCTTCACCGATTTTCAAAATGCCGCCCGTTTTGGAAACCTCGACCCCTTGCGCGAAATGTATAATTTCAGATTTTTCAAATTCGGCCCCATCCCCTCGTTATCCAGGTCACAAGGTCAAAAAACGAGTAACATATCTATGTATAATTTGAAATTTCTACGACGTTATTTGAAGGTGTTCGGCGTAAATTCTGGGCGGCAGTGTCTGAAATAGTCAGACCGTCATATTGGCGACTAGTTTGTCACACCCCCTGATGTTGAGTCAGTGTGGGGGTGGTCGAAAGTCAATTCCAATGCATTAAAGGGACAAAAAATTCTCTAAATACTTGGTTTCTGACGTCGCCACCGCACATAATCGTACCCAGGTCACCCTCCTTATCCATGCAAAATTATGGGTGACCCCATGGCGACGGGGGGTGTGGTCATCAGCGCATTTTCCAACACCCCACCCAAGCACGGCATGCGACATATCATTTTTCTCAGCTCACCAAGGGGTTTGCGGTGACATAATTCGAATTTAAAAAAACCACAACCCCTGCGGGTGTGGTCATCGAATCCCGCCGAATCTTGCCAAACCATGGCATGCGACATATCGTTTTTCTCATCTCGTCAAGGCGATCGCAGTGACATAATTAGAATCTCAGAATTAAAAACCACACCCCCGATGGGTGTGGTCAGCGATTCCTGTAGAATCTTGCCAAGACATGGCATGCAGTATATCATTCTTCTCACACAAATGGGTGGCGGACACAAATGTGGCCATGGCATCAAACTTTTAAGGGTTTTAGAATACTCATAGGGGACTACAACATATCCAAAGGGCATTAGAGCTGAGAAGAATGATATACTGCATGCCATGTCTTGGCAAGATTCTACAGGAATCGCTGACCACACCCATCGGGGGTGTGGTTTTTAATTCTGAGATTCTAATTATGTCACTGCGATCGCCTTGACGAGATGAGAAAAACGATATGTCGCATGCCATGGTTTGGCAAGATTCGGCGGGATTCGATGACCACACCCGCAGGGGTTGTGGTTTTTTTAAATTCGAATTATGTCACCGCAAACCCCTTGGTGAGCTGAGAAAAATGATATGTCGCATGCCGTGCTTGGGTGGGGTGTTGGAAAATGCGCTGATGACCACACCCCCCGTCGCCATGGGGTCACCCATAATTTTGCTAAGTAATTTTTGTAACGTTGCGAAGGAATTTTGTGGTCTCATAACCATAACCATAATGATAACTAAAACCATAATCATAACCATAACCATAACCATAACCATAATCATAACCAGAACCATAACCATAATCATAATCATAATCATAACCATAACCATAACCATAACCATAACCATAATCATAATCTAAGCCTAATTGGTGGGCCTAGAACTAGGGTTGCCGCGGGTAGCGAAAATGCTACCCGTTGCCCGGCCCGCTACCCGCAGCCCAACTACCCGTACCCGCACGGGTACGGGTAGTTGGATAAGGAGGGTGACCTGGGTACGATTATGTGCGGTGGCGACGTCAGAAACCAAGTATTTAGAGAATTTTTTGTCCCTTTAATGCATTGGAATTGACTTTCGACCACCCCCACACTGACTCAACATCAGGGGGTGTGACAAACTAGTCGCCAATATGACGGTCTGACTATTTCAGACACTGCCGCCCAGAATTTACGCCGAACACCTTCAAATAACGTCGTAGAAATTTCAAATTATACATAGATATGTTACTCGTTTTTTGACCTTGTGACCTGGATAACGAGGGGATGGGGCCGAATTTGAAAAATCTGAAATTATACATTTCGCGCAAGGGGTCGAGGTTTCCAAAACGGGCGGCATTTTGAAAATCGGTGAAGAACTGACCGCACAGTGAATTTTCAAATTCTACATGTTATACCTTATGGCGAGGTCGGCCAGTTAGCCTCTCGGTATTATTAACATTGTCCGATGGTCTGTTATTTCTGGATGGACCATAATAATGTCCGTTGAGAAAAAACGCACGTAACTACTCTTATAAGGTCACGTACTGTGGAATTATTTGTGCGTGTCACCTCATTTGCATATTTTGACGCATTCGCGAGAGACATAGAGTTTATTCAATATGGAAACCCCGTATCGCCGAAAATGGGCATAGTGAGATTTATGCAAATGAGGTGACACGCCTAAATGCGAGGATAATAGCTAGTTGCACGTATGAAAAATTGGATTTGGTCAGAAATCGCTGGTTTTTGATTAGTCCAGGTCCATAAATTATGTCACGCAAAAACCCCATTTTTTATTCCCCACCCTCCCCTATTGTCACGCTATTGTCACACTCACCGTACCCCCTCCCCCCCTCCTTGTCACGTCACGCCAAAATCTCAATTTTCCCAAGAGTCAGAATGAGACATATGTTTCAACAAGAGCGAGTAATAGGGCGAGATATGGCAATGACCAGAATGAAAAACTGCATCGTTTAGAAATTTCCAACCTTTTCTAAAGTTTTTTCGAAATTTCAAACAATTGAAAAGCACATTTTGAAAATTGTGTTGCATTTCTCAATTTTTTACGCATTTTTGGAATTATGCTATTGGTTTTAATTTGTACAAATTTTGAAAAAATTGTCATTGGAAAAGTGATGTCACAAATCGGCCATCCCCTCCCCCCTATTTGTCACATTTTGTCACGGATGCTAGGGACCCCTCCCCCCATATTCACCGTGACATAATTTATGGACCACCCATTAGTCGAGGAGGAAATTCGTTTCAATTTAATATAAATATATAGGAAATTGAGTAAAAGATGACAATTTGAGAACCTTGGGTTACAATTTTTTGTGGGAACTTAAAAATAGCAAGACTTTGTTACTAGTGAATTAAGGAATTGTAGTGGAGGCATAAACCAACTGAAAGCCTCACGTTTCAGAGAGTACCAAAAAAATGGAAAACTAAACTCTGCTCGCTGGTAGCAAGCAGAGCCGTGTGTACCTCCCATAAATATCAAAATAAGGTTCGCTGATAAGAACAATCGGCAAAATTTTTAAGCTTATTACGAGTTCAAGTATAAGATAAGTCCAGGTTATTAATATCGGAGCTTATCGAGCCTAAATAGAGAAATGTACACTTATCAAAAACATCGGTTATGTCGTTGATAAGCAAAGTAGAACCAACTTTAAAATTTAATTGATAGTTTTAGAATAAGATCGGTTCAGATTTTTAGTGTGGGCGCTTATCGAGACAATATGAGAAAAATGGGGCTTATCAAAAGCGTCGGAATTGTTGCAGATAAGCATTATAATACCAATTTCTTAATTTGATTTGTAGTGTTACCCTAAGATAAGAGTAGGTTTTTAAATTGGGCGCTACATTAAATAATGTAATTAAATTTATGCTTATCAAAATCTATATTATAATTTCGAAAAGTTCGTCCCGTGAAAATTTTCCGTGACATTCCGGCATTCTGATTGGCTGTTGGGGTTCTAGGTAAGGTTGCCGCGGGTAACGGGCCGGGTACCCGTTACCCGCATACCCGCACGATATTGCGGGTACCCGTTTGTCTGCGGGTAGTTACTACTACCCGCACGGGTAACGGGTATTTCGATTTTACATAATTAAATAGCTTGCCTTGCGCAGCCAGTGAGCAGTTGATTTATATCAGAGTTACATATCTACTTTGACAATTTATTTTGCATTATTGATGCAGAATGTAATCATAGTTGATAGTGAGCGTCATTTTTCAGGAATTCTGCGACAGTCTCAGTGCAAACTAACAATGAGCTGGTGTAAATTGCAACACTCACAATTGTCAGATTGTCAAATTTGAAATTTTGAAAAATAAGGTTAAAGTCAATACAACCAACGTGTTTATTGAGGCAGTTTGTGTGATAGTAAGAATTTATCAAAAATTTTCAAGTCAAATTTGAAAAGGGAGCGATTTTTAACTAGTGGGGAAAAATCCAGTCCCTCCCCAATAAAAATCGGTAATTCATCAATTTTGATCCCAAATATATTGACAAATTACAAATATCGCTAAAACTGTCCTGCATTCACTTGAACGACACAATTCCAAAATTTAAACAAAATAGGAATGTTGCACTTCACACCATTCCATTATAAATTCAGAAAACGGGGAAAAACTATTGTTTCTCAAGCATAACTTACTTACGATTTCAGTAATTTTATAGTTATGTGGTATTGGTGATCCTTCAACTAGTTTTTGTAGGAGTAAAAAAAAGCATGGTGCGATTTAAAGCAAAAATTGAGGTTGCAAGCCAGTGTTTTTAAATAAAAATGTCATTTAAATGAAAATGTCAACAATCAAGTCCCACTGCTTTCTTGCCTAACCCTAAGTCAATAAGTTTGTTTTCATGAACAGTTAGTTAAATACAGCTAATTATATCGTCAACGATTTCTAGTAGCACTCTCTCGAGGTTCTTATTAACCTAGAAGGGTACCTAATTAATGAAATATGTGTTATTTTGGTAGTTTGTTAATGTTTAACTGAATTCTTAGAACGGGTAACGGGCAACGGGTACCCGCACGGGTACCCGTGCGGGTACGGGTAGTTGGGCTGCGGGTAGCGGGCCGGGCAACGGGTAGCATTTTCGCTACCCGCGGCAACCCTAGTTCTAGGCCCACCAATTAGGCTTAGATTATGATTATGGTTATGGTTATGGTTATGGTTATGGTTATGATTATGATTATGATTATGGTTATGGTTCTGGTTATGATTATGGTTATGGTTATGGTTATGGTTATGATTATGGTTTTAGTTATCATTATGGTTATGGTTATGAGACCACAAAATTCCTTCGCAACGTTACAAAAATTACTTAGCAACGTCAAAAAAATTCCTAGCAACGTAAAAAAAATTGCTTAGGAACGTGAATAAAATTCCTTAGCAACATTTAAAAAATTCCTTAGCAACGTGAAAAAAATTCCTTAGCAACATTAAAAAAATTCCTCAGCAACATTAACAAAATTCCTTAGCAACATTAAAAAAATTCCTTGGCAACGTGAAAAAATTCCTTAGCAACGTGAAAAAGATTCCTTAGCAACGTGAAAAAAATTCCTTGGCAACGTGAAAAAATTCCTTAGCAACGTGAAAAAAATTCCTTAGCAACATTAAAAAAATTCCTCAGCAACATTAACAAAATTCCTTAGCAACATTAAAAAAATTCCTTAGCAACGTGAACAAAATTCCTTAGCAACGTGAAAAAAATTCCTTAGCAACATTTAAAAAATTCCTTGGCAACGTGAAAAAATTCCTTAGCAACGTGAAAAAGATTCCTTAGCAACGTGAAAAAAATTCCTTAGCAACATTTAAAAAATTCCTTGGCAACGTGAAAAAAATTCCTTAGCAACGTGAAAAAAATTCCTTAGCAACGTAAAAAAATTCCTTAGCAACATTTAAAAAATTCCTTGGCAACGTGAAAAAATTCCTTAGCATCCTTCAAGAAATACCTTAACAACCGTGAAAAAAATTAACAGACAAAGCAAATACTGTTATAGCCATATTGTTTTATTATTTGTGGTCTTATTTACTCCATAATAATTTTTATTTTTATTCATTATAGTTAAGTTGTGTTCGCAGAGTTGAGAGAAGGGGTTGTTACAAATTATTTATAACAAAAGCTAAACGACGGTCGCTTCACAAAAAAAATCCCTATCCGAAAATTAAATTAAATCGTAGAAAATCAAATTAAATCGTAGCAAAAATATGGGTAGAAAGCAGGGGGTACTACAAATAGTACACCTCCTCCAACTCCTTTCCTGGAGGAAGTGTACCCAAAATCGACGCCACATTCCCTCGTTGTGCAGCGAGAGAAACTCTTTGGCAGAGAAAATTGTGGAGAAATACTCCATAATCATAATTGTCATGGAGTCTACCACAGTTCACAGTCCGTGAGTTTTACCCTAGCATAATTCAATAATTTTGATACATAAGTCTCCAATTTAAAATGCGGCCCGTCTTCAAGACGGGCTTATAGGCTAGTATTGAATAATGTCGCTGATAAGCAATATAATACCAATTTATTAATTGGATTGATACTTTTAGCATAAGATAAGCCCAGATTTTCAATTTGGGCTCGATCCGAGTCCGTATAGTCAATTTAGTTCTTATCAAAATCGCTAATAACCTCGCAGATAAGCATAAAAATGACTATTTCTCAATGGACTTTTTACCTTTAGCATAAGATAAGCCTGAGTTTTTAATATGGGCTCGATCCGAGCTCATATACTTTAGTGGACGTGCCTTACCATTTTTACACGCAATCATTAGAAGTATACATACAGTTTAAAAAGTGCAATTATCGATAATTGTTGCTTTATCCACTATTCCATTTACGTATAGAAATCATATACTTGAGTATCCTAAAACGTTTAATGGTCAGAAACATATTAAGAGCACTGAGATTTATAATGACATTAGCATTAGTAAACTTGACCATCTCGAGAACAAAAATAACCGACGCTACAAAAAATCCGGTCAGAGGAACAATAAAAGCTACCAACATTCTCGAATCATAGCCCAAATCAGCCGGTTTAAAGCCCCCATTTTCCCACGGCTTTTCCTCAATTTGAAAATTTGTGCTCTGCTAGATATGAATCTTGATTAGCAATCTCCAAATTCCGGACTCAAAGAACTTTGTCGAAGTTCGATGGAATGAATTTGCCATGTGATGGACGAACATGACGCCATATTTGACATGACCTTCAATCGCGTAGAATGGCTCGGTGACAATGTGGCATTTCACAGCTGCCTTGGACTTCCACACGGATTGTCGGCACTTCTCTAACGAATAGCTTAAATAATTTTCCTCCCAATATGCCGCCAAAGCGCCGGAATTTTCCACGATTTTGTCGAACATCGTGTCATCAAAAGCCATGGGGGTAAAGGATGTATTTCTTAGGTGGCGAATTCCTCTAAAATTGTTTCCATGGAATATTTACTTACAAAGGCCAAGGGTTAGATATTTATCATTATAAATTTACTTATTAGGGCGGATGGAACAACAAAATTGCCTCTTTTTAAGCGATCGCGTTTAACTGGCATGTTTATAATACCTACGTGTACATATTTACATGCTTATGTACATATGTGCTTTTGTTCATTTGAACCTATGCAGTGTCCAGTATTTAAATCGGGTTTCAAGGTTTCGCGCATTTTGCAATTTTGAAAACTGTTTTACACAATTTTTACAGTTTATTAGGTTGCCTAAGATTAAGGCTTAATGGTTTCATTACGTATGCTTTTTTGAAAACTACCTAAATTAAATACAACACAAATTACTGCTCGTTTAAAAAAAGTACACAATTTTTTATAAATAAGTATTTATGTGTTTGTTTGATGCCATGCGAGCAAACTGCCAAATAACCTGTCACATTTTTGTAGGGTCGTCTGGGGTGTCTGTGATTGCACTGACTGAATTTTGCACTTTTTCATCTAATAAATCCGTGGTCAATAATTATATCCAAAGAATGACAACAAATGTTGAAACTACTACTCTTTAGTTACAAATCCACCACAAAAAAAATAAAAATTAGCAGCATATTCTGAGCAAAAAATTGGCAAACTTTAAAAAAACGAGAATCACACTCGCCCCGCTAACTGGGGCGAGTGTGATTTATTATGGGGCGAGTGTGATTCACACCTACAGGGTGTTAATAAAGTCCGATCCCATTTTTCCTGTAAAAAAGTGAAGGCTAGTATAAAAAAAACTACCCGTGATACTTACAAAAAATGTTCGACATATTTACCTTAGTATTTGGTCTTGTTACCATTTACTTTAACCATGCCCTCAACTCTTTGTTTAAGGCTCTGTGCTAATTTTTCCAATGTGCCTCTGGAAATCGAATTCCATACATCTTGAACTTTTTTTTACTAGCTCTTCCCTCGTCCGGGGTTGTGGCTCTTTGTATACATTTTCCTTAAGTATGGACCACTGGTTCTTCAGGGGATTCAAATCTGGGCCGTTAGCGGCCCACACCCCCTTGCTCCAGACCGTTGAAACTTGCGTCTTGATGAGACTCAAACTCGCTTTTGCTGTATGGGCTGTAGCACCATCCTGCATGAAAACTATTTTTCTTTCATTAGGAAATATTTCCTTGTTCCCCATGCTATCGAAATAGATAGGTAATATTTTTTCCATATAATGCTTTGCATTGACTGATTGGCCTTTTGGTATGATATGTAGAGGGGTCACGCAACGTGCACAAAATCCACCCGCTACCATAACTTTAAGCCCGAATTTTGGGATCGCTCTTGATGGTACATCCGATTTGTTTTCTGTCCTGTAACGAACATTTTGTTGGTTCAATTTTGGATATAGTTCAATAATAGATTCGTCAGTCCAAAGGATGTGACTGCGCAATTCTTCACCAAGTCTTTTTTCACTCAAATGGGCACTTTTCTGAAGGGGTTCTTCAAATTTCAGACGGTCATCGATATATTTTTGTGACATGAGAGGTTTTTTTGGTTAGTTTGTAAGCTGTGTGACCCCACTTCGTAGTTTTCACAAATTTTTGCACGGTCACACAGTTAATTTGCTTCTTCTTCTCTTTATAGCGTTTTGAGTCATTTAACTCCCTTGCTCAATTACGTAATGAACTACCGGTTTTCTTGCAAAGTCTGTTTTTAATCATTCTTTTTGTGGTAGGTGACACCTTTCTGGGTCGCCCTGGTCGCATTTTGTCGTGGACAAAATTTTTATTCTTCCATTTCCAAACAGTTCTGCGGCTGCAGCCCAATTTTTGCACAATTTCTGTAGGTTTAAGCCCCTGCTGATGCAATGTTTGTATCTCAACTCTAAGATGCTCATGACTTACACGTTTAGTTGTTCCTCCCATGGTAAAAATTTGAAATAAATAACTTCACTGGTTCAAAAGTTCCAGCTGAATTTGTAACAACCACGCTCCAAAAAATGCATGGGATCGGACTTTATTAACACCCTTTAAATCTGAGTACATTTAAATTTTTTCGTCTGATTTAGTTTCGTGTATTTGAAGCGAGCGTTTGTAAAAATGGTTATATATCAGGTAGTTTTTGTTTTTTCTTTATCAAAACATTAACATATTGTCACAATGATATGTAGATTAAGATTCAGTAGTTGTATTTAATCAAAAATGTTGCGTCGTTTCAAAATAATTAAGAGTTAATTTCAGTCAAAATCACACCCACCCCGGGTGACCCTATTTCTCTATTTTTCGAACCGACAGTAATTCCAATTTTAAAACTAGATTCATTTTCTCATTAAATGCTTAATCAGGCAAAATTTCGAACCCTGCCTTACGCAATGTCTTCCTACATACGTCAGCAAGTTCTAATCTACTTCAAGACATTCTTCAAGGTTAATCCTCCACGTGGCGCAATTGGCTACGTAAATATATACATAACTTTAAACTCCATTAAAATTCAACGTACCTCAAAGACTTAACGAAATTAAACTCCAACGAAGGAAGAAAAGCAAACAGAGGATGCTTCTCAAGTGCCAGTCGTGTCATGGGTATGTTATTCAAAAGGTATATCATTAACGAAAGACCCGCTAACTTGTCCATGTCATCTAACTAGCTAACTTGTCATGTCTAGTTTTGTAATGAGTCTGCCCTTATCTGTCTGTAGCTCTGGCGTCACTCCTATCTCGCCAAGTACGACGTGCTTGAACTGGCAACTGGGTGAGTGAACAATTAATTATGTAATTAATGTGTGTATCAAATTTAATCACGAAATTGGCACGAGGATGCTCGCCACGACCAGATAACCAAATGCACTCAGATTTTGACTAAATTTGTATCAATCGATGTCAAAATTAATTAAATTGAAATTTGCAAAAAGACACCGAGATTTCCCGAAGGTCACTTTTGGTGGAGATACAAATTGGCCTAAGATGCACGTTTAGAAAGTGTAAACTTTGATCACCTTAACGTGCATTTTTTTCCTATTCGGATGCAAATATCTAACGAAAACGGAGATATCTTTTTTTGAAAATTTTATATTAATTAAATTTATGCTTGATTTTCACTAATTTTGAATTAGTAATTTTTTTTTCAAAATCTGAGCGCATACGTTGAAGAGTCTCCATTGTAAGTTTTGTTTGTTTATGTCCAGCGAGTTCAGCGTAATTGAACCGGCCGGTTTGGAAGGGGGTGAACAGGAGGAGTTGCAGCTCGTCGTGTGGGACGCGAATGGTCACTCGGTCGCTTTCGTGTACGGGAACAACGTTCACTACAAAGCGGGTCACGCGGCGGGCGAGGCGGCCGTGCAGATCACTACCGACGGTGGGGATTCGATCTTTAACGGCATCTCGGATTGGGTGTATGAAGGTAATTTACGTATTTAGGGGTAATTGTACCAAATGCATACAAAGCGGGAAAGATAGGTTTGGTAGATATGTAAGTAAGTAGGCGTAAATTCGCCCATGTAATTTAAATTGTCTGATAAGAGTAATAATCGGGTTGCTATCCAATTGAAAGTTCTATGGCAGCAGATTACATAACGGGTTTAATTTCCGGTTTTAATAATTTTAGGATTGTGTTTTTTCTCTGATTATTTTTTAATTGATGTATTTTTAATTCGAATGCTAGCAAAAATTCGTTACATCCGAACCGAGTCGAAATTTCCTCTTGCTACACCATCCATTAGAACTGAATCTGAATTTTCAAATGAAAAAATATCCAGGTCCAACCGGATTCGGTTCGGATGGCCACTTTATTCTAAAGTCGGATAATCATTACAGCAAGAATCGTGATAAATGAGTGATTTATAAATACGCAGAGGAAATGTACGGAAGTCCGGTGGCCATGTGGTTTTCCACGGACAGTTCGAGCCTCGCCTTCGTCCGGTTTGACGACTCCACGGTAGATTTTTACCAGTGGCCCCTCTACGGAGAGCCCGGCGTGCGGAAGACCGTCTACCCAGTCTACGAACCACTCCGTTATCCAAACGGAAGTAGCTTCAGTCTCACTTCACCCCATCCCCCCTATAGCGCGGGTACCCTCTGCTTCACTTCAAGATTCAATTTCAATGAAAATCTGATTTTTCCTCGACCACACCCCTTAGGGGTGGCCCGAGTGGCCCAATCTTCCAACTCGTCCGCCATAAAATTAGATCTCAATACCATAAAATAGGTCTTACAAATTGATCCGCTCGAAAGCTATCTTGCTGACAGAGACGGACAAAACCTGCACAATAAGTAGCTATATCTACTAAATAAATAGAAGTTTACTAATTTTTGGCAACAGACAAATTAGACAGATGTCTATTTTCTGCAAGAACCTCAAACTTTTTGTACTGGCAGTTACATACTTTATTACAACAAAGCCAAATATTTTTTTAAGCAAACAAAACAAAAATAATAACCATGGTTATTCGTCGCGGCAAAATTAATTAGGATCACACAGCTAAATTAATATGCAATATAAAAATATGTATATTTTCGTCATCGGGCATTTTTTGTTTGCAGGCTGGACGCGATAATCCCATTGTTTCTCTCCACATTGTAAAATTGGATGATCCCACGGCCATTCGCCAAATCGTCTATCCTCCCAGCCAAGATGTGGAGTAAGACTTTCCAAATTTACTTAAATATATAAGTACGTACTTACGTACGTACGTAGTTAAGTACATATTTAAGTATAGTGTTACCCACAAAGAATGCATTTTTAAGGATTTTTTTGGTCGATCCGATCCGACAATATCTTAATCGGAATTTTTTACTAAGCCATTTACTATAAAATTTCTGGATCCGATCCATGTTTGTAAATGGTCGCATATTTCGAATCGGATCGGATAAGACCAGCCTAATTTACGGTGCAAATGGATCCTAGATCCAACCAATGTTAATCGTAGCACATGAAAGTATGTATGCATTTTATTCCTAACTAAATCGCATAATAGATTGCAATATTACATCGCCACCATCACGTGGGCCACGGCGGACCGTGTTATCATTCAGAACCTCAATCGACACCAAAACAAAACCGTTTGGAACACTTGTAACGCCGCAGATGGGATTTGTGCTCAGGTAAAGGGCCAAATATTTTGTAATAAAGGGCGAGCAACTATTAAAAATAATGTGTCGAAATTAGATAATGGAACAGTGGGCTACGACACCTGTCGGATGGTGGGATCCGCATCGACCAACCGTTTCACGCGACGGATCATTATTTCTCACCTTCGTAAACGGTGAACAACCCACGGATCCAAATCGAAGATCCTACCGAAACGTGATTTTAATTAATTCGATCCCGCCAAACCCAGAACATCAACCTCTGATTGCGGGTGCCTTCCATGTAGATGCAATCCTTGGCTGGGATGAAGCCAATAACAAATTGTGAGCATAAAATTCGGGTTACAAAAAAACAGTTAGAAAACGCCAAGTAATTCGGGAATTTAGTTCGGGAAGATTTCACAAATTTTGACAGCTAATATACGGAGATTACGAGTTAAGGCTGCTGCATCTAATTTTTATGCAATATTGGACGAAATTTACGCTTACAATGGAGGTCACCCAAAGTATGCTCACCAATTTGGACGAAACTAGTGTCACTCAATCAAAAATTTAGTTAGTATGAAATTTGCAAATGCAACTATCTGCCAATGCGCAGGTTTAGGATATTTGCATAAAAATATGAGAAAACTCGCCAATTTGTAATGCAAAATTCCAAAAATGTGTAAAACTGGTCACCTTTGGGGCCAGTGTTTGCCTCTCCCCTGAAATTTAACTTTTTTTTGTAAAATTGAATTAAAAAACCTTCACAATATTTTCTCGGAAACTTTTCAAAATCGAAATTTTTGTCAAATTGTAAGATTTCACGAAATACATGAGCGAGTGTGCACGTATGTGCAGTTTGCTCTGATAAATATTATTTTTTTAATTATAAGTTTTTACACTTTTTCACTACCCCCAGCCTTGTTTTATATACCCCCGTAACCCTCTTACCCTCCGAAAACCGTAACCCTCCGAAAACTCCACACCCTAGTGCTGGTTTGTGCACTTATCGTGTTTCCGTTCGGGACTTATCGAGGATTTCCTTTTTTGAGTGGATTCTTGTTACATACTTTCTCCCCCATCCTGGAATGGACTTGTCCTACTTCCCGTCATTTATTACGTAGCTGAATCCGGATTTGTATTGTTTCCCCCCAAATGTGGATTCTGGTGGGGGGAGTTAGACCTTTTATGTATGCGCTCTGAAGGTACTCCCCCCCTTCGGTACTTTTAAGTGCCGTATCCGGCAAGTTATTATCCTGATTTCTCTTGTCATTTATTTTGAATACACTATCCAAGTGTATTCAAAATGTTGGTTGTTTTTCGGTTCATCATCTCTAACTCGTCAAGTTAAATTACGTCATCTGCTACATGAGTAATGTCGATTCTACTCTGTCCTACCTGCCAAGATGTGATCCCGCTGTCAAAATATCGACTACTTTGTGGAATCTGTGGCCCTGCTCATCACAAAACATGTTTCCCTCTCGTGAAGAGACCTCCTTCTGGATTCACAAAGCCCAACGTCGTTCCTGGGTGGATATGCCCCCCTGCTCATCTAATCTTCACAACATTTCATCGATTATTTGAAACGGATTCTTTGACACTTCAATCTCCCATTCGCCTGGAAGTTCGTCTCTCAGTCCTCAAGATCAACTGTTATCTTCAAGTTTCGTCACACCTTCTCCCTCGTCATCGCATAAGATCGCAAGTTTATCCAATTCGTTATTATTTATAAAAAACACTCGTGGTTTCAAATTAGCCCATCAAAACTTGAATAGTATTAGGAACAAGGTTGATGAGGTTTTTTCTTTACTTAATTTTAGTTGCCTTGACCTATACGCAATTACTGAGTCAAAACTTGATCCAAATCGTGACATTGATGGAACGTACCTTCATAGTAATTATTCTTTCGTACGTCACGACCGATTATGCAATGGAGGAGGTATTGTTGTCTATATAAAGAATTGCTTTAATTTTGAGGTAATGGACTGTCCCATAAAATGTAATGTTAATTCACAGGAAATGGTGATAAAAATCAACTACTGTTCCACCAAGTTTTTCTTAGTTTCGATTATATATAGCCACCCATCAGTAAATGCCAACAAATTAACTTCTTATTTTCATGAATTGAATTGTTACCTATTTTCGTTATCCAACGACTTTGTTGTTCTTGGCGATTTCAATCTTGATTTACTCAAAAAGAACAATGATTCTTATTTATTACGTAACTCAGCTAATGAATTTCAATTAACCCAATTAATTAGTGGCCCCACATTTAAGGGTTTATCCCTCCTTGACCATGTTTATGTGAGTAAAAAAACATATGTTCCCAATTTCTTGTCATTTCCCACATGCTTGTTCTGATCATGACTTGGTATTTACAGTTCGTAAATCAATTAAAACAAAATATACTCCCATTAAGGTGAAATATCGCTGTTATAAAAAATGTGATTTTGAAATGTTAAACTCTGAACTCGAAGCTTATGTTTTGAATAATTTTAATGATGTTGACCCTGCGTTTAATAATTACAATCTATATTTTTTATCTTTATTAGACAAATATGCTCCTCTCAAGTCACGCTTTGTAAAAGCTAAGTATAATCCGTGGTACACTGCCGACCATGCTCATTTGAGAAAATATCGTGATAAATTACGGCGTATTTGTGATAAGTCGCAAGACATAACTGACATTCGTAAGTATAGATGTGCTCGGAACTTATATAATAATAGTGTGAATCGTGCAAAAAAAAACGTCTATTTCTCTGTTCAGTTAAAAAATAGTGAGAAAGATACCGTCTCTTTATGGAATAACGTCAATCAACTAACAGGATTCCGAAAAAAGAAAAAAGAGATCATTAGTAAGCTAACCATAGATAATGTTGACGTAACAACTCCTAATGGCATTAATCAGGTTCTCGCAGACCAATTTATTGTTACATCCGATCGTTTATTTAATGACGAGTCTGTATATGATAAAATGCGTGAGTTTAATGGTAATTTTGATTTATCACAAGATTTTTCTCCTGTAACTATTCAGGAGGTTGATAAAGCTATTACTGATACTTTAAAGGATAGTCCCTCCGATCCTTTTGTTCCCCTTAAAGTTATCAAACGATGTAAATCAATTGTGGCCCTGCACATAACCATGTTATTTCATTTGATTTTAACTTTATGTAATGTCCCACAATCCTTTCGTTCTTCTACTAGTGTACCTATATATAAAGGTAAGGGTAGAAAACTTTCCCCTTCAAGCTATAGACCAATTTCAATGTTGAATATTTATTGCAAAATTTTCGAGCGTTTTTTGTTTTCACGTTTATGTAACAGAATTGATTCTAAATTGTGTAAGCAGCAGCATGGCTGCAGAAAGAGTCATTCATGTCAAACTGCCCTTTCTGAGTTTACAAATTATTTATATTCAGCTCTTGATATAAAGAATGGTTATTGTGTAGCAATATACTACGACGCCCGCTCAGCGTTTGACAGTCTAGATAGATCAATTCTGATTAATAAGTTAATGGACCAATATAATTTACACCCTACTTATATATACACGTTGTTTAATTATATGAATCATAGATGTTTTAAATTCAAAAATGATCCTAAGTATTTTTATAACCCACAGGCGTTGTACAAGGGGCCAGTGGGAGTGGTGTTTATTACTCCGCCTACCAGGACGATATTTGTAAGGTCATTACTGTACCATTCCTGTTATATGTGGATGATCTCGTTATTTATTTGGCTGATCAAGATCTTGATGCAATTATGAAAGTTATTATCGACCAAGCGCACCGTATACAACAATGGTATAATGACAACAATTTATTAATGAATTACAGTAAGACTAAATATCAAATATTCCATAAGTTTCAGAATCTTATCCCTTCAATCTATGATGTTCCTATTAAGTTGAATAATGGTCAATTAATTGAGCGTGTTAACTCTTTTAAATATCTTGGTGTTCATCTCGATTCTAATTTAAACTTTCCTGACCATTTTAATGTAGTTTCAGAGAAAGTATCAAACAAGCTCGGCTTTTTCCATGGGGTAAAACGCCATCTCACCGAGAAAGTAATGGCTGTTATGATTAATAGTCATATTCATTCGGTCATGGATTATTGTATTGATATATGGGCCATTCACACTGATGCCCAACTCGATACCATTCAAAGAAAGGTTAATTCTTTTTTAATCAAGTTTTTGTTCCCTTCCTTTGTAAAAAAGTTTAGACACAGAAGGCATTCCAGGTTTAAAGTTTCTAAAAATGAGATTAGTATCAATGACCTTTTGCTCAGACTTAAACTTTTAACAATTCGTGAGCGTCGTGACCTTTTCTTGTACAAGTATGCGTTCAAAAACTTACGTAGCTTAAAGAGTGTCTCTTCCACTAGGCGAACCTGGCCTTTATTAATTGTTCCAACGCTTAAATTTGCTCAGAAATCAATAAATTATAGAGCTATACAATTATGGAATAAACTACCGCGTAATTGGGACCCCAATATGAGTTATAATGTGTATGTGCAATCTTGTCGTGAGTTAATTATTAACAATCGAGGTAATCAATTCTATTATTTTTTATCTGCGTTATATGTTTATTTACTTAGTTCAGTTAGTTAGAATAACATATTTATATTTAATCGTGTCATGGTTTTTAAACCAGTTTTTTGTTAAACTGATATCCATTTACACTCGAATAAATGACGAAATGAAATGAAATGAAATGAAGATTTCAAAGTCGAAGATTTTTAAACTGAAATTTTGCAATGTTTCTAAATTTCGCTAGTTTTATATATTTGAGTTTTATATCTACAGATACATTTCTGGGACAGGATTTCATCCAGAAACATCCCCGTTGGGTGATCCTAGTGAACGCCATGTTTATTCTGTTTCAAACGTGGAGCCAAATTCCATATCAGAATGTATGACATGCTCCATTCCCACCAGCGCGGACGAAGAATGCCGCTCGCACTCGGTCTCATTCAGCACCAATTTCCAATTCTACATGCACACCTGTCGAGGACCTGGTGTTCCCGAGATTACCACGAGACGCACTTCGGTGAGTGAATTAATGCCTTTTCTTGGATTTCTAATGGTGTTGTCACAATTTGATTTTCCTTCCTCTCAGGATAACTCGATCGTCAAAGTTTGGAACGATAATGCCCCACTTCGTGAACGTCTAGCAACCAAGCTTCTCCCTACCCTGAGCGAATTGGAGGTCGACCTTCCACTCAGCTATAAGGCTAAAGTCCGTCTCTATCTCCCGCCTAATTTCGATGAAAGCAAGCAATACCGCTCCTCGTAGAAGTGTAGGTTTCAAAATTTTAAAAAATACTTATTTTTCGTTAATAAAAAAATAAAGTACAAAACTTCCTTTAGTTATGCTGGCCCAGATTCGCAGAAAATCACGCAAGATTACGGTATCAACTGGGGCTCCTATTTGGCCAGTTCGAAAGAAGTAATTTTCGCAAATATCGATGGGCGCGGGTCCGCAAGACAGTCCGCGGAACAGAAGTTTGCCGTTTACAGAAATCTAGGGTCTGTTGAAGTTGATGATCAAATTTCGGTGACAAAGTAAGTATTTAACACTTGCTAATGGTGGATTTTCCAATTTTACGAGAATTTTTCAAACACTGAGATAATTTTATAAAATGCTAATGCAAATTTGATTGTTTTTTAGACACCTTATCAACACTTTGAGTTTTATTAACCCAAACAAAACCGCGCTATGGGGCTGGTCATATGGTGGGTATGCGACCGCTATGGTAATCAAACTTAATTGTAAAAAATTCCCATGCAAATTCGTAAATTACGAAAAGTTCATAAAACACAATATTGTGTTTTATGAACTTTTCGTTTTTACAGAGTCATAATTTTATTTAAAATTATGACTCTGTAAAAACTTTAGAACTCATTTGTATTACTATTAGGCACTTGGGAAAGACAGCGAGAACGTGTTTAAATGTGGCATTTCAGGGGCTCCGGTTTCGAGCTGGTTGTACTACGGTAAAACAAAAAGATATCCATACACCCTAATACGCAGGTGGAAAAGTCGCTAGCGTGTCAAATTTTAACCTATTGAAACCAGCATTCCATTTGTATTTCTGAATTTCTTTCAGACACGATATACACCGAGGGATACATTGGACTCCCTACCCCTGAAGATAATTGGGAGGGTTATAACCAATCCTCCGTGATGCCTCACTTGGAGGGCATTGCGAACAAGGAGTTCCTCTTGATCCATGGCAACGCGGATGACAATGTTCACTACCAGAATTCTATGATGTTGGCAAGAGCTCTCGAACAGGCAGATATCCTATTCACTGGATTGGTGAGTTAAATTATTTATTGCTTATATGATATAAGTTATATCATAACTTTACCATCATATGAACCCTTGGTTATAATTAATATACTTCCTAATGCAGAGTTATCCCGAAGAAAACCACCGAGTTAACGGACCTGGCAAGCAACGCCATCTGTACCACTCGTATGAACATTTCTTAACCAGGAACGCGTGCTTTGGACCACTTGGAAATCCATGAAGTGCTAAAATTTATAAAATTTGTATTTACCTAATAACAGTTATGTGTATCTAACTACAACAAAATTTCATATAAAAACTTCTTAATTGGCAATTAAACACAAATGGCTAACAAATGTAATGAGTTTCTTCCACAATATCCTATTTTCTACTGAACCGACTTTAATGTTATAAAAGTTTACAAGTTACTAAATACGCTATAAATCAAAATGCCAAGTTTATAGCCGGTGCATGAATTACATTGATCATCTTGTGGATAAATTTCATAAAGGCTGAATCCATTATGCCTGCATTTATACATACATATGTTTGCAAAAAATAAATTATTACCCAAGTTAGTTACATGTTGTTACTTCGCTAGTTTTATAATGCATTAAAAGTCTAATGCTGCGTAATTTGGATTAACAAATTTTGAAATTGGATCTCATTAAGTATAGGGTTCATTTGAAATTGAGAAGCTTCTTATGTATGTCAGTAGTAGTATTTAATCAAACTACTCGGCCACCAGTGGCCGAGTAGTTTGATTAAATCAGTTCAGTTAAGTTTTGATTAAAATGATAACAGCGTCAATACTGCAGCTAGTTAATCGGGCAATATGATCCAGTGTAAGGAATAGAGACGATTTGATACAGCGACTAAAACTAAGTAATGATTTTCTATTAAAAAATCATCTATGCAAATGGATGACTAGTGAAAAATAGTTTTTTTTAACTTTTTACTAAATGAGAGTTTTATTCAGGTTAACATAGAAAATTAGACATACATAATCAAAATACACAAGGTTTGACATTGATGAAATATTAATATAAACTGGTTAAAGTTACAATTGAATTTAATTGAAATTTAACTAATCCATCTTGTCCAGCCTTAACCAGTTAGTCCCACGTTTCAGGGTAACAAATTTGTTTCGGATAGCGCTTGCACTTTCTTGAAGAAAATTTGGTTGACCTTGTTTAGAGGACTTAGGTGTACCAAATGGAGTAGGAGCTATATCCGGGCTAGAATCCCCAGGTTCATATAGAGCTGTAATGGTTCCATCCGCAATGCTTTCAGGCTCCTGTGGTTCAATATTTCGTGCTAGTTGGGTTTGCATAGCTTTTTGAGTCTGCTTAGACACAAGTGTTTTCGGGATGTTCACTTCAACCAGAATTTGAAGGAATTCTGAAAACCCAGGAATTGGTCCATAATAAGATACCCCACGTACGCAATGATTTAATAAATCTGTAATATTAGTTCGTTCATGACGTACCCCATGTAAAATTAGTTCACCTCTTTCATTCCATGAAATAATATCACTATTGGCCCTTAAATGCTTCACAACAGCATGCATCTTGTTCAGGAATTTCGGAGGTATAGTACCCATCCCGGGAGTAAGTTCAGCATCAGTCAAACTAGTTGATTTTTTATCAATCAATTTCGTTTCTTCGGCTATTTTCACGAGAACTGGTTTGCTGTCTTCATGTTTCTCCTGATCGTATCTCTGCCGGTTTAGTAGTTCATATAATTTTAATTTGAATTCATCAGGGAGGGATGTGAACAAAGCCAAGTCGGATTCGTCCTCTAAAATTCGAGATGTGGGTGGGCTGCTGTGAGATTTTTTAACCTGCTGCAATTTTTCAAAATCAATTTCACTAACTAATCTCATGCGCTTCATCCTGACAAAATTTTTTCAATTGCTTGTTGTGCTAATGACGTTAACACAGGTGTCAAAACTGACAATACAATAGGTAGGAATCCTCCGGTTTGAACGACGAGTTTCTTATTTTTAATGGATTTAGCTTTCAAGAACTTAAACAGCGCTTTTCGTTTCTTCTTTAATTTTAAGAATTGACCTGGAGTGAGTGGTATGTTGCCAGCGCAAACGTTTAGAACACACTCAGATAATGCTTTCAATTGAGGTGAAGTGGCACCCTTAAGAATATCTTTGCGCTGTTTCGAAGACGCCTTTTGCAAGAAGCTTAAAAATTCTTTATTCGATTTTAGATTATGAGACATTTTAAAGTAACATTTCAGGGAAGTGGTAAATAAATTATGGCTCGTTCGGGAAGGAAGCTAGAAGAGAGTCTGTGGTCCTCAACTTGATGTTGTGTGGTATTTATAAGTAGATAACTATGGGGCTTTATTGTGGCATGTGCATAGGCTGACGTAAGGTAATGCTTGTCGTTTGGGAACATTTGTCTAGCCAAATAATTTACAAAACTGGAGTCCCTGGGCGATTTAAACAAAACGATATGGCTTGCATTAAGGGTAAGCTCTCTTAATGATTTAAAGAAGAAATTCTGAACCAGTAGAAACACAGATATATTACGATGTCTTGAGTATACTGTGAACAACGTTAAAAGATCAGCCTTCCCCACAGATGTCATCCAGTCATCAATTATACAGATGGAATTATCTTCTATGTCATCTGAGGTTGGTTTAGCATTGATGTATTCGATTTGAGGGTTATGTTGAATTGGCAGGCTCTCCTTGTAGAAATATTTGATTTTCTTAGGAAGGGGGGGATAGAAGATTTCTGACCTTTTCAGAATGGTATGTACCAGCTCTGACTTACCACATCCTGATGGACCCGCAAATATAACACGACATGGAGTGTGTATGTAATTATCATAGTTAATATTCATTGTCTGCGGTGTGTTAGAGGGTGTATGAAACGACAATCCCGGTTTCCCTTGAGCATACGTTGTATTGAAGGTCTCTCAATAAGAAGACAATCCACTAGAGAGCAAGCCCTGCTAAAGACGAAGGAACCAGGCTGGAGATGAGCCTCTGACCAGACACAAACGCTGGAGAATTAGAATTGGGGAACAAACCTCTGTAAAATATCTTTTCCTGATCAAGACAATTTTCACAACTTTGACGAAGACTCCCTGAAACAATCAAGGTAAAACTCAAAAACAGGGATAAACAGAGAACAGACGCCATGACAACCGTTGTTCGGAATGAACTGATATTACTCTCATCCCACTCAAGCCTTTTTATATTCCACAATAAACGTCGGCGAGAAACGTCAGCGAGAAACGTTATGTACTTACATAGTAAATAATCAAGTCATGGACAGAAGCATATGACCGTGAATCATTGCAATATCGTAACAGACATCTAATATTCTCTGCACAAATTATGGGGTAAACGAATGGCACGTAAAAGTACCTCCCGCATGGGGGGTGCAGTCATTAAACTAACTGATCTTTTATTCATATTTTCAGGTTCAATCCCCTCCAGGATCGAACGAGACTATCGACATGAAATGGTAAACGGACCAGTAGTAATTGTGAAGCCCACAAACAAGGTAACATTCTTTTTTGTGCTGCTGTTCTTTAGTTTTTATTATAAAATAAACATGTCGTTTTACATAACTCTCCCCAGTAATAGCAGCGCAGACTTATTTCCTGATAATAAAATTTCCAATTTTAGAACAAAGCTTGGTAAAAATGTTAGATTGCCTCATCAAAATTTTGAAGTGGCAGTTGTTGAAGCTTCGTACGTGTATAATATTCAACAATTCCCGGCGGTGGCTAATGAAAATTGGATTATTGTGAAGGATATTGTCGAGATACGATGGACAAAATTGTACCTGAAGAAAAACACATTTCTTAGAATTGACGAACTGGTCAACCACGTTTCAGAACTTTTGAATGGTTTTTATAAAAACCAATCAGACTTTTCGATTCATTTTGATGCCTATGCAAAAAGGATAGAGATTAGTATTACAGAAGGTCGTTATTCGCTGACCCTATCTAATCAGTTATCTGCAATACTTGGGTATCCCCCCAATTTCCGATTTGAAGCTCAGAACGAGCCCTATGTGGGGGAGTATTCTCCTGATTTACGAGCAGGATTATACAGAGGTTTCTTATATTCGAACATTGTAGAAATGCAACTCGTGGGGGACATTGAAGCCCCTTTATTGAGAACGTTTGAACTAGGAGGCAATTGGGGTGAAGAAAGGAATTTAATTTTCACACAGCCTTACTACATAAAGTTGAACACAAGTGAATTAGATATCATTCATCTCTATGTACTCAGTGAAGTAGGCGATCCAATTATTTTTAATGCAGGAATTTTAACTATAACTCTACATTTTAGGGAGATAAAATGAGGTCCGTATTCGACTTGAACGACGAAAACTACGCCCGCGCTCTTAGGCATCAGACCGGGTCAGGAATCATTGGATTTAGGGGAGTTAGAAGACAAAGGGGAGGAGGATTCGATTCTATTCTGTTCAATCTTGCAAAATATGCCATACCAGTGTTTGAAAAATACGTTTTACCTCATGCTAAAGAAGCTGTTCAAAACATTATTACTGACGTTAAGCAGGGTTCCTCCATCAAATCCGCCATAAAAACTAATGCAAAGAAGGCGATTAAAGCAGCTGGAAAATCACTAATTCGTAACACTCTCAATCAGACAGGCAAGGGCATTACATCTCGTAAACGAAAGAGACTCAAAATTTTTGAAAAACATCCAGATTTAAAACCCCCGAAACGGTTTTGTATTTCAAGTGTTAAAAAGAAGAAAAATAATAAAACAATAAAGCCTGCTAATCGCAAAGGTCTTAAGCAAACAAAGCTAAAAGATTTCGGATTTCGACCAATATTTTAATTACATAAAAGGAAACTAAAAGTAAAGTAAAACTTAAAATGGCTACAATTTTTGACAATTCTGCTCCCATTATCAGATCTGAGGTAGATCTTTTTCAAGTGTTACCGACTGACGCAAGTATAGAAAAAAGTCTATATATTGAGTATAGTCCCACCACTAATGTGCAGGAGAATTCATCTCAAATTGAATTCGTAATCCCGGAGTCCTCCAATTTTTATCGCGATTTCCAAAAATCATTTATGTACATTGTGTGTCAGGTAGTGAACGAGGACAATTCCAAACTCCCCGTTGAAGTACTTCCACATCCTGAATACCAATATAATGAATCAGCAAAAACAATATCGCTTAAACCATACAAAGAACCAGATCATTTAGTTGCTCCTGTAAATAACATAGGACACTCGTTGTTTTCACAATGTGACTGCTTTATTAACGATTTTATGGTATCTCAAACAAACAACCTCTACGCATATCGGGCGATTACAGAAGCTATATTAAACTATGGAGCTGAATACAAAAAATGTCAAGGAGGTCTTTCCTTATACACTCACGAAATTAATCCTCATGCGTTTCAAACCCAAACAGAAGACGGATTTAAACACAGATATGAAGCCATCAAAGAGAGTAAAATGCTTGAACTAATAACCAAACCTTGTGCAGACATTTTCCAATTGCCAAAATATCTTGGCACTTGTGACTTGTGACTTGTGTAAAATTGGGACTTGTGTAAAATTAAAATTTACAAGAAATACAAATGAATTTTGCTTACTCCAACCATCATCGAATGCCAAAAAATTTAAAATCAAAATACATTCTGCCTCGTTATTTGTATTGAGCCACCAATTATATCCCTCGTTAAGAGTTGCACACGAGAAGCTCTTGTCTCAGAACAATACAGCTAAGTATAGTTTCCGTCGAGTTGAGATGAAAACTTTCTTGGTTTCAACAGGAAGCAAAAGTGTTTCTAAAGAAAATCTATTTTATGGTCAGGTTCCCATAAGAATTGTGGTTTCGTTTGTAGATAATGCAGCTGCCATAGGAGGATCAAACCTTAATCCATTTGCATTTGATCATTTTGACATTTCGTATTTCTCAGTTTTGGTTGATGATGAACAAATTTGTTTTAAACCGCTCAAGCTGGATTTTGGAAACAATCAGTCGTTATTAGGGTTTTATACTCTCTTAACATCTAGTGGAGTAGCTCACCAAGATCTAGGAATAGGTGTCAATCGCGAGGATTATATTAAAAGCTCAGAAGCACTATTTGCTTTTAATCTTTGCCCTGCCGCTGAAGACGATGTGTTCTCAATACATAAGACCGGAAATATTCGCTTCGATATTCAGTTTAAAAATCCTCTCCCAAAAGCAATAAGTGTAATTGTTTATGCAGAGTTTAACTCAGTGTTAGAAATTGATAAGGACAGACAAGTGCGGTTGAGTTTTTAAAATGAATACTTTAGAAATATTTTGTAAATTACTTTCAATAAAATCAAGAGTCTCAACTAATTTTGATGTGCTTGCCAAAGACCAGTTAATTAATTACGAAATTAAACCACCCTTCGGATTATGTGTAAATACAAGTGATTCAAACGAGGAAGGTTCGCATTGGGTTGCTTTCTACTTGGGAGCGAAATGCAATAAGATGCTTTTGTTCTTTTCTTTTGTTCATTTAGTTATCCCATTGAGTCTTATGGAAAAGAATTTATAGTATTTGCTCAGTCTCTGAATAGAAAAGTGGTTTCAAATAAGAATCAATACCAGTCTTTTGATTCCGATGTATGCGGCGAACTTTGCATTACATGGTTAATGACTCAGGTAGGTCCTAAAAATTGGATGAAAGAAATGAATTCGAGTAACTTGGATAATAATACAGAGTTAGCTAAAAATGTTGTAAAATCACTTGACAATAGAGATATATGTTTCCAAGAAGCCAGGAGTTTGTGCAATCAAATAAGTAAAACATATAATAATTTACGGTAGGAGTAAATATATATATATATATATATATGTAATTAGATAATTCAATTAACTAGTTAATAAACTTATAAATTACGCTGGAATAGCCATGAGTTTTGCATTTGTTTATTGATAATCATGCAGTAAACACCTCATAATTACAGTATAGAACGAAATACCAAATTCACCAATTTTCTTCGCATTTTAATTACTCCTGAGCTTTACATGATGGGAGATGAAATTAGATTTAAATATCTTCAACCAAGGCAAGCTGGAGCATTTCATGCCTTATTAGGTTTTGCAAAAAATAATAAAATAACTCATGAAAGTGCAAGTAAACATTTATCAAATCTCGAAGCAGTATATTTACATGCTTCGAAAAGTAATAGCAAACCCAGGCGTAGAGTAATTTGTAAGGGTATGAATGACCAGTGGCATGCTGATTTAATTGATTTACAAAAATATAAAAAGCAGAACAATAATTTTCAATATATTTTAACGATTATTGACTGTTTCAGCAAGGTGGCTGAGGCAAGACCACTGAAAAACAAATGCGGCACAGTTGTTGCAAGAGCGTTTGAGGAGGTTTTGAAGGAAACCAGGACACACCCCCTTAAACTGCAGGTCGACATGGGGAAGGAATTCTATTCAGCTCCGTTTCAAGAGATTTACAAGAAATACAATATTCACATGTTTTCAGTTTTTTCGGAAATCAAGAATTCCATCTGTGAAAGGTTCAATCGGACTCTTATGGACAAAATTGCGAGGTACTGGACTTATTCTAATTCATTTAAATATGTCGATGTATTACCTGATATAATTTCGAATTACAATAATTCCTTCCATCGAAGCATTGGCAGAGTTCCGCTGAAAGTAACGAAGGAAAATGAACAAGAGATCGAAAACTCTATCCTGAATTACAGATTAACCAGAAGAAATCAAAGTTTCAAGTCAATGATCTTGTTCGAATTTCACGTTATAAAAATCTGTTCTCAAAAGGATATAACCAAAATTGGACAAAAGAATGTTTCAGAATAAATAAAGTTAAAAATTGCATCCCTCATCATTATAGTTTAGAAGCTCTTAATGGTGATGCTATACTTGGTGGATTTTATGACTGGGAGTTGCAAAAAGTTAATAAAAATTAAATTCAAGTTCTCAATTCATTTTATTTTCTTTCAAAGGCATTATATATTCACTTATATGCTTACAAAGATAAATTACATTCTGAAATAAAAGTATTTTTGTAATATAGAGAGAAGATTATCATAACAGTATATATTGTATATTACATATTACAAGTACGCTGCACATAGCTATGCACCTAACGCTAAGCTGACAAAGATTTTGCTTTAATTTGGTATCTCCGTCACAGAAAATCTCTGTATCATGCTATGCAGAAAGAGAATTTAGTTAATAAATTTAGTAAATTTTGAAACGTCAATTAATTATATATGTACAACCACATTATTTTGTCTTAATCAGAAAATGTCCATGAGCTAAAGAATGTATGTTATCAAACAAATACCTCTTATCATCGAAACTATGGAGTCCAATCTTTGTTACTGCATACGACCCAACCTCATGATTTTTACTACGAAATGTATTCATAGTTGAATATGTCAAAACTTCATTTAGAACTACTTCTTTGAAACTGCTGTGCGATAATTTCTTGTTTATAATATATTTTTTAATGCCTTTGGCTCGTTTATGATTTTCTATTTCCGTTTCATCGTTGACTACCTCTAGCGATAGCATTTTTGGCTTAGGTGATGCATATGACTTAATTAAGCATCCTCTCTTCTCGTCCTGCATTTTACCAGGCACCTTCTTATTAATTGAGGAGAACAAAATATGGCTTTCTGGGTAATTATTAGTATCGAATATTTGCATGTCCTCAAGCATATCCAAATAAACATTTTTTGTGAATATTTCGTAAATGAACCCGTCCGTGTCCATGTTTAGTAAATTACAATTCTTCCCATACTTTCTACCCATGTAATTGTAGTGGAAAGGAGGTTCCACTTTGGCTTCCTCCTGTGCATGACGTGTCTCTCTCTCGCTCTGCATCTGGATCCTCTTCCATCTGGGTCGCGGGTGTGCCAGGGCGAGTCAAGTGTGTCCCAAGGCTTGTCGCCATGTGAGCTTCACTCACACCCCCACCTGCGTGCCCGGTGACACCCCCTGCCACACCCGTCCCAGCAACGACAAGCTGGCCATCAGGCGAAGATGGATTCACCGGACCAAGTGCACAGGAGGATCTACGCCATGGAGGAACTCCCCCAGGTAGGTTTTTGTTTGGTATATCGGGGCGGTGACCGTGGGGAGTGGTTGGTGGAAGAGTGGGGAGGGGGTGGTGCATGGCGGGGGGCAGCATGTTCGGGTCTACGGGGGTCCCATGACCCGGTTGTGCTGCGAGGGGTGAAGGGGCAAGTGGGTAGTGTCGCTCGGCCCTGGCCATAATGCATGGCCGCGAAGGGGACACGTAGCCCGAGCCCGAAAGGGCGCTAGGGTATTTCGTGGTCCGTGGATGCCCCGCCCAACAACCTTCACTCGTCTTGCTTCCGCTTTGCGCGACGCCGTCTTCATTTGGATGCCACCACTATCTCATGGGATCTGCCTATGATCCCTATCATTCATTTTCCTATCTGGTATTTTGGTAGTCAGAGCCGAATGGACCTCTGGGCAACATTCCCAGAGGTGATAGTGGTTTTCCTAGCTCTCCACAATAGCTAGGTTTTTCCACTATTCCTCTGACTACATTACATCATTCTATTTACATATGTACATTCACACTTTATTTTGTACAAAATAATCATGTAGCGATATGGGCTTCGGCCATCGTTTGAATGCAATAAATTTGAATTGAATTGATTGTAATTGTAGTGGAAAGAGTAAACTAGCAATTTGGAATACTCAAGAATAGTCCACCCCAGAAATATTGGCTTGTTAAGCATAATCTTTTTCTTTTTTAATAAAAAAATTGCAATGTGTGGGGATGAATTTTCTACGACGTATGAACGTGGTCGATGGTGTCGTGGTGATATGGCGAGGCGATGTGGGATGATGGACCCTGCGACAAATGCGGGTATGGGACCTACTCGAGAGACGGGGAGGACGGCACCACCGGAAAGACCACGTCGTATTCACCCACAGGGGCTGAGTTCAGGGCGAGGGGGCTGCTTGGCGATGGCTCTGCCACAAATGCGGCGACTGGAAATGCGGCGACTGCACTTTAAGTTTATGCACGAAATGGGAAACTTCCACACTCTCCACGCTGCCAAATAAGTCACGATACACACACACGGAATTTACAATTCGACGACGACACACATTTATTTAAGACCCTTGTGAAATATGTATTTTTACACCGGAATACTTTATAAATTATCGTTTATGAAATGAATACTTGAATATCGAACGGGGGGCCGTAACGCAGAAGGCGTTACTGCCGAATTAATTATTTTTAGGAGGAGAGGAGACGAATCCAAAGTGTGTACGGTTAGGTTGAGTGCCGGGACGCGTCTGTTCTTTTTTACGACGACGAGTTCTTCTTCTTCTTCTTCTTCTTCTTCTCGAGTACGCAGGCTTCGTCGGCCGATTACTCTGTTCGCGACCTTCCGTGGCCATCGGGGCGAGCAGGGTGAACGTGACTCCCATCATATGCTCCGGGGTTCGAAAAGACGGTCCCCGTCTGTGTCGGGATTCCGGGGAGGAAGATTTGGCGAGGAAGCGGCGAAATTGCAACTCCGGACGTGTCCAACTATGGGGTAGAGTTTTGGTCTCGAATTCCAAGCTGAAACATACAATGAAAATTGGACGACCAAATTAAAATTGTGCATAATACATGTTAAAAATATTAATTGGAAGAAAATTAATTAAATTAATTTTAAAATTAATTGGAAAAAATTAATTAAAAAAATTAATTCAATAATTGGAAGATTTGTACTAATTCGGCTCTCGTCTTTTCGTCATCCAACTTTATGGAAAATACTCTCACACACGGGGTGTTCACGACATTTTGAGTAAAAATTCGTCTCTATGACCATAAAAATTGTCTGTGTACATATGTATCTCAAAATTTCAGTAACCAAAAACTGGGAATAGTAAAAATTACGAAAAAATAAGTTGTGTATGTAACTAGTACAAAATACGGAAATACTGAATATGTGAGTAAAAATTGTGTGACGTACAAAAAAAATACTAAAAATTGTGTAGAATAAAGTAAAATAAAATAAAATAAAATTCTCAGCGTCTAAAATCTCCTGGGGAGTAGCGTGAAGTTTTCGTCTTCGTTCTCATGCTACGACGATAATTAGTCTGTTCTTGGTCGGATTCACTATCTGATGAGTCGGGGTCAGTTTGAGATTGAAAATTGACGCTTGGGGCAAGACTAACGACTGAGACGCTTGGTGGGAGACTGTGTGAATCAGAATGAGAAGATTGCATAGAATTACGACCAGAATTGCATGTTTTATAAGATTTAGAACTATTAGTTTTTGACTTCTCTGAACATCGTGAATTATTATCATTTTGGGACACAGAAAATTGGGAACTGCGGTGTGATGAAGGTCTGGAACTCTCTCTCGAAGGTGGCGGGACTCCAATGGAAGAGTTTGACCTAGAATTAGCTCGAAAAATTGGCATTTCAGTTAGTTTAGACCTGTTATTGGGTTGTATTTTAAAATCAACGGAGAAATTGAAATCAGAACTTGATTGTGTGGACTTTTGCTCATTATCAGACTCGTCTGTTGCATCATCTGAGATGTCACCAGAGTGAATATACTTCTCATACGGTTTCAGATCTCTACCATTAACTACAAGACGTTCACGGTTATCTTCACTCTTGTCTCGCATGTCTAAAATTTTATAGACGTCTTCAGAGACTCGAGAGACAATCAAAAATGGACCTAACCACTTGGGTTTGACTTTGGCAAAGCTACCTACACGTTTATCGTGACTAAGATGCAGAACAAAATCTCCATTGGTGTACGAAATCTGTTTGCGCTTTTTATGAAAACTTGGTTTTTCGTTTGGACTTGTTTTAAGAGCAATTGGATTGAATCTCTGATCATTTACAATTAAAATTGGATTTTGAACTTGAGAAGGCAAAATAGGGTCATACCCATAAACTAACTTGAAAGGAGAAATTTGGGTACTTGGATCAACGGCAATATTTTCGGCATAAGCGACTGCTGGAATAAAAAGATCCCACGTCATTTGTGTCTCTTTGACAGATTCCAAAATTAGTTTTTTAATTTGCGACTTTTTATTCTCAATACTAGCATTAGAATTTTCAGCGACTTTGAATTCAAGGGAAATGCCTGTTTCACGACAATAATTACTAAATATTTGATCAATAAAATTACTTTTCTTACTACAAATAATTTCAAGGGGAGGGGAATGACGATCACAAATGTGATCCTCTAAGAAGGGAATAGCTGAATCGGAGGAGGAAGATTTGGTAGGCCATATTTCGGCATAATTGGTAGTAATATCTATTGCTACAAACACATACATATTGTTATTATGAAGGGTAGTAGTAAAAGGACCGTAATATTCTAGGAACATTTTTTGAAAAGGGACAAGGGGAGGGGATTCAGGTTCAATTGCTTCACAAGATATTTCTCTAAATTTAGACTTTTTTGTATTAGTAGCAACGTCAATCGTTATTAAAGGTTGTGTGTCAGTTTGTGTCGATTTATTTTCAAAAATGGGAGGAGTAGTTTGGGAATGATTGTTATTTGGGGAAGATTTTGAGGATTTTTGTGAGTTATGTGACATACTGGACTGTTTTGGGACATTCGAAGATTGGATTGGGGACTTTACTGTAACTTGTGCTTGCTCATCATCACTATCAACATTGAGGGAAAAAATAGAAGTATTTGGGGGAATTTTTGAAATTTCTGGGGATTTTTGGAGTTTGTTTTGCTTTCGTGCAACATTTGAATGATTTCCAACCGTATTCGGCACCTTTGGGGACTTAATGGGGGACTTTGATTTTTCCTCATTACTATTAACATTGGGAGGAGGAACGATCATTTTTTCAGAAGAATTGGGACTTTTTGAAGTTTTTTCGGCTTGCATACCGACTATTATTTGCGGTTGAGGGGACTGTAGTGTAATTGGAGTTGTGGGAGGAGTGGGGGACTTAATATTTCTTTTATAAGGGGGAATATCCATTGTAGTGTAAAGGGACTCTGGAATATTTTGTTGCCAATTGGTATCGCACCAAAAATCAGCAACGCCAAAATTTAATCTTCTTTTCCTAACGTCTATTGAAACATTGTACGCGTACATGAAATCTGTACCGAAAACAATATCATGGGAAAGATTGGGACAAATAAAAAATTCCCACAAAAATTTGTGGCCTTGCATACTAATAATTACTTCAGCACTTGATTTGATAAAGTACTGTTCGTCATTTTTTACAGAAACTCGAATTCGAAATGGGGCACAGGCAGTAATACGATGTACTGATTTGGGGGTTAATAAAGTCAATAAATCGGCATTAATTGCACCAGTATCGTGCAGACCTATTCGCACAAAATCTTCAATGCGTACGGCTGTGTGCATAAGCACCGGCTCTTTCGGCTTATCGTAGAAACGAAGGGGGAATTTTTCGCCTAAATGATAAGTACAAGGTACTGATACAACAGTAGCACTAGTAGAGGAAACGCTTTTATTTTTAATTCGCAAGTTAGCCAAGTATTGTACGTCGTCGTATGTCACATAGGAGTGGTTAATATTGGGAGGAGGGGATTGTATTAAAGGGGGAAAGTGATAATTATAGGGATTGGGAGAATTGTTGGACTTATTTTTGTAATTATTGTAGGAATTATTGTAATTATTGTGGGAAATATCATATTGGGAGTAAAGTCATTATTGTTATAAAAATCGGCATTATATGAATTATAAAAAGGAGAATATTTACACGAAGTATTTTCAAATGAAGCTGACTTGGCCCGAGGTACCAGCATACCCAGGCTTATCAGTTTCCCGACTCATTTTCGAAAGAAGTTTGTTCAAAAAGCCCGTTTAATTGTTGATTGGGAGGATTAGGTTGATTGGGGGCTTGTCTATTGTCGGCATTAGCGGCATTATCGGCATTATTATTCTGTCCATTGTTGTTGAATTGTCTACGCTCACGCCAATTGTTGTCATTATTGTTGGCATTATTGTTAAAACGACCCTGATTGTTGTTATTGAACTGTCGATTCTGATTGAAATTGCGACTCGGAATAAAATTCTGGTTTTGATTGAAATCATTTCTTCGGAAAAACGCCATATGTTCTAAACTATTCGGATCTTGAAAACCTTTATTAAAATTGCGTTGATTGTTAAAATGATTGCGATTGTTAAAATTGTTGAATTGTTGTCGAGGGGGAATAAAATTATTAAAAGCTTGGGGGTTGTTAAAATTTTGACGAGGGGGATTAAAATTATTTCGAAGATTCAAAGGATTAAAATGTGGTTGAAAGTTTTGAGCGTTATTGTCGTTCTGTCCATTGTTGTCTGCTAGTCTTTTTAAATTGAAACATTGTTCAGTTGTATGAGAGATCGTATTGTGAAAGGAACAAGGAATGGGGAGTGGTTGTTGTGGTGGAGGAGGTTGGAAATTTTTCCTACCCTGGTGTCTATGTGCACCATCTAACATGACACTATTTCCATCAAAAGAAAAAGCTTTGGGAATTGATAAGCTATGACGACCGAATAATTCGTCAATTTTTCGTAATTGTTCGAGAAATTGGTGGGGAGTTTCTAAAGAAAGGGACGAAAATTGAATTTGCAATTTGATAGGGAGACCCTTTATTAATTGTTCGACTTTTCGGCTATCCGTCATTCTTGGATTAATGTTTCTCAAAATCTTAACTTTTTTAGTGACGTATTCTTGAGGATCAGATTTTTCAGAAAAAAGTAAAGATCTATTAGCTTGTTTGTGGGTATTAAGCAAGGAACGGTGATCGAAAAATTTTAAAAATTCTTCCACGATATGCTCCCATAAATCTCCACCAATAAACATGGCGTATATTTCTGGGGAAACGGCTTGAAACCAATCTAAGGCTTCTCCTTCTAAAATTCTATCCAAATTATAAGAAATCCAACGATAGGCAATGCGATAATCGACTAAATCTGTTTCTAATTGTGTAATAAATTGATTAGCATCGGATTTACCATCATATTTGCGAAAATATTTGAGAACTTTGAGGGGGTTCTCGTTTGCAGGGGGGTTGGGTTGAGGTGGGAGGTTGTTGACACGAGGAGGGTTATCATGAGGTGGAGGGTTATCTCGAGGAGCAGGGTTATTTCGAGGATCAGGGTTATCTTGAGGATCAAGATTATCAATCTCTCCTTCTTCCTGTTCATTATCAACTTCACTAAGTTCAACTGCACTACGAGCTCTAGGTCGTCTAATTTGAGGGGGATTAGGTTGAGGGACAACCAGAGGTTGAGGGTTACCTCGAGTCGAACGTTGGGACGACATCATGTTACCCAAAGTTTGCAACATTGAAACTCAAAAACTCAAAAATCCAAAAATCAGAAAAATCCAAATGTAGAAAACTACAAGTTATTTGCACCAAATACCACGTTTCATAAACCAGCTAACTAATTTCGACCAAATTCTAAACTAGTTGCATACTCAGACCCAGTTTGTTTAAGTTTTTCACATTCATACACACGACTAAACAATCAAAAGTTTTTTAAGAGTGTCACTCAAGTTCAACAATGAAGAACCAAATCGAAAATACAACAAAGAAATTTCTATCAAAATTCAACTCAAGTACACAAAAAAATGACCCTAAATTTGAATTAGCCAAATGTATTGCACTATGAACCAGTTCTTTAATTGCCAGTGGGTATTGTTATTTTTATTGGAAACCAAAAAGGGGAGGGTGAGAATTCCCTGAGACTTCTAGGTCTTAGTGCCCACCCTTACGCAGAGTCATCACGATCACAACTCAACACCACCCAGAGCGGATCCTCAGTCCCTCGGACATCGGATTAACCTCAGCTGGGCTAACGGTATTGACCGTGAAGGATCAGACTTGGGGGGAGGGATAATTTTAAGAAATCTCTTCGGAGTGGAATATGGGAGTTTTTAAGGAGGGAGATATTTTTTCCAATAGAAAGCACCCAAAATGTGTATGCAAGAATGGTGGCTGTGAGATAAGGGAGGGAAATGAACTTTTGTTCACAAAAAATTCGACCCTAAATTGCATAAAAATGATGTTCAAAACTGGTCTGACTTATTCTGATGTATGCATGTATGTGTGTATATACTTATGTATGTACCCTTACGTATGCAATATTCAAAACGAGCATAAATTTTCCACCGAAATAATAAATATTCATGCATTCATATACACACTGTTCTTTTCTTCCTTCTTTTCTTAGAATAGATAAAGTTAATTATTTAAATTAGAAAAAGGACGCTTCGCTTGAAAAGTTAACGAACCTTGAAGGACAACCTTGACTGAAGGACAAAGTTTCTCTAAATCGACTTATTTTTTCGACAAAACGGCTAAAATCGGCTTATTTCCGGTTAAAACTCATAAAAACTGAAGTTAATTTGAAATGTGAGCTTATTTTCCGCAATAGTGGAAAGTTTCACTAAAATTGAACAATAATTGACAGCTTTACACGACTTTTCCCTACTATTTTTACGTATGTATGTACATGTTCACAAAACTGCTACTTTTCGAGACAACTACACAAAATTTCGTAAATTTACACGTATTTCCTGAATGAGGACTAAATTTTATACATAAAATCGAAATGTCATTGAAAATTGGATGAAATTGAATGATTAGATTGCATTTCCAATGTGTGCATGAAAAAATAATGCACAATTTCTGCAAAACCTCTCTAAAACGACTGTTTTTTCGAATTAACAGTTCAAACTCTAATGTGTTTGGTATTACTTGTTCTAGAATTTAATTCTTCAATCAAAATTTCAGAAAACTAAATGCAAATCTCAAAAACTGGACTGCTGCAAGTATGTACATACGTAAGTAAGATAATGGGGGAATGTGAGAAATTCCCGAAAAAATCGGACAGCGATTTGTTTCGATCCTGTACTTTTCAAAACATTTTTGTATTAAATATTACGGACTCTTGGGGCAACCTGAGAATTTTTATGAAAATTTGGGCATTTCCCCTCGACTTTTCCACTTTTCAAATTTATTTCAACAAATTAAAGAACATTTGGGGGAATATGAGATTCCAAAAAAAATTTTCGAAGGGTTTGTTTTAGAAAAACGACTTTTCCAAATTTAAATTGTTCAAAAAAAACAAAATTATTTGTCAATCAAAACGACTACTTTTTACCAACTATGCGTCTTTTGAATTATTAGAAAGGCAACTCAAAATGTTTTTCCAAACCTGACACTTTTTTTCAACACGGAGAGTGGAGGTGGGAATGTTTCCATCGGAGAGAGAGAACGATGACGGTCCAACCACGTTGTAGGGATGAACTTTCTACGACGAATGAACGTGGTCGATGGTGTCGTGGTGATATGGCGAGGTGATGTGGGATGATGGACCCTGCGACAAATGCGGGTATGGGACCAACTCGAGAGACATGGAGGACGGCACCACCGGAAAGACCACGTCGTATTCACCCACAGGGGCTGAGTTCAGGGCGAGGGGGCTGCTTGGCGATGGCTCTGCCACAAATGCGGCGACTGGAAATGCGGCGACTGCACTTTAAGTTTATGCACGAAATGGGAAACTTCCACACTCTCCACGCTGCCAAATAAGTCACGATACACACACACGGAATTTACAATTCGACGACGACACACATTTATTTAAGACCCTTGTGAAATATGTATTTTTACACCGGAATACTTTATAAATTATCGTTTATGAAATGAATACTTGAATATCGAACGGGGGGCCGTAACGCAGAAGGCGTTACTGCCGAATTAATTATTTTTAGGAGGAGAGGAGACGAATCCAAAGTGTGTACGGTTAGGTTGAGTGCCGGGACGCGTCTGTTCTTTTTTACGACGACGAGTTCTTCTTCTTCTTCTTCTTCTTCTTCTCGAGTACGCAGGCTTCGTCGGCCGATTACTCTGTTCGCGACCCTCCGTGGCCATCGGGGCGAGCAGGGTGAACGTGACTCCTATCAAATGTCATACTTACTCCCAACATGAACAAGACGAATGTCATACACAGCCGAATTAGAGCTAAGTTTTTTGAATTGCGCACTGGTAGTTGCTATTCGAACATCTAGCTGTCCCCTAACATTTTGAATTGTTTTACCGTATAATTGATTGTTGAGGGCTTTCCAGAAGCTAATTTCAAACTTGGTAAGGGCGAAACCCCGCCTAATGGAATTAAACTGGATATATTCTTGTAAAATTGCAGCTTGGTCTGCCTTAAGTACCCTGTGAATTTTTTTTAAAATTAGCCCGTGTTGAAGGTGAAACTTCAGGTTTTCCAGTAAACATATATAGTTCCGTTTTGGCAGAATTGACGGAACCAGCTTTTCAATTTTTGACAATTTAATTTCGGGAAAATTGGATAGTAATTTTTTTTGAAAATCCGATAGCATGTCATAAGTTATGCATCGCCGATCCACAGCTAAAGGCAGATCGTTATGGGTATTTATGCTATGGTCTACTTCGACTGCATACCATTTGTCACCTTTGGGGTCTATGGTTGCCAAATCCTTTGAAAATGCAGCTAACTCTACCTCATCTAACCACTTAAAATTTTTATGAGGCATCTTCATGAGCCCACCCCAACCGTACAAATTTACAAAATCCAAATACATTAAGTATGACGTGGGCTTTTCAGGCTTGTAGGTATCTGGTATCATCGGGTTATTCGCCTCTGCGAAGCGTTTACTGACTTGGGCTATTCCCCCACGTATTGCCCCCTCCAGAAATTCATACTTCTCTTCATCCGTTAGCAATTCAATGGGTGTTTTATTCATCCTGAGAAACGCATCCCATGTAAACCCTGGGAGCGTGTAGTAATGCACTGGATCTAGACGATGATTTGTAATGCATAATTCCCTAAAGTTTTCAAAAATTTCTGCCAAGATTGCAATATCAGTTAACAAATAAAGATCTGAATATTCTCCCAAGTTATTAATTTCGAAGGCATCCCACATTTTTCCTGCAAATTCATAATCCTCATCAGACAACTCCTCTTCATTCAGAGTGTTGTAAAAATCTGCTTGAGGTGGAAGCTTGTCCTCAAGAAAATTTTCAAATGAAGAGACATAGTCATATGGAAACACCCCTTTCCCAGAGACAAACGGTATAACGTCCTGTTCAAATATTTGTGGAATTATTTTAAAATTGTCAGGGGGAATTTCCTCAATTAATGCTGAAAGTGAGCTCGGTAAAAACTGAAATGAGTCCAAAAACTTTAGCTTATTATCGAAAATTACGCTAATATAGTGTTCTGAATTGCTTGGAACAACTTGTACATCAATTTCTCTATCAATTCCTTGCACAATAAAGTGACTGTCGTACTTGGCAAAGTTATGAGTCAAAATTGGAATTGCACGATTTTTATATTTCAATTGAAGATTGCAGAGTGAGTGTACAGTCCCTACATATTTTGAATCTAAATGGCTATGATGACGACATTTAATTAAATCCCTCACTAAGGGAGCAGATAAATGCGTAATATACTCCCTGCTTTCAAACGGCTGCTCACATAACCAACAATAAGTTGCTGCATCGAAATTAAGTTTATCTTCTGCGGTAAAGGTCATGGGTAAATCCAGGCGCATAAGAGCATCCAGAATGTCATACAACTCAAAGAGATGAGAAATAAATTTGGCCATTGCCCCCAAACCACGAAAAATATTTTTTTGTGAATAGCTTTTTGTTGGTAGTCAATGACAAGGACCCCATAGCTGTGTGGTTCATGCACTTGGTACATCGTTGTTGAACTTTTGTATTCGCCAATATTACTATTATTATTATTATCATGTAAGCCAGCTCTATTGACCTTTTGAGGGAAGCATTCTAGATCCGCGTAAATTGTGAATGGAAATTTCATCAGAGCATAATGATTCCGAAACGCGAGCACTTCACCATCAGGTGGAAGCTCAGTTTTGCCTGCAAACTTTCCAACACCACAATTTAACTGGTGCTGCAAGCGAGAATCGTCATCAGCAAAAGTCTTTAAACAGCGAAAACAAAAAAATTTCGCCTTGGAACCCATCTTTCCAAGCAAATTAGAGAGATTTTTTATGTATGCATAATGAAATTTGTTCTGTGCTTGTGAAACTAATAAAAGATTGACATGAAATGACTCAACCTCTAAAGTGAGATATTGAGTCAAAATGGTCCTATCTTGGGTGAATCTAAAAACATTAATTGACATGGAATTATTCTTCTCGAAAATAGGAATTTCATCCACAGGGACAGGAAAATGCAACCCAGAAAAATCAAAATACTTTAAATACTTCAGAAATGTTTTAGGATTTCTTAGATGCTTTCCAGTACTCTCATTTGTAATTGTTACATGCAAATGTAGTGCAACGCACCAAATAAAACAGATGGTCATTATTCCTAATATTAATCAAGCCATTTTTTCTGATTAAGCAATCAGGTAATGGAATATACGACCCACCTAAATATTTAACTACAGGTGAGAACCTAGCAGAATTAACTTCGATCTCTTTAATTTTTTGTAGTATATATCCACTACCATTTAAAGTATATCTAATTATCTTCTCACTTATATCATTAATGCAATCCCAAATAGAGTCAGATATGTTCGATGCAGAAAATATGCTCCTAAAGTCAGAACAGAAAGATGCAGATCTCACATCCACAATTTCCGCTGACTCAACTTTTACAAATTTGACGTTCATCACTAACTTATACTTAATCCCTTCACATTCGCTTAATATTAATTTAAGAATCGTAACTAAATGGTCATAAAAGTAAATAATGCATGCATCGAAATCATATTTGCCTTGTCTGATGTTGGGATGAGCTTGAAATGCGAGACTCTGGCCATCAAAAGCCGAATGCTTCAGAGTGAAAGGTGATAGTAATATCTGGAATGCAGAAATAAAACAGAAATCATTTTTATTTATTTATTTGTTTATATATTTATTTATTTTTTCATTTCCAATCAATTTTGAGAAATCCTTTTAAATTATTGTTTCATTTGCATTAATTTTTGTGCTAAATTGAACAAATTGGGATCAATATTTTTCCCCTGGATCTGTGGAAGGAGTTTTTCTGACGCATGAGCAAGAATAAATTCAATGGCAGACAAACAACCTGCTCTAATAGACAATGCGTCAGAACCCCTCCCCGCTTTTGGAAATTTCCTCTTTAAATGCATATATACCTCGGAGTTAAAAACATTGACATCGACCTGCAACTCCTTATTGATGGTATACCTAAGGTTAGCTCCATATGGAACAAACCAAACTTTGTTCCCTGCTTTTTCTAAAATTAATTCGCCGAATTCGGCGTCTTTAATCGTCGACAGAATTTTAAGCACCTCTGCCGCTGACGGCGGAGATGATCCTTCAGCGTTGGGGTCCGCAGATGGATCACCTTACTCCACATCGGGCCCGTCGGTGTCGTCGGATCCGCTGCGAAACTTGGCCAGCAGGTTGTCCAAGTCGGACGCTGCTCCCGAACTGCCCGTCACTGGGGGTGTTGGTGTAGGGAAGAGAACCCCCATTAGCTCTCCACGACTCTCAGCAGGCAGGGACAGGATTTTTAACAGCATCTCATTATCTACATAGAAGAGAACATAAACGTTAGTATTTCCATTTTGTCACTCTCCAAAAACTACACCATTAGTTACCTCCTAAGCATAATTAACAAATAAAAGCTCACCAATTTTATTCGCTGCAAGTCCGGCTCCATCCTGCATAGTGTTAGATTTTTTGGCAGGAGTTCCACCTAGAATTATGACAAAAAAGAATGTTTCTCACTCTATGAAATTGTTGTTACAAATAATTTCGAAGTAATATAAAAATTCTTACATAGATTACAAGTTTTTTCACGTTTTTAGGAGTTGGGGATAAAATATCTTCCAGAAAGCAACTGTGAATAAAGCGTGGGTTTTCACCGGGTATTTATACCATACAAGTTTCAACCTATCCCTTGCAAATAAAAAAAATAAAAAAAAATGCAATTGAACAAATTCGTGGGGCTGGATTGACGAATCGCTACCTTGCGTTGTCATCAAAAACTTATAACTCCAACCTCATCTCAGTACGAGTCAGGTTAATACTGACCAACTGAGGTCATCATATGCAATTATTAACTCATCTCCAACCTCATGGTGTGATGTTTTGTCAGCAAAAATTCAAGAAAAATCCGAACATGATCACGCATGGCTCACCCTGATTAAGTTCAGTTCTTGTTCTTAGCTTTGTCAGCTAAATAGAAAGTTTAATACTGAGCCACTGCGGTCAGTAAAGGAGATTATTAACTCAAACGCCAACCTCATCATGGTATGATGTTTTGTCAGCAAAATTGAAGAAAAATCCCAACAGTTTATCATCACACCAAGTTCATCCATATTCAGTCGATTTCTGGTACCTAGCTTTGTCAGCGAAAAAGACAGCAAAATAAAACAAAATGATTTACATCATACCACGCTTTTGATTCATTCATACTACTCTGCCTGTAGATTGATTGCAATCTACAGACACTCCGTTATTAATAAGATAACTCCAGGGTTCTGCAATAACACCATGGTTAACTTTTTGCATTTTTTACGAGAAAAATTGAATAAAAGACCGTCCTCTTCCTGCATCCATCACATATTAGATCACGTTCATTCGACAGACAATCCAATCCTCGAAAACATGGCGCAATCCCAATTAACCAACACCGAAAAAATTTCGGAAAATACGCCAATCGTCCAACTACTTACAGCTACTATGGACGATTTAAAACTTAATTCCCAATCAAAAGTTGAACTGCTTCCGATCCTTCCGGTGCTTGGGAGCGATAGGTCGGCGGGAGTAGATTTAATCAGGTATACATTTTTTTTAACCTATTCAAATTGTATTTTATTTTTGTTGGTAGTAGTATTTTAAAGTATTTGGTGTATTAAGCAGAAACCTAATCTTTAATTTTCAGTCCGTATGAATACATACTACCCCCCCGAGGGACAGGATTACTGGACACGCTGCTTGAGATGCAGATCCCCCTGCACCATTATGGTCGTATAGCTGACAAGTCTTCAATGGCGTTAAGGGGGATAATCATTGGTGCTGGAGTGGTCGAGCCAGACTACACAGGGAGCATTAAAGTTGTGCTCCATAACTTGAGGGATGTACCCGTCGTTGTCGAGAGGGGGGAGAAAATTGCACAACTCATTTTTGAGAAGTGCTCTTTACCCAAAGAGATGGCCTGGGTGGATGACATGGTATAAAAAAATAATAATAACATAAAATATAAAAACTGCAGTTAATGAACTGGGTCTATGTTCATTGATGCATTTTTCTTTTTTTGTTTTATCAGGGGGAGATAATTTAGCTTAAACCGACCCGAAAAGAACGCGGTGGTAAGGGATTTGGCTCAACTGGGAGATTCTTTTAAAGAGATCTACCTTTATTTTTGTTTGCAAAAATGTAGCATTTTTTGTTTTTGCTTTAATAAAAATATGAGAACCCTGGTTATTATCTCAATTTTGTTTTACTTATCATCCTACAATAAAAATGAGGATGTAATTCATTCAACAGTCATTAATCACTTATCCATTTTGAATATTGACTCCAGCCGCCTCTGCATGGTACCATGCTTTGTCAGCATCAATTACTTTATCAACTGTGCATTAATATTACCATACGTCAGAGCCTCTGCTATACAGTTATGCATGAAAGATTACAGTAAACACCTCAATGGTATCTCGGTTTTAATGAATTGATGTCTTAAGCAAAATCATTCTATTCATTCATACTGTAGTGTTGCGACTGGCATGCATGGTAAAAATTGTTATTTAAAGTAGCTTAAAGTTACAAAATGAACCATATTATACTTTAGTTAGATAAATCGTTCATAAATTTCAATCTTTGGCCATCAATACGACACCCTGCTTGAGTCAAATTTATTTACCAGATCTAATGAAGTAATCTGAGAATTATTAAATAATAAATTTGTAATACTGATACCATAACTTACACAGATATTATTAATACTAATACTACTATTACTACTACTACTACTACTACTACTACTAATAATAATAATAATAATATATTATTATAATAATAATATATTATTATAATAATAATAATATATATATATTAATGTGAATTTTTTATCCAGTCGAGGAGATTTGGTATAAAAGCAAGCCAGAATTGCATTGGCAAATCAATCCAAACCAACCAGGCATTGATGAAATGCTAATTGAGATGATGTGTGAGGAGTGTGGATGATATTTGCAGTGATTCTATCTTGCTACCTCTACTACTTATGTCACAAATGCTAACTACTCATCTCATCTGATTTTACAATGTGATTAACATACCATTATATCTAAACATTTTGTTCGTTCCGTCAAAATCATAAGAAAACATCGATTTTATTTCCTGTAATTCAAGTTGGCTGATATGTGCATAATGATGAATGTTTTGAGAGATTTACGCTATCTGAACCAGAAAAGTGAAATCAATTATAAATAAATATGTAAATTAGGATAAATGTAAAGTCGATCGAATTTGAGTGTGTGAAATTGGTGGCGTGATGTATTTATTGTTTTTTTTTCTAGCAGGTGATGTGCATCGGAATATCAAATCATACATACTTATCTATATAGTGAATAAGGTTTAAATAGAAATGTACTTAATTTAGTTTAAACTTAAAAACTATGCAAATATTAACTTATCGGTATTCACAGAAGCACAAAAGTACCACATGATTAACCCAAAAGTCATGCTAATACTGAAACGAAATTATATTTATATAAAAAAGTAACAGCAAGATATCAATGCGTTATCGTAAGTAATTGCAAGTTAGTGAAATATTTAATCGAGAGCTTTGCGACCAGTGTAATTTGCATAATTATCTAGTATGTGAAGACTGTGAAATATTTGAAGTGCTTAAATTACTTTAAAATTATGACTTAGTCAATTGTGACTATTTATACACAACTACATATGCATCTACATACTAACCAGTAGTAAATGTGCATGAAATACACTTATCGATAGACGAATATTTTTTTCTTTCAAGTATGGACTTACAATTCGTGCAAATTTTCATATTTTCATATTTTTGTGCATATCATTTGCTTATCTGGTGCATGGCCAAATTCTAACTTTTTTTATTTTTGAAGCCAAGCAGGATACTTTATACATAGCTGCATGAATAATTTTTACATAATGGTAAATTTATAATTTAACGTGTAGCCAAATCGTCATTACAGTATTCTATTTGAGGGTAATGATTTAAGTCGTGTTTTGCCGTCAACGTAAAATAGGTCAAAACCTCGGGTACTCAAACCGCATGGTTTTTATGAAACTCAATGTGTTGATGTAAAATAATCTTACCTAAATATTTTAGGATAAAATAATTGTACCGTATTCAGACAAAAAATATGCACAATTTTTTGGATGCAATTTCATTCAATTTGTTTCTAATAAATTTTTGCGGTCAACCTAGACAATATCTGGCAGATAGAAGATTGAATCGGTGAATTTAATTCGAGCGATTGTCAAAAGAACTATTTTACTATTCATTCTCTGCATTATTTTATAATCGTAACAGCTAATGTCAATTTAAGTGCCTTGTTCGCTAGCTAATATTTTTTTAAAAGTATTTCTGATTTTTTTGTTACATTTATCCCTAATAGAAGCAGATATAAATCTACGCATAGTTTGTATTATTGTGATGCTGAAATAAGCAATTTCTCCTTAATTTTAACGATTCAACGTCACTTATCAACTTTTCCTCACCACACTAAAGTAAAGTAACTACTACGTAACTGCGTCACTTCCTCAGTAAAAAGAACAATACCTATTTACAACGCTACTTTGTGCTATTGTTTAAAATTTTACAATGCAAGCAAATTTAAGCTGAGTTTGTAGGAAGGGAATCATGCATGGGTTTTGTGACATAACAATAAGTTAATTATTATGTTTTTGCATCAGCGCTAAGCAATTATGTAGTAAACTATTATGATTCAATGTTCAGATTCATTATATCAATCAATTTTAGTTAAATTACCTTAGGTTATGTTCTCAGACGATTTTTCGGATTCATGATCTAGGGAATAAATTCAGGCAAATTCTCGCATAGATGGAACGGAGGGCGTGCCAATGCTGACCTTTGTGGCCTTTCGACAGGTGGCGGTTGGACTGTCTCCATCTTTATTTCCTCAGGAGCCACCCTATTATTCCCTCTCAGGAACTTGGGAATCGACAGGGTCTAATTAACTGAAAATAATTAATATGCAAAATATGAATAAAATCTGTTAAGAAGCAATTTTCTCTTCATCTGTATAAAACTGGCGCAGGTTACTTACAACTTGGGCCTCCCATAGTTCGAAGATTATTCCACACCTTGTACTTTGCAACGGCTATTACCGCGATTAGTACGAGAGCCTCAATTATGTCCAACAAGGTTAAGCCAGTTATCATGGAAACTGTCCCACCAACAAGGCCTGATCAGAATTAAAAACAAGTTATCTTTGAAACTTTATCAAGATGATTGGGTACACCTTACCAACTTCTTCGAAGGTACTGTATCTTGCACTTCTTCGAGTCGGATGGATCGAGTCTACCATGAAGAAGACGTTGACAACTGAAATCCTAAATTCCGAGTCTCCCCTAAACATGACACATTTTTAAAGATTGATCTGTTTGGTGGTTATGTGCATATTTTAATCCACATACATATCAATCGGGCCATCATACATAGCCTGATAATCATTCATGCGGCTCTCTGTCATTCGGCTCGAGGTCACCGATGTCCGGTATTTAATGTCGCGACAATTGGGCAAACACTTTGGGCACGAAAGTTTCAATCCTTGGTTATGCATTTGTTCTATGTGTACCATGCACAAATAACATTTTTTTGCTGTGCCCATCTTAATTAGTAAGCTTATCAATATACCTTCTTTCTCTTGGACGCAAAGATTTAAATCATCATATGAACATAAAGTTCTCCCTGGTAATCCTAAAAAATAATACTGTAAGAAAGTTACATATTGGGCAACTCAGTTTGTTGGTTACCAGGAGATGAGACTTTTGCGCATTTGCATTTTTCATAAACTGCTTTGGCGAAACATTCCTCCAAACAATTTTGTCTGGAATACTTTTTGTAGAAATCCAGAAGCGCTTCACCTTTGTCGTCGCTGAGGTACCAGCCGCGCCGGTTCTTCAGAAGCAATTATGTTTATTATTAGTGGAAAATATTCTTTAGATGTTTTATGATTCTAACCATAGCAACGTCTTTGGCATCCTTCTCGGCGAGGAGGACTTCAGGATATAAAGTAACGTCGATCTCACGGCCATACGGCAGTGTTACTACAAATCTTTCTACTTGTACCTCGTCCCGGGGATTATTTAACGCCAACTGTATACAAATGAAATATTATAATGGATTCGTCTATACGATATTGCTGTAAACTATCAGCTTACCGTAAACCCGGTGCCTTCGCCGTGAATACAGGCTTTTCTGTCCAGCTCTTCTTTTATGGCGAACGTGAGTCCAGATAATTTACCTGGTGCCATTTGCCTCCATGGTATCGCAGGGCGTTTTGCGTCGAATTTCCTGTTAACATTTGCAACATCTTCGTCTAAATCGGCGTCAACCCACATTTTGATTTCCTCATTCGTGCTTCCACCCAGTTCGGATTGAATTGTTGAATAGCTGTGAAAATCAGGATGGGATTAAGATTATGTTTACATATTATATAAATGCCTGAAATAATAAAATCATTTATGAATACCGCCGTGTCGCTTTCACAGGAATCCCGTTGAAGACACAGGTACTTCCCCAAGCAGAAAAGTGTTCTTTAAATAAGAGACTGCAATTATAACTTTTCCCATTCAAGAGGCATCCTTTAATGGTATCGGCACATTTTATCATTCCCTAGAATTAACAATTGTTGGCAAATTTATTATTCTGATTTTGATTATATATTTAATTGTACTTAACTACCTCCTTTATGAACGGAATAACTCTTTGCTGCACGCCCGGATTTGTAATGTTGTCCACATGAGTTTCCAAAAGTTCCCTGGTCTTGGCGAAACTGCTATGCTCATTGTCGGAAATTTTAACGTTATTCTTGTTAGCAAATATCGCACCCCCATCACAACCGTGGTCGATGACCTTCATTACTCCTTCCACGTCATTCTTGCTCCATGCCGACCCATCGTTTGCCACGACCTTGACACCAATTCTCACCGCCCTTTGCTTTCTATATGTGTGCGAAATTATGCATAATTAGTAGCATACAAGGACGCATAAAATTCAGATATAAACCAACCCTAGGACATCATAAACGGAGGACAATTTAAATCCACTATATGGGCCAATGCCGACTTGCGGAAATTTAGCATCTCCAATGTTTATTTCCTCTGTTTCGAACGTAACAGTCAGTGGATGACCCATTGTTCTCCGAATGCCTTCCCGGATGATGTAAAAAACAATGCCTACGCACAATACAAACACGAGCAACCAGAAGGCCCTGAAACAAAAAGAAATGTAATTTATGATTCATGCTTATTATCCAATTCTGCACAGAGTAAACCAGATATCCAACTTGAAGAGTCCGTGAATCTCAAAAGCTGAGAAAAAATTAGGGGAATTCTTGAAGGTTAGAGCTTGTTATGATTTTCCACAGAAACCTTTAAAGTTAATCCATATTTATAATACAAATTTTGTGTACATATGTTTTTCAGAAATATTTCCCAATTCTATGCTAAAATGAAGCTTCACTCAACCCTGGGGCTATTCATCTGTTTAATAACGTTGGGAGGAATTGCACCAATCGACGAGGAGCTGAAAAATGATGTCGAGTTTCTCGAAAACATACATAAATATGATTCTGAATCTGGCTGCTTGTGTCCTCACAACAAGAATACAACAGGAACCTTCCTCTATTTTTGTGGCCGTGAATTAAAACCGCACAACAGTACGATTAAATGTGCTCCAGAGGGTCGTTACAGGTGCCTCAACGGTCGGCATTTCGCAGTTCATGAGCAAGATTGTATGAAGTTCAAAATGAAATGCATACAACAAATTAACACGCCAGAAGGGGAACCTTGTGAATACTGTAAACGTCATGCAGTTAAGACCTGCAGCAGTTAATCTGTATTGTGACTATGACCAGTAGAAAGTTCGAATTATAATCCTACTCATATAATGCAGATCACAATCTATATGCAAGATGTGCATATTATATCTTGATTATGTCAATTTTTACATGCAGATAAATATTTAACATATTCCTCAAACTGTGCTAAGAGGATTCAAAATAAAATGTGAGTAATTATGTAAGTTACTTTGTTTCTCACCTTGCCAAAACATGCAATCCAGCCTTAGCACTTTGCCTTAAACCGGGAACTTTGTGAAGAATTCGGACGCACGCATTTTCCTGGGATGGTTCAAACTTCATCAAATTTTGCCACCGGATGCGGAGATTTCTCCATCGTCGTTTAAACATATCAACCAGCCTGGGATAAGAGCTACGCTGAATGTGCCGGCAGACCTCGCGAGAGCCTTTGTCTTCTTGGGCAGGTCGCATTTCGATACCCCCTTCGACATCCATGATCTCCGAGTAATTAACTTAATTTATAGTTAACACTATCCTGAGATAATTGTCTACATTGTTTCAGTTCAATAATTGCTACACCTCAAATTGTGATTAGGTTTTGATACTTTCATTTCCACATTTTTCATGTCATGTTTCAACAACAAATTTGGATGTAGGCGAGTTAAGAATTTGTTGAAACAATATGGTTGAAATATGTTAGAAAAACTATTTTAGAAAAATACACACGCAAGGGAAAGTTTTGTGACTACTTTCACCTTCACCACGTCACATTTTTGAGTCATATACTTAGTAAAAATTATCTTGGCTGCGTGACCTTTCGTCGTCTTGGGGATTTCAAGTTCAATATCCTCGCCGACCTCCGCGGTCACAACGTATCTAATAATTTACACCATGCAGAGAAAAGATAATTGTCCACATAATACCAACTAAACAAATAACTAATACATCTCGAATTGAGACAAGGTTTTGTTACTTTAACTGGTGAAATTTATATTTTTAAGTCATGTGGAAACAACAATCTTGTATTCACACGGCTTCAAAATTTTTTAAATGACTAAATTTGCTTCAAATACGAATGAATCTTAACGAGTCGGGAAGAAACAAGTAGGAGAAAGTTGGAAAGAGAAGCAAGGTGTGGTCTGGGTGACTCATTGGTCATACGACTAAGAAAACTACAGGTATGATAAGAACAAAAGAATTTTAAAAAACGTATTCTTACCTTTCTGGGTTTTGATTGACAGATTTGTGCATGGAACTGTGGCATGGAACACTGTGGTTAATTGCAGGTGAGTGAAGTTTGGAGGAATTTCTTTGTTCTCCATCCCTGCCTTTTGTCCTGGATGGATATATGTATATATACATGAATGCTCTCACCCCGTTATATATTGAAATTTGTGTGCAATGTTTGTTGCTTATCTTCTGAACGAAATGCATTATATCTTAATCCTCGTTTAATTTTAGTCGACACATAAAACTTAGGAAACTAAAAAAAACTTTTGAAATGAGATAAAGCAAAGATTCAAAAATCACGTCGTTTGGTTCGGAGATACTGTCACATATTTTGAAAACTTTAAACTGCACTGATTTTCTCCTGTTGCTTGTATTGATCTACATATATTACATGTGATTAGCAAGATAAGCCCTTAGTAATATGAAAGTTGTCGCTAGTAATTCGAAATTTTGTTAGCAGCTCGTCAACTTTTTTAATTAACCAGAAAATAAATTTTAGTTTGTTATGAAAAATCTAAGATATTATTTCCTTAAGAAATGTCATTTTGAAATCTTCATGAATTATGATTTCAAACATTCCAAACAAGAATGTGAAGCAGATTTACCCGTGACCAGATTAAATTAACACGTGCGAAAATAATTTGTGGTACATAATGACACTTATTTTGTTTTATTCAGACGAACATAATTACAGTGTTAACGCTTGATTGACTACATGGATATGTGTATATGCATAAATAAGTTAATGCCATGTATTCTTATTTCTCAACCAGCGTTATGGAAGGCAAAAAACGGGTGGTCTGTAATCCGTTACATTCAGTGTGAAATACGACAATGGAGAAAGTGCTTTTTGGATCAAGAAGATCTGAAATTTCTGGTTTAACTGGCTCCTTAATTGGGAACTTTATATTCGAAACTAACTCATCCAATCGTCCTAATTTAACTTTCAGAAAATCTTCGAAAACTTTACGGCATTCTTCGCGCCCAAGGGCTCAATAAACTTTGCCAAGTTCGTCATTAGTGCAATTCTTGACACCCGTCATAAGACAGTTAGTTTGATTTAGCAAATTCGTGTTGTTTTTTTACAATACGGAGTGTACAATGCGGCACAAATTGCTTTGTCAACTTGGCTGTCCCCCTCGCAGAAATAGTAGGTGGGGTTTGCTTTGCAAAATTCTCGCAGGTCTTCTCCCGAACAAGTTTCTATGGCTCGGTGGCACGAGTAACCGCCCCCACAACGTGTTTGCATTGACGTAAGAAATTTTGGCATTGGCAATTAGATTGATTTGCTTTCTCGTCAGCCGTCCAAAGTCGTATGCAATAGCAATTTTGTTCCAAGCCGTCATTCCGGGTAGTCCCGGGTGGACAGTATCCAGAGGGGGGACAAGGTTCACTGTGGTACGGGCCAGACTGGCAGGTTTCCCCATGAATGACTGAAAAATATTAAGAATGCTTCGATTAACGCTGTTTCTCACGAGCGAAGAAGTTTCGGGTTTGCGCATTTTCCCAATGTCAACCTTCCCTGTGCCTATCTCGAAACTTCGCATCGACCCTGTGGGGAGGAGGAGTCGACGTCAGGGTTCATAATACACGGACTCCAAAACCTTAACAATTTTGTTCAAAAATATTTTGGGTTGAATCCTACTGAATATATATATATTTTCTGGACATTTGTGATCCAAAGAATACGTAAAAAATGTTTTTAGCAGGTTACACCCCTGGAGGACCAACCATACCCACTGTCGGGGGAAAGTGAGACTGGCCCTTGATTATTGTTAAGCAACTATCAGAGATGCTACCTACCAAGTTTCAGAATTTTAGCCGTTATAGTTTGGGTGTAAGATGAGTTTAAAGGTCTCAAAACAGTAGGATTCAACCCAAAATATTTTTGAACAAAATTATTGAAGTTTTGGAGTCCGTGTATAATAGTGGAATGTGCTGCATTTCTCATTCTTCGTCTAATGGTATTTTTTCAAATTTTTTGGTCGACATCAACATCCTTTACCAGTCCACATAAGGTTACTTCACTTCATGGTAAAGGATGTTGAGGACCAACCGCCAGACCAAAAAATTTGAAAAAATACCATCAGACGAAGAAGGAGAAATGCAGCACATTTCACTATTATGAACCCTGACGTCAATTCCTCTTCCCCACAGGGTCGATGCGAAGTTTCGATTGAGACTGGGAAAATGTGCAAACCCGAAACTTTTCCTCCGCTCGTGAGGGACAAGGTTAAAGGTTATTTAACACAAAAATAAAGGTTATTGAAGAGCAATGGCCATTTAAAAATTTAATTTAAAACATTATTACCAACAATGTTGAGGAGGGTGGCAAATCCGATGATGGCAAAGGTGTACATTTTTTCAAGGGTGAAAGGAAAGAAATCTGGAATAGTTTCAAAATAACCTTGTAATAATTCATTACCGCACGGAATGAGTATACTGCTCTACCGAGTTGGATAGGATTTGTTAGAAAATGGTAAAAAACAAAATTCTGCTAAATCGGAATTTCGGGAAAATTCCTGTTACCATTTTTGCGACAAATCCTAACCAGCGCGATAGAGCAGTCAGTATATTCATTCCGTGCGGTAATAAATTATTACAAGGTTATTTTCAGTGAACTGAATTGTGATTTGAACTGGAAGATTGCATCGCCTTTTAAATGAATCAAGGCCGTGACTAGTTTTTAATTACTCGTTTAAAATTTCTTGGATACGTATTAAGTTGTATTGCATATCACGTATTAAATAATTCATAACTTGCTGTATGACAGGTTGAGAAGCATGTGGCATACGAACATCATTTAATCATTTCTTTCAACAATTGTGAATATTAATGTGTGAATACTGTTATCAATGATAAATTTTCCATCTCAAATTTATTGAACACCTAAAGTCTTAAGCATTTGACATAACAAATAAATACTTTCGTATAATATTGGCTAATTTGATTGATACCAACGTGAATAAAAAGTTCAAATATCTATAACACTTGCGTATAAATTCATAATTAATTCATCTATTGTTAACCGAGTAAGGTAATGGATCCTCAGTTAAATTTGTATTCGAGAAATGCATGGATTGCTAAGTTTGGTGGTTTAAGTTTTAAACGTGACGTTTTAGACAGACTACCGAATTTCAATATCGAACTAGACCTTACCTAGTTCAAATGCTATTAAAGAAAACTAGCGAATAAGCCCGTCCGAACCGGGCGATAGTTTGAGAACTTGGTAGGAAGATTGTTGTATTTTTGGAAAGAAATAAAATTTTAATTACTTAATCAATAAGTTTGTAATTTGTGACGGCCGGTGGTTTAAGAAATGAACTTCAGAGTCGAGGTTTCCACAAAAATCGAGAAACACTGGTGTTTCCCGATTTGTATGGAAACCTGGTCAGGTTTCCATACAAATATTGGTGTTTATTATGAGCAACAGAACAACTAAGCAGGGTTTATAACATGTTATAACGACGTTAGGTTAAAAAGGAGTTGTGTCTCTATATATATATTTTATAAATTTCTACCATCAATAATAACACAAATATATTGTTCAAAACAACCAGTAAAAAGTAACACAACTGATTGAATTATAGGACTTCCTTAAATACTGCATATGTAGTGAACAATTTATCAATATCACCAATAAATAAATGGGTTTAAATGTGATTTTCGTAAACCATACATATTTACTTCCATGTTGTCCGCTCTGTCCCTTTTGGGATGTCCACGTAACAGTCGGACACCAGAGATTTAAATTTGTTACTATCCAGTAACGGATACACTCTTTATTACGGGATTACGCTCATAACCAAAAAATAAACGTATGTATGTGACTCTACCGCCGTGGATATAAATTTGTTATCGAGTGGTTCCAATTGTCAGCGACTAATTATAAAGTTTTACCCACACCGTATTCAATGGTCACCAGAGATGATGAATTTACAACCAGTTGGTGAAAAATTCATAACCACGTCATATACCTACGTTTACTTTTTTATTATATTCGTAACCCCATTTCTACATTTAAGAGTGTAGCGTAATAAATTTAGATTTCGCGGAAATTGCTGTTACCATTTTGCCACAAATCCTAACCAACGAGTCATTCTGAGCGGTAACGATTTTTACTACTTTATTTAAAGAAATGTTAAACCGAATAGCGGGATAAATTTCTCGATAAATAATAAATATGATTCAACTTCGCAAACCAGAAAAACTGATGATAAATTTTGATTAAGGCAGATCATGACATGAGAATAATGCTTGATGAGAAGATGGCATGGTGCAAGTTCATTATTAAGTAGCGTCAGCTGCTTTATGTGATCGTTTTGTCCGTCCGTCCGTCCGTCCGTAAGCAGGATATCTCCAGAACGAGTCAACGTAATCGATCGCCGTTTTCGACATTGTGTTTCTAATTTTTAGTTCTCGGTCGAGTTCGAAAATGGGGTTAATCGGACCACCCCCCTCGGCGCCAGGGAGTGTGGTCGAAAATCAAATTTGGCTTAATTTCGATATGGGGTGTCATTTTAAAGGAAATTTTGGCCGCGAATTCAATGGTGACCTCCATTTTGACCTCAGAGGTCACGGAAGGTCACTTGGAGGTCACGGAAAGGTCACCAAATGTTAAATTCGATACATATGTCAATTTAACAGGAAATTCCAAAAACTACCTCCTCAGGTCATCGTATAAGTTAGTCTTATGGGAGTACGGGACTAATCGGGACGCTTTATGCAGAAAATTCGTCTTCGCTTTGCAATCCCTGCAAAATTAATTTGGTGGTGTAGAAGCTCTATCTATTAATTAAATTTCAATGAATACTTAAATTTCAATGAATACTTAAATTTCCTTGAGCTTAGACATATGCAAAAAGATTGAAGTTGTATATACTGCTTCACTGTAAATAAAGTTGAGTAAAATTGCCACTAACACAACCATTGTGTAAAATTTTCCCTGACAAAGGCAAAATTTAGTCAAGGTTGACCAAAAAAGTCTTTCAAAGTTGGATAAATTTTAACTTTTACTGGGTAACTTTGACACAATATGCAGTTGTCTTGGTGGTAATTTTGCTCAAAATCGAGCAAATTTTAATCATATTTATAACAAATTTGATTAAACTCGAAATACTCGAAACTCGAAATAAATTATTTATTTCGAGTGTTGTGCCATTACAGGTGTTTTCTTGGATATTGAAATATGTAATTTAATAATGAACTAAAAGCAAATATGTAGGGATGAGAAATATGCATGAGAAAATGATGCCTGGGAGACAAAGTGCTGAAAGGCGGCAGAAATGTGCATTCACCCACACCTGCTATTTACTACTGCTCGTCGCAAAAACATATTTTTTGCTAAATATTTACATACTTCTAACTTACTAGTTAGATTAATTCAGTTATCGGTTCCTCTTGTCGTTACTATCCAGAAATGGGAGGAATTTGAGTAAGTTATTATACAAATAAACATTTTTATGGGGTTTGTAGATTCCCGACTTTTTGTAGCTGTAACTGCCCTCAAAATCTAAACCATTGAAAGAACATAGATTAAATTAGTGTTGTAATTTGCCCACCCCTCTTCCCCAGGTGGTTTCTTCCATGCGGACATTAAGGAATGTCGACTAGTGAGCCAAGTCTGGAATCGGGGTGCCACCCCCGTTCTCAAGGACAGGACACGGATCGAGATTAAAAAAAACGGATGATTGGGTGGAATCTTAGAAAAATTAAAGTTCTCCCCTGTCCACGTCTCTCTAGAGGTTAAACAACAAGACGCAATTCCATCCCCGGATCCTGACCTACTACCCTTGAAAATTTTAATTTTGAAGTGTGCATCAAATCGAAAATGGAACCGGAACAAAATTTTGCCGACTTTAGAGAAGCCATCGATCGAATTAGCACCACATACAGAGATTGTGACCGGTCAGATGTAGTCCAAGTGCTGAACTGAGACACATGCTGTGACTCAGTTCAATCACTTGCTACTTGAATATTTTCCTCGGGGGTACTACGAAATCGTAGTAAAACTCGTCTAGACGGGTGTCGTGAGGAGGATGGATCCGCCTCTGCTTGCTCACTTTGTTTCATGCATGCATGTATGAATTCATGTATAAATTGCAGACGCAAGTAGCTAAAGGACTTACACAAGGTATGTGGGTAAAAGTAAAAAAGGTGAAATTTTAAATTTCGTCCATTTCACACGAAATTTGGAATGGACATTCACCAACATATGCTGAAGCATAATATATCATCACAAGGGGGTGTGGTCGGAAAGTTGGTGAGTTTTTTATCCGATTTTTCACGTCTGTGTGAACCACAAAATTCCCCATACCTTATTAATTGAGTGTCATATTCAAACCACACCCACCACCTTCACGGGGAGGGGTGGAAATTTGGGGAAATTGAGATTCATGCATATTTCATCATTAATTGCAATATTTGCTCGTAATTAAACTCCGTTTCGATTCTGGTGAATGCAGCGGGAACGTCACGTGCCCATTTACTTCACATTTACTTAACATTAAAATATATAAAATCCCCAGCGATTATTAATAAACTAACTTGCAAAAATAATATGTATGAACAATAAAATTTGAGGATATTAATTACTTCATTCCGAATAATAAAAATGAAATATTCATTCGATATTCTCTTAAGCATGTAAATATTGCTGGCAAGTTCGTGAGTTATCAATATTTAACAGAGCTTGAAATTGTTTTGTTATATTTTATGGACCTCGTCAACGTATGCCTCGTTGTCTCCGATGTTGGAAGTAATTTTGTGTTTCTGGAATATGCAGTGGATGCAAGTTTCAACTCGATAGTTCTATCGTGTCGAACGGACGGGCATGATGGTTTTATAATCCCTTACTCGGCTTGATAAGAATAAGTATTTACGACGTGCAAATGGAATAGTTAAAATTGTTTATATAGTGGTCACATCATTCTCATTTTTAAGTGACTAGAGTCGATGTAGGCATGCATCCGGTTGTTAGTACTCTTAAACCTGTGCATCATCAATCAAATGAGAAACGGCAGAAAACTGTTGCGTTCCATCAATGAAAAGAATATAAAATATAGTGTAAATATTTAGATAAGTTTGAAGTTTTCAGTTACATGTACCCAGCATCATGCTCCGGTTTTACATGAGCAAAAACATGTTGAGCACGGTGGAACTAAATGGCATAATTTTGCTGTGGGGCCGTCATATATTATTTCATCAAAAAAACCCGAGCTTAAAACTATCCGCTCACAAATTCCTTGCTAAACTTAACATTGCAACGATTTAAGGATCAAAAACCACTCACGCACTATATTTATGACGTAATATTTGAGAGCGCCTATGCCCGCACAAGTATTAAAAATGAGTTCGCATTTGTAAACATTTGGATCAAGTTTCCTGTTCGGCTTGTCCTTTACGTTATTTTAAACATGATCTTCATTTATAACTGAATGTGTGATGATTACAAATATCAGATATGTATCGCCAAAACCACAAATGCTACAAACACAATACATAATGGAAATTTGAGTTTATTAAACAAATTACCCTGAAGTACAAATTATTTTCACTCTTTTTATACTTATTCAAACGGCAAGAATAAATAAAGAAACATCAAATTCCTGTATAATTTTTCATTTATTTGTAGCTAATATGAGCCATTGCAGAAATGTAAAAATTGCTAAAACGAACTGTACCAAAGGGCGAAACCATGCGAAATTGCCTTTTGGCACACACCCACGTCGCCTTTCGTCACATTAACGTCAGTTTTTATCATTTTTATCACCATTTTTATCAGTTTTTTTATTATCTTGATCACCTAAATTATTATTATTATTTTTATTATTTTGATTTTTGATTTTGATTATTATTATTTTTATTATTTTGATTTTTGATTTTGATTATTATTATTTTTATTATTTTGATTTGATATTTTTTTATTATTTTGATCATTTTTTTATTATTTTGATTTTTTTAACAGCACACTTTAACGTGTGAAATTATAGAAATGACGTTTGGTTTTTGATTTTTCCTGGAAAATTTATAGCGAACGGAACAGGAATTGATGATATATTATGCTTCAACATATGTTGGTTAATGTCCATGCCAAATTTCGTGTGAAATTTAAAATTTCACCTTTTTTACTTTTACCCACATACCTTGCGTAAGTCCACTAGCTGCGTCGGAACTTGGTATACATTGCAACTTTCCATGTCTTTGTTCAATGGCTGAGGGTGAATGGAGAGAGAACGAGGAGGAGCAATGATGAGGGGTCTGCTCTTTTCTCGCGGAAAACTTTCAAGTAGACAGAATTTTAACTCTACTGCAAGTTGAGTTCAGCACTTGGACAAGTCAGATGGCGACGCTGGTAAAATTTCGACGGCCTTGGAGTTGAGCTATATTGAGGAATTAGTCGGTTTGGCCAGGAAAGAGAGTGATGTGCATAAATGTCTCAGATATCTCGAGGAGAAACTGGTAAGTACTTATCGTACACTGTAAATAAAGTTGAGTAAAATTGCCACTAACACGACTATTGTGAACAATTTACCCTGACAAAGTTAAAATTTACTCAAGGTTGAGCAAAAATCTTTCAAAGTTGGACAAATTTTAACTTTTATTGGGCAACTTTTACACAATAGTTACGTTAGCAACAATTTTACTTTAAATCGAGTAAATTTTAATCAAATTTATTTAGAGTGTGGTTACAAAGTGTTACAAAAAAATGTAACGTCAAATCAAGCTTAAATTAAACAAAGGTGCAATTTTAAATTGCACGTGGGAAATCGTAAATTGCCAATTTATGATTTCACACGTGCAAAAAAACTCGAAATGGTTGTTTAATTGTTCAAATTTATTGATGGTTGCGATTTTATTTGATATTTGCAGTGTACAGTCGAGGGGGGAGAGTGGGTCGTCTTTTGTTGGGCGTATGCGGATATCCTGCACAGAGAAGAGGGTCCCCTTCCATCAGGCGAAAGGGGTCGAAAAGTGAAGGACTTGTTCATTTTTTGCATCAAAAATCGCGCCAAGGTTTGCACACTTTTAAATATACCTATTTACATGTTGAGGACGTCCGGCCAAAAGCTGAACGAATATCGGCGTATTTGTACTTGCAAAATTCGCAATTTTGATTTTATTGGACATTTTTGAAAATGAAAAATGCTGCACTTTTTATCCCCTGGCCGAACCGGGTCTGAATCTTTCGGTGGAAAAATATCCAAACCGAGACGACTTTGGACTAGATAGGTATCCGAAAGTCGGATAACCGACGCCTTTGGGGCCGTCAGTAAATTACGTAATGCAAGAGGAGAAAGGGGGCCTAAGGCTGCAATGATATCGTTCATATGTTACACTTGTTTAGGGGGTCGCGATTTTTGTGTCACTTAATTTGCGGACAGCCAATTAGCATGAAATTTTATCCGTCTAAATCGTTTCTCATGCATTTATTTAACTTTCAGAGCTTACTCGACCTTCACCAAGTCATTATGATGATTGAGCACTGCGGAAAGATGGGTCCCCTGGCGCAAGTAACTGTTAAAAGAGAGGTGGCGAAACTAGGTTACCCATGTTGGACACTGGAGGAAATCATCCTCCACAAAGCCTCCACTTTTGGGGACATCCTCCCGAAATTGGATCTCATCGAGGCCGCTGCGTTCGGCTCGGACCCCGTGAAACGGTCAATTTCCGATTTTACCCGAACCGCAAGCCGTCCGTGGGACCTGTGTCTGGGTTTGGGTCAATTTTCTACAACAAGGCGGAACGCCGCGAGGTGATGCAGATGGTCACGTGCATTTACATCCATTGTTCCGGTGGCCTGGAGTATCTACCCGCGCAGATACAAGAAATGGTAGGATCGCTCACACATTCGCCGGAAGGGAAGGAGCCGTCCATGGCAATTAGCAGAATGCACTATGGGCCAGGATCCCTAAATTGTGGCCATTAAGGCACTATGTAGAATTGGTAAAAGACGTATGCCCTTGTGTTCTCCATAACCAACTTGTTATCCATGCAAAATATAAAGCCCATCGTTGAAGTCATTCAAGAGAAAAAAATTCACAAACTTTTCATAATACATTAAGGAGATAGGGCTTGGACATCTTCTCACCTATCCGCCTTCATCCGCCCCTATCTGAGCAACTACTTGCACTATTGGGTACCTAATACTGTCGGGAGTATATTCTGCTGCGACCAGCTGCGACCATCAAGTAGTATTCTCACAGAAATATTCTCAGTCCAAGAAACTACACTAAACACGCATATCTAAGTAGCTTCGGCGAGTTACTTCTCCTTTACAATAAATATCCAATTTTAGCAAAATCTCAACTCACACCAACCATCGGTTTTATTTTGTTTCATTTTGCCCCAGCCTCACCCATAACAGAGCGATAGCACTTAAGAGGACGGGTGACTGAGTAAGGTGCCAACTTAACTCATTTTTCACCTTTTTTCAAATAGCTGGCATTTCAACAATTTTGGATGGATTTTCTTCATTATTGATGAAGAATGATCTGAATGGGTTATATTTCCAAATTCTTTGCGAATTTTTATTTTTTCGACATTTGCAAATATTTGCGCTCTAACGGCATAAGTCCTAAGGCCAAATCTCACGTAGCCCCATCAATGGGGTATCGTTGGAAAGGTCTCGGCGGGAGGATTCAGAATATATATACTTTGTGGGTAGGGCATGTAATATCGATATTTCGAGATATCGAAATATCGATATTTCGATATTAGAATATCGAAAATCCGATATCGATATATCGATAGTTCGATATTACAATATCGAATTTTCACAATTTCAATATCATCCTAATTTTGCAGCCACTTTATGCATTTTGAAAATCTATTTTCGGAAACCAATGTCTAATCTCTGGGGGGTGACGAATCCGAGGATGGGTTCAATTTGACCACTCCCACTGAGCGCCAGGGGGTGTGGTCAATTAATGATTTTTTTAAAATTTCATATGGATTGTACCCCATGAACTCCTCCATCAAATTTACAAAAAATTAGCTACCTGACACACCCCCCAACATCAGGGGGTGTGGTTTTCTCGACAATATTAAAAATAGCATAACTTTCAAACGAGTAACGGTTTCCAAATTCTGTTTTCGACATATAGTGCAGCAAAATAACTTCGACGTGACGACCACACCTACTAGCTCCTAGGGGGTGTGGTTCAGGGGCTAAATGAGATTTTTGTGGAAATTTAATTTATCCATAAAAAGCATTAAAACTAAGTTCAAAATGAAGTCAACGGCAGATCCTGGTTAGTATTAGGCGCCACAGGTCAAACCTATTACAGTCTAATTAGATCAAAAACGATCAAAAAATGGTAAATGGTAAATGCACATCAATTTGAACAGAAATTTTACCCCCATTCAATGGTTGCCTCCATTTGGCCTTAAGAGTAACGAAACTGGTGCAAAACGTTCACCAATGTGGCATGTAATATCGATAGTTCGAGATCCAGAAATATCGAAATTTCCATATTACAACAAGGATTTTTCAGAATTTCAATATGATTCTTATTTTGTACCAACATGATTAAAACCAGCGGGAAAGTCGAACTTACTTAAATTATTCATAAATACATACTTTTGTTTTGAAGACAAAATCTTCCAAGTTTTCTCACAATTTTAGTTTATAAAATAATTTACGAATAGAAATATTGAAGTAAATGTAATAGTAAAATGGAAGAATCATCGACATCTCAATCACCACAAACATCGCCTTCTGACGAAACTGTTGAAACCCGTACACTTAGGGATTTATTTTTAAAAGAGGGTTCTCAGGAAGCAAAGTGTCGGATATGGGACCAAATTTTAAAAACTACACAAGGAGCAACCACTGGACTACATGTACACTTGCGAACCAAACACAAAATTTTCATTAAGAAAAGGACGGAGCTTGGAGATAAAAACACCGGTAATATTGCAGAAGTTAATGGGAGAAATGATGGGCTTATCAAATTTCCTTTGTGTTCAACAGAAAATAGTGACCTAACTCCCCGAAGTAAACAGCGAAAAATTTCTGAAGGTCTTCCCACACAGGACGACAAATCAATGGAGGCTGTGTTATCTCGGTTAACTGCACTTGATGGATTACCGTTCGCTGTTTTCACCACGTCATTGGATTTACGCGACTTGCTAACAAATGGCGGCTACTTAGACGTCCCAAAAACACCACAGATTATCCGCAACACTGTTATCCAGCACACTGTAAAAATCCGTGGTCATGTCATAAGTGAGATAAGGAAATTGGAAAATTTGGGCAAGAAATTTTCCATTACTTTCGACGAATGGACAAGCAAAAGAAATAGAAGGTTAGTAAATATTCCTTTACTAATTTTGCACAGTGATGACGTTATTTTGGGGATATTATCGTTATATATTATCGTTATTACCGTTGTTATTATTATTGTGGAAATAAGTAGGCGGGAATTATTAAAATTGATTGGATATTAAATCATGTCCATGATGGGTTATAATCCGCAGCCACTGACTACATAAGTATGTATTTCTAATGCATAGTAAACGAAAATGAAATTGCAGGTATATAAACGTCAACGTCCATCGAGATGACACTTTCTGGAGTTTAGATTAGTCCGGATTCACGGAGGAGCACCTGCAGAAAAATGCCTAGATCTTGTGTCTGGAAGACTGAAAGAATTCGGATTGTCCTTGAATACCGATATAATATGCATATGCACTGATGGAGCGTCCGTAATGACGAAGGTCGGAAATATATCACCTACCCTTCAGCAGATGTGTTTTGCTCATGCAATCCAGTTGGGAGTTATGGATGTTCTCTATTCGAAGCCAAAACCAACAAACGAGAAAAGAAGCGACATTAACATCGACATTCCGGATGTGGATGAGGACGAAGGCTTAGACATGGATTTGCTTACTGTGGAACTTGAAGTCTGCGAAGCCGATGAAGATACACCGAAGGATTTAGTCGATCAATTTCGCTCTATAATTGATAAAGTAAGGCGTGTCGTGAAAATTTTTAGAAAATCGCCCAAGAAAAATGACGAAGTTTTGCAGAAACACACATTAGTCGACATCGGAAAAGAGTTACAGTTGCAACTTGACTCCCGGACTCGCTGGAGCAGTTTATTCGACATGATTAAGCGATTTGTCACCCTTAAGGTTTCAATTTTAAAATCATTAATCGACATCGACTCCGAAATGTCATTTTCGGAGCAAGAGTGGGCTACACTTTCAAGTCTCGCATCCGTACTCGAACCTGTTAAGCTTACAGTTGAAGCATTATGTCGAAGAGACACAAATTTGCATACGGCTGACGCCATGCTTCAGTTTATGATAACAAAGCTTGAAAATCAAAATTCAACTATGAGCACAGAATTGGTAACAGTACTGACACGTCGAATAAAGCAGCGCCGAACTAATTTCTCTGGAATTCTTAAGTTTCTGCACACGGGCAAACAAGAATCAAGATTGTGTATTCGGAATGCCGTCAATCAATTCTATTGCAAATAGCATTCGTGACCTAATCCAACGACTTCATGCAATTGGACATGATGATTCTCCAGATGAAGACGATGAAGACCCGTTATCTAATCTAACCTCACAAAGGATAAAACATAACCAAAAAACGGCCCTGGAAATCGAACTTCAAGAAGCAATACAAAAGGCAATATCTTCTGCTCATTCAGAGAAGTCGCAGGTTAAACAAAATCTGCTGTCCACCATCAAAAAGGAACTCGCCCTATTTCAACACGGAGGAACAAGAGGAGTTCATCTTCAAATTGTATATGATAGTTTACTGACAATTAGACCAACTAGCGTAGAAGCTGAACGAGCATTCTCCTCAGCTGGTTATTTAGTTAGCAAAGTCCGTGCTAGCCTAAATGACGATACGATTGATAGTTTGTGTTTTCTGAGATCATATTACCAAAGTTTGAAAATTTAAATAAGGTAAAAGTTGTTAGTAATTAGCACAACCTTTGGCGGTGGGGTAAATAAAAAGTTGTTAATTGAATAAACCGTAGCAAATACAGATACCAAATGCATAGTTTCACCCCAAACACGCCAACCACAGACTAGGAAAACTTAGTTTTATCACATTTCATTTATAGATTAAATTTCAACAAAAATATCATCTTGCCCCGGACCACACCCATTTGGGTGGGAGGGGGTGTGGTTGTGACCTCGGGGTTTATTTATTGCACCGTATTGCGAAGGCAGACTTGGAAAACCTGAACTCGTTAAAAAGTTATGCGGCTTTTAGTGTTTTCAATAAAACCACACACCCTGACCTCAGGGTGTGTGAAAAGTAGCTCAAAGATGTTTTTTCAGATGCAGGCTAATATAGGGTACAATCAAGATGGAAATTAAAAACGAACATTCAAAAAAAGTTTTGACCACACCCCCTGGCGCTGGGAGGGGTGTGGTCAGCTATTTAATACTAAGTAAAGCTTAATTTCAAATTTAAATAATATGCATCATTTTTAACCTTTTAATTTAATTAACTAAACTCATAAATTGCAAGATTTCAATTTCGATATTTCGATATTGAAATATCGATATTTCGATATTTGAATATCGAATATCGAAATATCGAAATATCGAAAACGATATCGATATTACATGCCCTATTTGTGGGGTCTGGGACCACCCCCTGAGTACTTACAGACCGATGAATATTTTTGAGTTTTAGTTTTTCAAGTATGTACAGCTTAACACAGGAGGAGATTGAGAGCCAACACTGCGAAAACCCAAAATATTCTTCTGCCGCTAAATAATCAGGGGGTGGTCCCAGACCCCACAAAGTATATATAATCTGAATCCTCCCGCCGAGACCTTTCCAATTGATGGGGGTAACCTGAGACTTGACCTCATTTCAGGCTTAATTGTATTTTTGGCCACAATTTAGGGATCCTGGCCCAAAGTGGAATGTTGAAGAACATGTGCAGAAAAGTTTGGCCTGAGAAGCACTCCGTCGTGGCGCTGTGCTTGTTATGGGTTTACGTTGGCGTGGCGGAGGAGCGGAGGGAGTTCAACCCGGTGATATTCGTCTCCGCGGTGGACACCCGACTCGCAGGTGTGTTTAAGGTGGCGGTGGCAAGTGAGGAGCGTGAGGTAGGCTAAATCATATAATAATAATATAATATATAATAATAATTTATTCCCCTTAATATGATTATACCCCTTAATGTGATTTGGTTAAATCATATTAAGGGGTGTTGATTTAATTCGTGCCAATTTGTTTGCAAACTTCGGAAAATTAGTACAAAAGGAAAATAAGAGGGTTAGGACGGCGTAATTATTTTTGAAAGACAATTACCATTGCATTGCTGTTTAAAAAAAGTTGAGCTCGTAGTTTCGGGATTTTTGAGGTACAAGTTCTCAAATATTGACACGAGAATTAAGGCGCCCTTGGCTGACGCGTTGGCGCTTAGTCTCACTCAACCCTTGTTGAATGGCTTTAAATGTAATTTCTAAAATTGAACGAGTTTTTAAGGTAACTTCAATTTTATAAATAGCTTAATGTAAAGCTAATTTTTGGTACTACAAACAAGTCGATTCGAAAAAAATAGAAGATCCATTTTTGAGGAAATTTCTTGTGAACAAATTTCAAATGAATTTTCGAATTTTTTTCGATTCGACTTGTTTGTAGTATCAAACATTAGCTGTACATTACGCTGTCAAAAATTGCCTTCAAACTGGAGTTGATTCAATATTAGTAATTACATTTAAGGACATTGAACAGGGATTGAGTGAGACTAAAAAGTCTATGACGAAGAACATGAACCTTAAATCAACATCCTGTACATTATTTTCATTTTTGACTTTCAGAATAGTGAGCAGATTATCAACCTGTGGAATGCCATTTTGCACTTGTCCCCCAAGACGAGTAAATATCCCGTCACATCCGCCCTCCTGCGGGAAACCTATCCCAACTTGGACTTGCACCTCGCGCCAGTGCGAGTTGTCTACAAGGCCGATAAATTCTTTGGCACGATGGTAGGTAACGAATTAACAATTTGGTACACTCTTAAAAATAATGGAAACGTAAATGCAGTCTAGTTAAGCCTAGTACTCAGGACGGATTTTTCAGGTGAAAAAGCTGCACAAAAAGGGAATTAAGTTAAAGAAGCACTGCGATTTATATTTAGTACATTTTGAAATTCAGGAAGGGGTAATTTTCTCTTAGTCGCTAATTAATATAAATCATTAATGAATATTATTTATCCAATTCAAAACAAACAAGTTGCCGTTTCGTGTGAAAAATAATTCCTGAGTAATAGGCTTAAGTAAACTGTGCACGGTAAATAAAGTTGAGTAAAATTGCCAGTAACAAAACTATTGTGTAAAATTTGCCCTAACAAAGGTAAAATTTACTCAAGGTTGAGCCAAAATCTTTCATAGTTTTGGACAAATTTTAACTTTTATTGGGTAAGTTTTACACAATGGTTTTGTTGGTAGCAATTTTACTTCAAATTGAGTAAATTTTAATCAAATTTATTTAGAGTTAAGATACATTTTGCCCGTGAAAGGCTAACGTTGCCCTGGATTTTACATACTTTATCTACTTTCATAGAATTCTACTTGTCGAAGGGGTAGCAGTACGTATTTTATTTTGAGAGGTAAGGTAACGAATTTGTCTTTGTTACCAGGCGCGAAGAAACGAACGTGAGCAAGGAACAGATGACACGTTGCCTGAAGTGGAGACATCTACAAGGAATGGTTCTCTTTCTCTAACTACAAAGAAAAAGGTGGCAGAATTGGAGGACATGTCCGAATCAGATGCGGAATCCGGTCCACAAGACGACCCGGAAGTACAGGATGCAAGAGGATCAGTTCCTACTCCGTCCAACCCCGGTGTCCTGTTATTCGTGACGGACCCAAATGTGTCAATCAGAATGAATCCGCCCCTTTTTCCCTCCGATCCTGATGCTTGTCGTGGACCGCCCACCGAGGGGAGAAAGAAGCCAGAGAAGACGGACGACCTTCGAGGTACACCCTTTTCACTTTCATTCATCTGATAGTGAATGAAAAAAATGAATGACAGTGAATTTCCTGCCACGTGAATGATAATGAGTGAAAGATTCAGTCATTTCAAATGAGTGACTGTTAATGAAAGGATTTCTCACCCCTTTCATTTTTCACGCTATGCTTAATACATGGGGCGAAGTAAGAAATGAACTCAAATTTATGTCAATCGAGCAATTGTTTATCTACGGCGTTGCGGCTTATTAAACATTTTGATTGATCGTTTTGAATGAGGGGGCATTTTTCATATTTTTTTATTAGGGGCCGCCCATAAATTGCGTAACGAAAAAATCGCGATTTTCGAGACCCCCCCCCCTCTTCCCTCCTTTAACCAGTAGCGGAAGTATAGATTGGGCAGCTATGCACAGGTTCGATAGGGGCCCCTGGCCCTAACTGATTTGACAACACTAAAAAATGGGGAAATTTTGTATTTTTTAGGAAAACAAACTTGATTCACTGCAAAGTAATTTTTTATTGTATGATTAAACTACAAAGGTTTAATTAAGATATTGAATTTGCTGCTGATTTCAAATGTAAGAAATTGTTAATCAAGCTCAGAAATGCGCGAAATGCCTGAAGAAAAATGAATAGAAAACATTATAGTGGCGAGTTATAGGTCAGAATTTTTCAAATGGAAGTTAGAAAATAAAATTTGGCAGAATTTCAACTAGGTTTGATTTCTCAACTGGCACTCCTGCAACGCTAGCCCATACAATTCATCGTCAAGTGGTAACAATAACTTCCACGAAATTTAAATTTTCAATCTTCCAGTCGCTAACTTGATACCGTCAATTTGAATTTCGTGGGCATATTGAGCTTCGCATTGGTTTGAGATTGTAGACGACAAATTTTTTCCCCAAATATAGTTTTGATTCTTTTATAATTTAAGGGCTGACCTAAAGTTTAGATTCCACGTCGAAAAAACGCTGGACTACTATGTGCTCTACTGTCAGAAAAATCCAACGTTATTGTCTTTAAAGATTTCGCAATTTTTTACCATAGAGTAAGGCCAAGCTAAAAGGAACTGGTCCCCGTTGCATCGATATCACCGAATTTAATAAAAAAAATTACAAAATTAATTTTGGGTGGAAGGATCCATGCAGAATAGCTATTTTTAAATTATATGCAACCACACCCCCTTTAAAAATTGCGGAAAAAAATTGGGAAAAATGAGAAATCTAATGTACACTTGGTACAAAAAGAACTAGACCCCAATTTGCATTTGACGTTTTACTTGTCACATGAATACGAACATTTTGATGCACCAAGAGTTTCAAAATTCGAAAATTCGCGCTTTTTTTTACCTACACATAAATCCTTAAAAAAGTCATGGTTCCGGTCATTTCGCGGCTGACAACCTGATGCCAGATTTTTCTACCTCAGAAGAGCTACAGTTTAAAGTTTTGTTGTCCGCCGCGAAATGACCGGAACCATGACTTTTTTGAGGTCAAAGTTTTTATGGGAGCCATCTTTATGGCAAGAGCCGTAACTAACTTTTGGCCAATAATACAAAAAACTCGCACTTTTTTAAATTTTTTTATTAAAAAAACTGGAAAAGTTTGGAAAGATGAACCACTCGTGTAGATGAGATCATCTTAACACGAGTGGCTCAAAACCCCGGTCAACAAATCCAAAATTTGCAAAGTGAGACGGATTCTTGTACGCCACTGGCATATTAAGATGCAGCGGTGGTGGACACGCGAGAGAATTCGAGTTTTTTTCTCTATTTCTCTCGCTGGATGGAAATGGATTTTCATGCGCATTACATTTGATATGACTCCATAATTGATCCCTGGATTTGGACGGGGTCAATACTTCTCTCTATATTTCTTGGGGTCACCAAATTAGGAGGATATTCCGACATTGCGACCACATTTGTGAGGGTTTCAGTACTTGACGGGTAAAAATCAATAAGCATTTTATGATCAATACGTATCGATTGATTGTAACATTTTTTTATCAGGAGAAAACTTACATGGTTTGGGCTTCTATGTATTGTCTTTATGATTGCGATCAGTTCCTCTTACGACGCTATAATCACCACCGACATAACGACCCCACTAGAAAAATATGTGGTCCGAAATATTCGCGAACTATTGACAGAATTCGGATTCAAATTGTACGGATCCCCACACTAAAAAAATATCACCCACTAGCCTACAAGCCCGTCTTAAAGACGGGCCGCGTTGAAAATGGGCGACCATTTTGCTAAGTAATTTTTTTAACGTTGCTAGAGAATTTTTTGTAAGGTTGCTAGGCAATTTTTGGTAAGGTTGCTAGGGAATTTTTTGTAAGGTTGCTAGGCAATTTTTGGTAAGGTTGCCAAGGAATTTTTCAAGGTTGCTAAGGAATTTTTTTAGTGTTGCTAAGGATTTTTTTGTAAGGTTGCTAGGCAATTTTTGGTAAGGTTGCTAAGGAATTTTTTTAACGTAGCTAAGGAAGTTTTTTAACATTGCTAAGGAATTTTTTAACGTTGCTAAGGAATTTTTTTTGATGTTGCTAAGGAATTTTCTTGACGTTGCTAAAGTGTTTTTTAACGTTTCTAAGGAATATTTTTAACATTGCTAACGAATTTTTTAACGTTGCTAAGGAATTTTTTTGATGTTGCTAAGGAATTTTCTTGACGTTGCTAAGGAATTTTTTAACGTTTCTAGGGAATTTTTTTAACATTGCTAAGGAATTTTTTAACGTTGCTAAGGAATTTTTTTAACGTTGCTAAGGAATTTTCTTGACGTTGCTAAGGAGTTTTTTAACGTTTTTAGGGAATTTTTTTAACGTTGCTAAGGAATTTTCTAGACGTTGCAAAGGAGTTTTTTTAACGTTTCTAGGGAATTTTTTTCGTTTCTAAGGAATATTTTTTTACATTGCTAAGGAATTTTTTAACGTTGGTAAGGAATTTTTTTTGATGTTGCTAAGGAATTTTCTTGACGTTTCTAAGGAATTTTTTGAACGTTGCTTAGGAATTTTTTTAAGGTTGCTAAGAAATTTTTTTAACGTTTCTAAGGAATTTTTTAACGTTTCTAAGGATTTTTTTAACGTTGCTAAGGAATTTTTTTTAGCGTTTCTAAGGAATTTTTTAACGTTGCTAAGGAATTTTTTTAACATTGCTAAGGATTTTTTTTAACGTTGCTAAGGAATTTTTTAACGTTGCTAAGGAATTTTTTTAACGTTTCTAAGGAATATTTTTAACATTGCTAACGAATTTTTTAACGTTGCTAAGGAATTTTTTTGATGTTGCTAAGGAATTTTCTTGACGTTGCTAAGGAATTTTTTAACGTTTCTAGGGAATTTTTTTAACATTGCTAAGGAATTTTTTAACGTTGCTAAGGAATTTTTTTAACGTTGCTAAGGAATTTTCTTGACGTTGCTAAGGAGTTTTTTAACGTTTTTAGGGATTTTTTTTAACGTTGCTAAGGAATTTTCTAGACGTTGCAAAGGAGTTTTCTTAACGTTTCTAGGGAATTTTTTTCGTTTCTAAGGAATATTTTTTACATTGCTAAGGAATTTTTTAACGTTGGTAAGGAATTTTTTTTGATGTTGCTAAGGAATTTTTTGAACGTTGCTAAGGAATTTTTTGAAAGTTGCTAAGGAATTTTTTTAACATTGCTAAGGATTTTTTTTAACGTTGCTAAGGAATTTTTTAACGTTGCTAAGGAATTTTTTAACGTTGCTAAGGAATTTTTTTAATGTTGCTCAACCATAATCATAACCAAAACAATAATCATAATCATAATCATAACCATAACCATAACCATAATCACAACCATAATCATAATCATAACCATAACCATAACCATAACCATAACCATAATCATAACCATAATCTAAGCTAATTGGTGCGCTTAGAATCCCAACAGCCAATCAGAATGCTGGAATGTCACGGAAAATTTCACGGGACGGACTTTTCGAAATTATAATATAGATTGGCACCTTTATGTGCGAAAATTGCCAATTGAACAAGATCACGTATAGAAAGAAGGTATGAAATTTGAATATTATTTTGGCTCTGATCAAGCCATGGTATGTGAAACACATAAGACTGGTGGTCTAGGATAGATTGATACCAGACGATCGTTATCAAAATCATATTAACTCTTAGTCTCAAATTTAAGCAGAATTCGTTGGTCTATAATCCCCAAAGTCAAAGTCATTGTGAATTAATCCATATCTGTAATCACCCAGATCAAGTTGAGTTTTAAGTAATCCCAGATTCATCTAATCCTACACAAATCTTGATTCCGGAAATAGACTCAAGACGCCAATTTCTGCTTAATAAACTACTTCGTTCTTTTACTTTGACACAATCACATAAAAGTTTTAACCTCTCCGATTATATTATATTAATTTTAACAATTTAACGAAAATTTATCCCGTATTTAAGGGATGAGCATTTTTACTCAGTATCAATTTTAGAGATTTTCATTCATAAAATATACCATTTTGTACAGCCTGATGAAAGATTATGAAACCGGTCGCAGCTACAAAGTTATCCTAATAAAAGACTCGTTCCATTAGTTTGAAGTGTTTATTTAATCCAAAAAATGTAATCGCATATCTCTGGCTTTTGTTAAGGCTTAGGGACAAAGCAAGTATTAAAGTAGTTAGAAAATCAATTCCTTTGACTTTTCAAGCCAACATGCAACCATATGTCACATTTAAAGCATCCAACTTTGACACTACATAAATTTCGCTTTGCGTAAATATTTATTTCTAGGTCTTTAAATTGAATTTGAGTGTAGGAAAGACATTTACATGTAAAACATGTCCATATGTCAGGAACTAATCGACTAATTGTTGTTTTCAAACATTGCGTGCAAAATGAACGAATTTGTGATTCTTACGTCTGTATATTATGCCAAGACTATTAGAAGCTGAACGAAGAAGACATGATTAAGTTGTTTTGCATCAGATGCCGAGGCACCTTAGAAAATCATTTTTTCACATTACATGCGACATTCGTTCAACAAAACCAAGGTTTCATCAGTTATGAGACAAAATGCAGACAGGTATCAGTTTTTTCGCCTCTGGTTTCCTCATTTCTTTCCATTTTGTCTCCCCCTTAACAAACTTTGACCATACTCCGACCTGTTTACTGATGTCTGGTCTAAGACAAAATGACGAGAATAGGCAATCTATCCCTGCAGTACGATAACCACTTATCATTCGCCCATCGTACCGGGCTCGTAGTAAAACATTTGCCCTCTAACATCCAAATTAATGAATTTTCCTACTGGAAAACGAGTTGCGTAGAAACCATCGCATTTTACGAATCTAGTAATCCCCCCTTATTCTTGGATGACCTAAAAAACTGGGGTATCGTGGGAATATCGTGATATATATGATATTTCCAATCTCGGTGCAAAATAATTTGCCAAGGGCTGATTCCATTTCACATTTAGCCTCTTTTTATGCACCTGTTTACGTAATAGTTCTGAAATTTAAGGTGGATGGGATTAAGGTTTATTCCGGATTACTTCATCCTACGAAATTTATTTCTTTGAGCGAATAATTTCACCGCCGAATGGGGATGAAGTTCAATTCATCCAAGTGTTTCCGGCAGGAGAAGCCTTAATGAAAGAGAGGCGGTTGTCGGACAATAACCAGAATTTGCATAGACTGCCAATACTCAAATCTTGGGTGAATTCTTTGTTACATTATGATTGCGAAAACCATCGCTACTTCGTATTCACGGATACGAAATGTTTCATCGTATATGGACCACTGCAGGCGCTCATGGGGAAGTTAAACATCACGTTAGTGTCACTCGAGTATGTGAAAGTTGATCTTAAAGTAATTGTATTTGTGGGCTGTAAGGGCACGCCCTTAAATTACGTAACGCTTCAAGGGGGGAGGGGGGTTGAGAGTCCCGTTACGAATCGTTACATAGGGGGGAGGGGGGGTTGGAGTCAATCGTTACGTAACTTTTTCTACAAATGCCCCAAAATCTGCGATTTTCACAAACCACGCGGTTTGAGTACTTTCTTTTTTGTTCCAGCTTTATTTACTGAAAACTTTTCCTGTATTTTTTATTTTAAAATACAAATGTCTGTAAATAAAAAATATAAGCAGTATTCTTCGTTGCTTGAAGCATTTAAGCTAGCTAATACTTCCATGAAACACATACAATGTGACCTGGAGGTATCTAAAATCTGGAAAGAACTAAAAGCGACTGGGGATGACTTTGAGATAAAGGCTGAATTAGAAATTCGAAACTGGAGAGATAAATATAATAACAAGAAAGAAAAGCTGGATAACATCTGGAAGGTACAAAGTATTTCTGGCAAAATGATTTGAAATGAAAAATGCAAGGACTCTTTATTTCAGGGATTTTGTCAACCTTCCAAATCGTCTTGGAAAACACAGTAGCAGCACCGCTTTGTCCCACGCCAGAGACTAGAAGTTTTATTAAAACATGAAGATTTCACTGCCGCATGCAAAGACAAGTCAGGAAATTGCAAACCGATTCTAGTAATTGTTGTTGACGGTGGCCCTGACGAGAATCCCCGGTTGGTATTAATAGTATACTTTTCAAACGACGTCGTTTGTAATGTCTTTTTTTGGGTAAGCAGGTACGAAAAAGTCATGAACTCGGGGATCGCCCACTTTAAAAAGAAAAATCTTGATGGGATATTCATCGCAACAAATGGACCAGGCCGCAGTGTTTTCAACAGGGTGGACGTCGAATGGCACCACTCAGTAAAGATTTGGCCGGGTTGATTCTGGATCATGACCTCTTTGGCAGTCATTTGGATGATAATGGGAAAACTCTGGATCCGGACTTAGAGAGAGAAAACTTCGCACATGCTGGAAATATTTTGGCTGAAATATGGTCCAATACCATAATTGACGGTCATAAAACGATTGCTAGCTATGTCAAACCAGAGGATTCTGAGAAAAGTGAAATTGACACTTTGGTTACGGCAGAGTGGAGGAGCAGACATGTTAGGGAGAGCCATTATTTTTTCCAGGTTGGGTAAATATATTCGACGTCGAATAAATATAGCCATAATATATAATTTTTTTAAATTCAGGTGGTAGAATGCACCGACATTACGTACTGCTCTCCACCTAGAAGTGGGTACTTTAAGGTCATGAAACAATTTATTCCTGCACCGCTGTGTTTGATTCAAGACGGATTAAGGATTGATAGTAACGAGAATTCAATCAATGCCTTTACTTCCATGATGATTCGTCTTGCCATTGATGACACTCATCTCCGAGAAGGGATTAATCAAGAGCTTCCATTCGATTATTGCTGCCCATCAGTTGAAGAATTGATTAAGCAGAGAACCTGCCAACTATGTGGAATTTATCACGCGTCAATGAAAAGCCTTAAGATTCATTTTAAGTGGTGCAAAACTTACCATGCGACGTCGCATGAAAATTCATGCCGTAAGACAATTATCGCTCCAATTGTCGCTCCAGCACCAATTCGTCGATCAATGAGACCCGCAAGACTTGTGGCGAAAAGGCAGAAAGAAAAAATGCTGGTGTGGAAATCGCGGTCGAATGACAAGTACGTCGACTGGTTTAATGAAGATGAAGTCGGAATAGATATGGATGGACTAGAACTGCCAGATATGGAGGAGAATAATAGTATTCCTATCTTAAATTTAGATGACCATATGCAAAATAGATGGGAAAATTGTTAGTGTTTGAAAGTTGACTAATAAAATATAATACCTGATAGAAAATGAGGGATACGTAAAAATCTTTTTCGCATCGATCCCACCGATTTCCATAAAAATTATTACAAATTTAATTTTCGGTGGAAGGGTTCACGTAGTATAGGAATTTAAGAACTGCATGTAACCACACCCCCTTTAAAAATTGAGACAAGAAACTGGGAAAAATGAGAAAGCTAGTATACACTCGGTACAACAAGAATTAGGCCCCAACTTGCATTTGACATTCGAATCCCCCCCTGAATATGAACATTTCGATGCATCAAAAATTTCAAAATTCGAATATTCGCGGTTTTTTTACATACACATAAATCGTTAAAAAACTAATAGCTCCAGTCATTTCCCTTCTGACAACCTGATGCCAGATTTGTCTACGTCAAAAGAGCTATATTCTCAGCTTTTGTTGTCGGAAGGGAAATGACTGGAACCATGACTTTTTTGAGGTCAAAGTTTCCGTGGGGGCCATCTTGTATGGTAAAGGCCGTAACAAACTTATGAATATATATGACGCTTATGAATCATGCATTTCAGGCATGCAGAATTGCATGAAAATGCACTTGTATTGCATGAAGTCATAAAATCGCCCCAAATTTAAAACTTGAGCTTATCTGAATTTATAATGACGTTATGCACTCGAAAATTAGCGCTCCGGGGGTTATCAGTGTACTTATCAATTTTTCAGATAAGCACATTAAGTTTATCCAAATCGCTCCAAATTTAAAACTTAAGCTTATCTGAATTTATAATGACGTCATGCACTCGAAAATTAGCGCTCCGGGGGTTATCAGTGTACTTATCAATTTTTCAGATAAGCACATTAAGTTTATCCAAATCACTCCAAATTTAAAACTTAAGCTTATCTGAAATTATTTGTTCATAATCATGGATCACCATGATTGTGTAAAATTTCATAAGCTAATAGTGTTTGTTAGACACTATCAGCAATTTTAGGGTTTCGACTATGCTTAGTCCAAGAATTATTTGCTTACAAATACTTCCTGCTGGAAAATCCAGTCATCAGCGAGGTAGCAACAACCTCGGACCCTTACCCAAGGTGATGTTAATTTAATTATCGCGGGATAATTAAACTAACATTCTTACCAATTAAAAACAGTCATTGAAAGCCATATGAAAGTTATATTATGCGATCTGCGATCATGACTAAATTACCAAATGATTTTAAATTCGAAGAATCGGGTAAATTTGAATAATTCATTTAAAGTATTTAATAATATGATTTAATAAATAAATTTATTAAAAAATATTATTAGGTCAGCCACCAATACCACCATTCGAAGTCCATCTTCGCCACCACGTCCTTCTTCTTTCTTGAGACTAGGAGGTATCACTTCTTAATACTAGCACCGCATAAAATAAAGGTCTAAACTAAGAAATTAACCTACTATTTACATATATACACTATTTACAAGTTTATACATTTATCGTTGAAATTGTTGAAAGAGTCTTCCTATTTCTTCCTGCTCCTCCATAGAGATGTTGATGGTCCTTCCACGTCTTGATGCTCTTGATGGGAAAATCTTCTTAATAATCTGTCCAATCTTGATGTAACAAGAAGCGTTTTCAGAAATATACGAAGTTCCAGATTTGGATTTGGAGGTGTTGGGTTTCCAAAATGTCACCTTCACCTCCTGTTCCGCGAGGTCCACTTCGTCGATGATTGCGACATACCATTGTTTCTCGTAGACACAAACAACCCAATCGCTGACAGAGCATTCATCGATGATGACCAGGGGAGGTTGGCCTTCGGATTCCATTATTTTCGTAGCCATCACCGTGGTGTCCCGAGAAACTTCGTAAAGGTGAATTTTTCCCGATGCAATTTCAATACGATGAGCTTGTTGAGTCCCCGCAATTGTTTTTATTGTCTCGTACCGGGAAGTTAAATCCTTTTCATCAATAATCTCCTGAATTTCGGAATCCGAGATGAAGATGTATTCTATTCCTTTGATATTTGAACTGCACCAGTTATAGAATTCTAAGGCTGTTGTAATCTTGGTGCCTTGTAGGGATGCAGTTCTTGCTCGACGTTTCGCAATTCCTCCTTGAGCATCTTGAGGTCCCTTCATATGAGCAGTTGCTCCATAGTTCCATTCAGCTATAATTCCGAAGTCCTTTAGATGATGGTATAAGTTACAGAAGTTTTTTCGGTTCTTATATTGGGCTGCAGATCCATCCGAAACGTAGTAGATCTTGGTAATCTTGATTTGGGCAGCAGCAAACTCAGCAACAAGTTTTGGTACGAGTTTGGTCTGGAATGCGTAGAAAGAGTTTGTGTCATGAGTGGTACAATCACTAATGACAGTTATCCTCTTCATCTTGACTTCTTGATTCACGTTCCAATATATCGAGAAGGGGTGGAGAGTGATTTGTTTATGGGAAAAATACTCAGACTGGACAGCATTTTGGATGACAGGTGAATAATTTTCAGAAAAATCGCCCCATATGACAATCTCACCTGGTTTGAGATTCTGGCGAAGATCCACCAGAAATTCATGCTGAGCTTTGCTGATGTAGTGATGTTTCATCATCTTCTCCAATTCTAAAGTTGCAAAGTCCAAGAATTCTTCGGTATCCTTTTCTTGAGTCACGTATTGGGTCCCATCGGTTGTTAGCCATCTTCGGTACGATATTGACTCGTTGTTCTTGAGTACTTCATTTTCTCTTAAAGTTGTTTTGAATCTTGTTGTGGATCCTTTACACTGAGCACATCTCCTGTAGTAGCAATCCTTGCCTCCGTTTTCACAAACTAATTGTGAAATTAAAGGCTTGATTGAAGAAATCTTGATAGCGTGGAACAAAAGTTTGACGTTCCCATGATGAATACATACGCAAACGTTGTGGTATCCCTTGCTGGTTAGCGAGATGCATTCTGGCGGCCTTAGCATCATAAAGGATGATTTCCCAATTTTCGAATCCGGGTGGTGGGTCTTGAAAATTTCGTAGAGCTCCCGCAGATTGCTTAAAAGATACCGCTTCTGCTTATGTTCTCGTTTCCCTGTTTCCTTGTTCTTTATGGATAAGAAGTCCTGTTGTCCTGGGCAGGCTCTAGAAACATCATCTTGATAATAGAAGTCCTTAATCCTGGATTTTGTCTCATCAGTAATTTTGAATCCACATTTTGGTTTTACGGGAGGAAGAATGGTGTTGGTTTCTGTTCGACGTTTTCGACTTCCCTGGACCAACCGCTGTCCAACGTCGAAGAAGTCTTTGGTTTTCTTGATACTCCAAGATGGCGGAACCAGGGTTAAAAGCTGTTTTTTTCGGCTTGAGAACATCCTTGCAATCTCAACTTTAAGTTGTTCATGATCCACTTGAGATCTTCAGAATCTTGTAGAAGTTGTTGTTTATCTTCTTCTTCAATTGGCAATCCGACTTCTTTAAATCCTGTGGTGATTGTCTTGGCAACTTGCTCAAGTTCTCTTGTGACGAGGTTACCCTGTTGGATGAGGTTTCTTCTATTAAATGTTATTGCAGGGGATGAAGGAGAGATTGTCTGTTTTATATTGGTCAACGTATCGACCAATTTCTTCTTGGTGACAGGTTCTTCAAATGGGTCTTCCGACTCTTGTTCTTGAATTTCTTCAGCATAACCATGGCAAAATTTTGCGTCCTTGCATATAGCTTGATTTGGTAATAAACCTATCTCCTTATACTGGGTAAAGTATTGCTCCGCGGTAATGTACTTCACATACTTACCACTATACTTATCATTATGTTTTGGATGACAACATAGCATAGCGCTTCTTCGCCGACCAAAATACTCGATACATTTGGTGCAGATGCTGTTATCATTAAAATTAACTTTAAGATTGTACCCTGGAAATGTCTGCTTCATTGAGTGCAAAATCCTGTATTGCTCCATCTTGCTAACTAATCCAGCCACAGATTTATCTTTAGAACAAGTCCAGCCATGGTGGGCAATCAAGAGTCCAATATTGCAGAGTCGTACTATAAAATATAATTTAGCACTCTTATAATTTATTAATACTTTGAAATATTTTAATAATTATCCACGCTCTGATATTTTTTACCAAGTTTAATAAAATTTTCATTAATAAAAATAATTAACCACGCTCTGATATTTTTTAACAAGTTTAATAAAATTTTCATTAACAAAAATAATTAACCACGCTCTGATATGTTTTAACAAGTTTAATAAAATTTTCATTAATAAAAATAATTAACCACGCTCTGATATTTTTTACCAAGTTCAATAAAATTTTCATTAATAAAAATAATTAACCACGCTCTGATATTTTTTACCAACTTTAATAAAATTTTCATTAATAAAAATAATTAACCACGCTCTGATATTTTTTACCAAGTTTAATAAAATTTTCATTAATAAAAATAATTAACCACGCTCTGAATTTTTTTTGCCAATTTTAATCAAATTTTAGTGGATATAAATAATTAACCACGCTCTGATATTTTTTTGCCAATTTTAATAAAATTTTAGTGGATATAAATAATTATCCACGCTCTGATATTTTTTGCCAAATTTAATAAATTTTTCATTAATGTTAATAATTAAACACGCTCTGATATTGTGTACCAAATTTAATTAGATTTTCATTAATGTTAATAATTAACCACGCTCTGATATTGTTTACCAAATTTAATAGAATTTTCATTAATATAAATACTTATATTTTACCAAATTTTATATGATTTTACCAATTTTAATTTTTTTCAACCATTGTTACTATATTTTTTAATTTTTCAAATCTAATTTAAAAAATTACCTTCCACGTTCCGTCTGGTTTCTGCATCTTCTGCAAAAACAACCAAAAAGGTTAAAATATGGTTTAAAAAACCAAATTTAGCCAGCATGTTCCTCTCTTCTGGTACCACCGTATGTAGAGGAACATACTGGCGGAGAAGACGACCCCCTAACCAACAGGGCAGGGGGAGTGGTACCAGGAACCCCACCCTCCCCAAATACAACAAAAAAGGATACATACCATGAATTCCTTGGGCGGGTGGGGTAGTATCCGGTGGTGGTGGTGATGATGATGATGATGATGATGACGACGACATGGTCGAAAGAAGGGGTGGCGGTGGTGGCGGGGGCGAAAGTGGGGGTGGTGGTACTGGTGGCTGATCCGTGTGGGAGGAGTAAGACTCCATGATGCACAGTTTTTTTTATTAATTTATAAAAAACTCACACTTTTTTATTGCTTTAAAAAAAACTGGAGAATTTGGAAAACAAACCAACTCGTGTGAAGATGAAAATCATCTGAACACGAGGTGGTTGAAAACCCGGGGTAACAAATTAAAAGATGCCACCAGCATCTTTATTTAATATATGTTGCATATGAATGCATTACATATTACATTAAATGAGATGCTCGTTGGTAAGAAAATGTTCACCATAAAATGTTTGTCAGAGAGAGACAAAGACTGGTGAGTTTCATACGCCCCTTCTGCGAGCGGGTAGTGACACCTGCGAGAATCAGCCTGAATCTCTGTCTCTCTCTGAAAAATGGAATCAGGGAAAGTTGTACACATCCAGTGGAATGCATCACCTACGTAAAGTATAATATTGCTTCATTTGATTTATTTACATTTTGAGACTTTCAAAAAACCTGAAATTTTTGTTACGTTACAAGGGGGGGAGGGGGGGTCTGGGCAAGCGTTACGCAAGCGTTACAAGAGGGGGGGTGGGGGTCCAAAAAATCGTATTTTAGCGTTACGTAATTTAAGGACGTCCCCTAATTAAGTGCTATTAATATTTTGGTCTCAGTACCAGCGACTGGTATACCAGCAAGGTTCTGCAATTCTGGGTTGGGCATCAGTACAAAAATTTCAGGTAATCGAATAAATTTACATACAAGCGCGGAATTGTCAAGTGCTAACAATAATTTCGGATAAATTCAAATTTTTATCTTCCTCGTGACAAATTTAATACCCTAGGGCGACAAGTTTGAATTTCGTGGAAAATATTGTCATATTTTCAGGTTACGGTATTTGGAGTGTATAACTTTGTAGAGTAAAGAATATTTTGCTCAAAATTATTTGCACAAAAGATTCTACATACTTCTAAAAATCCTTTGATGATTCCGGTAACCGGGCACCTCATACCCCACATGTCATTCCCCCACATCTCATCCCCCACATTGCATGCCCTCACAACTCATATCCTCACATCTCATGCCCACCACACGTCATCCCCCACACAGGTCATTCCCCACAGTGCATGCCCCCAACTCATCCTGATAAATGCGAAATGAGTTACATTACTACAAACTATATATTTACTTGTATATAAAATCTTACTTAGGGTAGTCACCTCATTTGCATATTTTGACGCATTCGTGAGAGACAGGGTTTATTCAACATGGAAAGCCCGTGTCGCCGAAAATGTGCTATTGAGATTTATGCTAATGAGGTGACACGCCAATGTACGAGGATAGTACATTATTACACATTGGTAAAAACCTGACTGAAAATGAATCAATTCTTGGCTGGAGTGACACAACCATCCAAGAAGAAATATCAATCTGCTTCGAAAAGATTGTAAATTTCTTGACCAAAACGTGTGTAATACATTCTAAGCAACTGACATAAGCCATACAGCTGAAATTCGCTACCCCCTAATTTCACTCTAAAAATTAAAAATTTAGGAGGGGGAAAACTTTAGGCCACGTGGAAAATTTTAATAAAATTATTTTATTAATACAAATTGATGTATCAATTCGGCAATTACGATAACGACGAATTTCACGTATAATTCTTCGTAGCACTCAAGCATTTTAAAATTAATTCGATACTGCAACTCAAACCAGATGGAGTAAATGAGATTTGTAGGATTGCTTTCCCCACTTTCCCCACTTTGGGGAAAAATGCAGATTCTAAATATGCATTTCGTTGACGCTAATCAAAATTATGAAGTAAAATGGATTACTTAGATAGATATGGTGCCTGATTTTGTAAAATTCAGTAAAATAAATGGTAAAAACTATGTCAGAAGCATTAAGTCGTACTTAATAACACAAGTGACCCCATGAATTTTGACCTTAACCAAAAGTGAAAATACCTCTGGCGAATAAATTTCGTCAATAATATGTTGGCCTCTTTTTTCTACGTGGGTCATTTAGCGAAGTTTAAATCAATTTTCAACACTAGCTACGATAACAACTGATATAGACCGGAATTAACTATTAAATATGTTACATATTTAATAGTTACATTATATGTATGTAGTAATGTAACTCATTTCGCATTTGTCAGGATGAATTGGGGGCATGAACTGTGGGGAATGACCTGTGTGGGGGATGACGTGTGAAGGAATGAAGTGTGAGGGAATGACGTGTGGTGGGCATGAGATGTGAGGATATGAGTTGTGAGGGCATGCAATGTGGGGGATGAGATGTGGGGGAATGACATGTGGGGTATGAGGTGGCCTAGAACCGATGATTCCAGGCTAGACATCGGGGTTAAATTCCACATCGAAAAAACGTTGGACTACTATATGCTCTACTGTCAGAAAAATCCGCCCCTCTTGTCTTTAAAGATTTCGCAGTTTTTTATCGTAATTGATACCTGGATTTGGGCGGCGTCAATTCTTCTCTCTCTATTTCTTGGTGTCACCAAATTAGGAGGTTATTCCGATATTGCCGCCGCATTTGTGAGAGTTTCAATTCTTGACGGGTAGAAATCATGTTTATTAATCAATCAAAAGAAAGTATTTTCTGAGAAACACAAACCGATTGATTATTTAATTTTTTAGGAGGAGGCTTACATGGTTTGGGCTGCTATGTATTGTTGTGATGATTGCGATCAGCTCATCTTACGACGCCATAATTACGACACCACTAGAAAAGTACGTGGTCAAAAATATTCGAGAACTATTGACAGGATTTGGGTTCAAAATTTACGCACCGCCGAACAGAAAAAATATAACCGCGTGGCATTTAGCCGTACGAAAATTACCCGATCAGGATGTTCTCGTATGGAAAGAAGGTATGAAATATTTTGTTAGATTCGACCCCAGCTTGTCTTATTAATAGATAAATATGGTCATTAAAATATCCGATTAATTTGAAATTTTGTCTAAATTAATACTGAGCACAGTGATATTTTTTTAAGTAATTCTGCCACACCACGCTTTCTACAAGGAATTTTCTGGAGCGGCCGTATTCGCTGATTCTGTCGTTTTCGACCCAACGTCCGACGAAATAGAAAATGTTTTGTATTTTCTGAAAAGTCAATACACCAACGTGACCTGTAACATTGTTAAAGAAGTATCTCACAAGCGCAACATCATCTGGGAGATTAAATACCATGGGGCTGAAGCATTTTACAGAAATTTGCAATGGCTAGGTTCCAGCAGAATTTTGCAGCTGTACACAAATCTTTGGAGATTTTTGGGTGAAGTTAACATCCGAAAACATCCAGTCTTAGAACAGAAGGGAATCGAATCTTCTCTTTTTAACAAATTTTATTCAGCATAACAAAACAATTGAAATTTTTAAGACTTTCAAAATTATAGATGAAAAAACTCGAATCTTTTTTTAAAGTTTTGGTAAATATTTAAAAAAAAATTATTACACAAAGAAACCGAACATTATGCATAATTTGGTTGGGCGCACATGGGATTCTTCTTGTGGCACGGGTCATCCTAAAAATAGCGTATCTTGCAACCGAAATTGGGAACGAGACAGCAATTCGGTCCATTTTTGCGATTGCAACATTTTTCTACTTTTTGGTCGTTGTGGTCTCATACATAAGGGTAGAACTTGCTGGACGAAAGGATACAACAACGGAGGAACCGCTCGATGAAAATTGTATGATGGATGCTTAATTTTTCAAAATTACTAACTTTTCAAGCCTTGGTAAACCGTTCCGGTAGCATTCGTACTTTATGATGTGTGTTCGTTGTATGTAAATATGTAGTATTAAACTTATTCCGTGATTAAGAAAGTGAAATAAAATACATTTCGGAAATTCTACAGGGCAAAATGCATACAAAATATTTTCGAAACTAGGTAAGCGATTACGTAAAAAGTTCATTCTGTGCCCTTCATAAATACATGTCTGGCAATATTGATTTAATATGTATATTTTTTCATTTTTTACTTTTATCATTTTTTTGAGATTTTTACATTTTTATTGCACATATACAAATTACAATTTCTAGAACAGATGTATCTCAAATTTTAAACGTCACCTTAAATAAAAAACCTGACTTTCATGCTTATCTCGAATAAGTTTAAACAACAAATATTTTCATCTTCATTAATAACTCGTTTCTACCCTATTCACTCATTATTCTTGTGTTCACCTTCTAGCACGTTGTCCCACCTGGCTTCCGACTCGGCTGTTTGAACCTGGTTTTCTGCTCGCCGATTTTATGCGTTTTTCTCAAATGCAGGACAAGGGACCTTTTCTGGGCGAAGGCTTTCCCACAGCCAGTCTGGTCACAGGCGAAGGGCCGCTCGCCCGTGTGCACTTGGCGGACGTGGCCCTCCAGCAGGGACCCGATTCCGAACCCTTTTTCGCAGTGGGGACAACGATGCCGAATCGGAGCGACGTAGCCCGGCGTGTGAATTTTTTTGATATGGCCGACCAACGCTTTTCTTGCTTTGAAGGCGTACTCGCAATGCGGGCATGAGAAGGGACGCTCCCCAGTGTGCGTCCTACGGTGATCTTCTAGCGATTTTTTCGTCACGAAATGAGCCTCGCTGCACAACTGCAAAGTACGGAAAAGTTTAGAATGCATAAAGTAGCGCTCTTAAAAATAATGTCGCCCTTTTGAAAAGTAGATGCAGTCGGAATTCTAAATTCGATAAACTATTATACTAAATCAAGAGTAACGTTGACTTGATAAAGAGTAAAGTTTACGCTGGAGGTAGTATAGTTTATTTAATTAGGAATTCTTCAGACTGCATTATCTTGTCAAAAGGGTAATAATATTTTTAAGAGTGTATTAATTTCTGACCACTTACATCACATTTATGAGGTTTCTCCCCCCGGTGGACCATCATGTGCTGCGCGAATCCAGTCGGACTTGAGAAAGTTGCCCCACTAAACAAATTTATAGCCCAAATTCAGCTTAGTTTTCGCAAATATGCAGTAAAACTTTATTGAGTGGGTAGTCACGGAACTCAAAAACACACGTGCTTGCGAAATAAGTAGGTGGGTTCTTGTGTCGCAAAAATATTTCGTAAATAAATAATCATTCTGATCCTTACTATTCGCAAGCATGACAAGCAAGTTACGAACCGATTTGTACAAAGTTAAAGTTAAAGACTAAACAGAGCAAAATATGTAAATATTACCACTCGTCGCAAACCAATGGGTCAGCGCCGTGCTGCTGGATCCGGTGCGACCTTAGCCTCGCGTGGCCTTTAAACTTTTCTCCACACGCGTCGCACGTGACCATTCTTGATTCGTCGTGCAGTTTGAGGTGCCGCTTGAGGGTTCCGATGAGGGGGAAACTCTTCCCACAAATGTGACAGACGTGGCTAGTTTTGGTGTGGACGAGGCCCACGTGCCTGGCAAGGGCGTGCCTGTTGATGAAGGACTCCTCACAGTGGTCGCATTTGTCCGGTTTCTCCCCCATGTGGATGGCTCGGATGTGTCTGAAAAGAAGTAAATGCACTATTAAGAACAGTGGTACGGTACCACTGGTACCCTATATGCACTCTAAAATTTAGAGCCTAAATTATGAATTAAGTAAACTAAATCCATCGTAAATGTGAATCTTTATCATTGATAAATTATCAAGTTAATTTTACTCTGGATTTTGTATAGTCTACTTAATTTAGAATTCAGAGTGCATTTATTTTCCAAAAGGGCAACATTATTTTTAAGAGTGTACAAAATAAAAGAAGTATTGATTGGAGGCACACACTTAAAAATAATCATTATATTATAATGTTACCTTCTGAAATCGAAAGTAAGAAAACTTTCCATATGTACTAACCGGCAAACTTTACACTTTATAAAGTCAGCATTACTCCGGACTTAGTATAGTTTACGTAAGTTAGAATTCAGACATAATTTACTTTAAAAAGGGTAGCATCACTTTTATTAAAACTTTTAAGTGTAAAAATTTTACACTTAAAACTTTTAAGTGTAAAATCATACTTTCCCACCACCCACCCGTACGGCAAGCTTAGACCTGCATACGGAAAAAATTGGAGGCCGACAGAGATCTTAAACAGGCCGTAAAAACGGCTTAAAAACGGAGATCTTGATTCTGCCCCTTTATAAGCTATAAGCCCGGGAACATTGGGAACATTCGTGGCGAAATTGTCCAAAAAGGGTGAAATTTGACATGTCGTATCGCAGTAAAAATCGATATCTAGCTTCAGCCAGGCAATGCTCTAAAAAGTGCGTCGCAGGTGAAATTGACCCATGTCGTAAGGGAACCATGTCGACGCGTCGAAATTTCGACATGGAGCTAGAGAGCTTAAACTTAAAACTACTGCACCCCTGCCCTCCAAAATACATATGCTAACACTTTCGATCATGTCGACATGATCATGTAAAAAAATTATTATCGTGTTTCTCAGAGCCGTACCGTCAAATTCTCGGGCCTGGAACGCGTTTGGTTGCCGGGCCTTTTCATAACGTCAATATACTCGTTAAAAAATAGCAAACAATTACTTAAATTTTTAACACAATCAGGTGGGAAGTCGAAAAATAAATTATGCATATTTGCTTAAGTCACATAAATAAGACTATGCATAACATGTCTTAATATGTCCTTAATATGTTGGGATTAGTTTATACTGAGCGTTAGGCGAGACTATATTCCGTGTCTCTAAGCTTAATTTTGTGGGCGAAATATGTGTCGCGGAATATATGAAGCGCCCTCATCGTGTTCCTCGCTCTTTTTTGGTATGGAATGAACGTATCATTTCCAAAAAAGCGAAGATTTTAAGCCCGACAGCAGAGTTAATTTAAATCACTTTTCGTCTGAAAGTTTGCCAAACCCATCAAAAAAAATTTGATGGAAATTCTAAAAGTGTCTTTCAAATTTCATCAAACATAAAACACTAAGGGCGTACAACAGATGTAACTAGGTTATTCTCTTTCAAAATAAATCAAATTTGTGATATTTAAAAAAATTGTTCGTGGTCATCCGAGCAGCGTCTTAGAAAACGTTTGTGGTTGGTGAACTTCCGTCTTTCTAACCTTTTAATTCGGATGGAGGACAATTGTCCTCATGAAAAATTGTGGTTATGCTGCGGGAGGAAGACAATTGTCGTTTCCGCGAGATCATTGATTTTCACGATTTCTCCCTGCGGCGTAAAATTTTCTGCCATTTTGGGGGATTTCTCCTATGCCAACGAAATGTTAAAATTGAACATTTTCTTGCCGAAAAATGCGATATTTCCCAATATAACGCGATGTTAAATTTTGGATTTCTCATTTTGTTTTAGTTTTAATAAAATCACCGAATTCCTTTTCCCGCACCATACGTATAATGCTCCCGAGTTAACGCATTTTCTTGTAATTAATAATATTCCTTAAAGGGTTAAATGTCTTACTCCGCAGATTTTGGTGAATAATTCGGCCTATTATTCGTCGGGAGAGTTGATGCTTCTTTGCGAATCGGTCTGGGTTGATGTATTTTCTTTTCAATTGTCACGGTTGACTTTTGTGACAAACGTCGGTTTTGGAATGTTTCGAGGGTGGTAGTTGGACGAGTCTGGACGTGGTAGTTCTGCAGTCACATGCCTTAGTCACATGGCTCGACTCGACACATATTCACTGTTTATTACTTTGACCAGGAAAAACGGCAAGCTATAGAGATTGATCATACTAGCACATAGTAGCTGGAAAGGTCCCCTCAATTGAAAAAATTAAGACGACTCGACAACCAATTTATTTAATCCGCACTGGAAGTTTGCGGCACGGCTCGATTAATGGCCACATTCGTACCAGCCAAACGTTCTGAAAGGGGAAAAATTACGAAACCCAACATGTTCAAGCACTCGCCAAAGATCCAGTATTGTTGAGCTTTTAAAAATTCTTTCACCATTTACATAAGGATAGTTATTTTGTCATGGCGGACAGCAGTTTTACTTTATTGGTACAATTTTTGAGTATTGTAAAGCAAATATTTCCGTGGGACGGAGATTTCTCGCTCCAATCATATCAATTGAACTATTACTCCAAAACCTTAATTTAACATAGGTATTCCCGCTTTGAGAAATTACGACTAAAAACATCTAATCTACGATATTAGCTGACCAGCCTGGAAGACTTTGTGGAGTGTTGTTATATATTTGATGGAACATAATGCTTCATTTCATCAGAAGGACTTGTATTGCTGAAATGGCAATGCAAAAAAGTCAAAATTGAGTTCGAAAACTGCAAAAATTATTCCAACGTTGAGAATGCGTTTCAGCATCATTTAATTTCCCTCATTGCCTTTACTTTAATACACTCTTAAAACTATCTTATCTAGGACTCTACCGCAACGATAATAAATTATTTACTGACTGGTGGAAAATTTGCCAAACTGGTAATATTTTCAAATCTCGCGGTTGGACTTATTATCAGTGTGGTAGTAAATTTTGTATCAGTCAAAAACAAATTTCATGCGGTGGCAGTAGAGTCAAATAGATACTCCGGTCGGTAACACATGGTTACCTAAGTTTTAAGAGTGTACCCGTAACGTAGTTCCTAGACTTGTCTTTTGGACCAGGCGTGTACCGCTACCTGTAACCACCTACCTACCGTATGGTACCCTAAATCCCCGTTTTTACCAGTGAATGACCTAGGGTCGACCCATATATAGTGGTTCCAGTCCCGGGATTTTTTGGGATTTATTTCCCGGGAATTCCCGGGAAACGGGATCCCGAAATCCCGGGATTTGAAAAATCGAAATCCCGGGATTTCGGGTTGCCCCCATTTGACGAGCGGAATTTCAACGAGCACTTCTTTAAGTTTAGCCAGCAGTTTCATTTGGATTTTCTTTACAGTATTTTTTTGCACATATTTTCCGTACATTGCTAATCAAATAATTAATTGTTTTGATGTAATGGAAGAACAGCAAAATATTAGCAAAAGTAAAACATTTGTTGAATTTTTGAAAAGAAAAGACGACGAAACATCCGTTTGGTTTTATTTTTTGAGAGAAGTAAATGGAGAATCAGCCAAATGCAAGCAGCCGGGTTGTGGTTCAAGGGAACTCAAAATTTCTGGAGGTTCGAAATAGTTAACAAAAACTACGTTTAAACGTTAGAAAGGCCCCCACGAAGGCCAGATTTTAATCCCAGTGAACACCCCAAAGACTTTATCGAAAAATAAATTTGAAAATTCAAAATTTCAAACCAGGGCGACCTGAAACACAAAATTTCCGAAGCATGTTAAAATTCTGGCGAAAACGTCACCTAAAATTTGGTTACATCTACATTGTTCTGTTGTAGCGTAGTTATTTCGAGTAATTAAGGCCCAATAAGTCATTGACTACTGTTTTTTATGTTCAGTCAAGGTTATATATAAAGTTTTGACACAAAAGCCAATTTTGCCCGAATAATTTTGCTCGCTTTTTTTCTGACTTTTTTCACTATAAGTTGAACTATTTGGAAATTTGGACTTTAGTCCAAAATTGGTTTAATGTTTTTCAAAGACAACTAAATTATGCACAAATTGCAAATAAATTGAACCCGATACGCTTACCAGTTATTTATTTATTGTCCTTTGAATTTTGAGGTTCCGCTTGCCCGAATAATATTGCTCTGTAGTGTATTTTCAATTGCAAGGAAAGCTCGAATAGGTACTTGTTAATTAACTTAAATAACGTTGTGGCAATGTTAATGTTAATGTAGTTAACAATTAATTATTTTGCTTTAATTGAGTCTCAAAGAAATTAATTACTCAGTAAGTAAACTAATTTTCTTTTAGCGTAAAATTTGAATGCTTATTGTATACAATGGTGGGTTGGAGGATTTGGAAGATTAATTTTACTAATTAGATAATGGGTGTCAATTATTCAGTTTTTGTTAATTTGAGCTGTTGGAATACAAATTAGTTTATAGCTTTATCTGCAATTGTTTAATGCAGTTCCTTCATATTTGAATAAAGAAATGTAAACAATTTCTTATTGAATAATTAATTACTAATTAAGCAATTAACTGTAGTTGTGATTAGTACTTAGTAATTAATTACTCAAATAACTATTATCAATATTATAATTGCCTAATTATTCTATATTCTAATTTTGTTATATTTTAGAGATCGTGCCAAAGAAGAAATTGAAGCAAATAGACAGTTTCTTCACAAAAAGAACCGAAACCCTTCCTACAATAGTTTCTAGGATGGTGGCCCTGGATGGAATTCCATTCTTAACATTTTGTACGTCGTTGGACCTCCGTGCAGCCATCAAGGCAAGGAATTTGCCAGAAGAGTTGCCCAAAACTTCAACAACAGTCCGAAAATTAGTCATCGACTTTGCCAACCATGTTTGTCAGGAACAAAAAATTGAAATTACAAAACTGAAAGAAACCAGCCACAAGTTTTCTGCTACGTTTGATGAGTGGACTTCAGGAGGGAATAGAAGATTCCTAAATATTATTGTGCATGGAATCGATTCAAAATTCTGGAATTTAGGACTAACACGGATACGCGGATCAATGACGGCTGAAAAATGTGTCGAAATCGTATCAAATTCACTCTCTGAGTTCAATTTGTCCCTGGAAGATGATCTGGTGAGTACAATTACTGACGGTGCCTCTGTAATGGTCAAGTTTGGAAGGATATCCGCAACCCTTCATCAACTTTGTTTCGCACATGGGGTTCAATTGGCAATCACGGACGTTCTTTATCCCTCAGCGAAAACAGATTCCCCTACACCTAATTCCGACGACGATGAAAGCTCAGACCTTGATACAGACGAGGATGAGCGTGAACTAAACGAGGGTTTTCGAATTGAAGATGAAGTTGAAAATGAAATTAGCCATGAGACTATGAAGCCACTAGTTAACAAAGTCAGAAAAGTCGTCAAAATGTTCAAGCGGTCTCCCCTGAAAAACGAAGCGTTGCAGAAATATGTGCAAGCCGACTTCAGAATAGAACTGAAATTAATTTTGGATACGAAGACAAGGTGGAATTCCTTATTAGATATGATACAACGATTTTACCTTCTGCGAAATTGCATATTGAAGGCACTCATCGATTTGAAAGAGAAAATAACGCTAGAGGAATGGGAATTTGACGTCCTACGTGACTAATTTCAGCCTTGGAGCCACTCAAAATTACTGTCGAAGCGATATGTCGACGTGATGCCACTTTACTTACCGCAGATGCAGCATTAAATTTCGCGCTGGCAAAACTTGACGTACATTCGACCCCTCTAGTGAATGAATTAGCAGAAGCCTTTCGGCGACGAATTCATGAAAGACGAACTGAATGCTCAGGTGCACAAAAAATATTTATGCGGCATAATTTTAAAACGGTCCACAAATATTTACACTAATTTATGCGCGGGTATCCTTCAATATCTTCATACTGGAGCCTTAAACATGGATGCAAATTATGACGACCTTTTTGACATCCCCTCCAAAAACCGAATTGCGTCATTTCTACGGGACTTATTAACAAAGTTAAGTCCTTCAGGTGACGAGGTCAACAACTACGAAGATATTGCAGAGACTGAAGCCATGGTAGTACCCTCAATTACAAAAACGCCGTTAAAAGACGAACTGGAACAAGTTTTGGAAGGTATTGGATCTCGTGCTCACGTCGGAAATCTTAATTGCAAGGCATCAATGCTGACAACAATCAAAAAGGAAATGGGATTATTCGAAGCTGGTGGTTCGAGAGGTCATCATCTTCAAAAATCATATGAATATTTGCAAATTATTAAGCCAACAAGTGTAGAGTCGGAGCGGGCATTTTCCTCTGCAGGATATTTTTGTACCAAAATACGATCGCGGCTTAATGATGAAACCATTAGTGGTCTGTGCTTCTTGAGGTCGTATTTTAATGAGATCAGAAAAAATAGCATTGCTTAACATATTTGTTCGGTTGGACATACGAAATATCTAAATTATTTATGTACTAAATTCAATTTGTACTCTACCAATACACCTAAGCATATTAACGAGATTGACATTTTTAGTAAATAAACAACAAATTGACTCATTTTAATCAATGAGATTTAAAATTTCTGATTTCGGGAAAAATCCCTGGATTTTTTTAGGCCTAAACCGGGAATCCCGATTCCCGGGATTTAAAAAATCGTCCGGGAATGGAATCCCTACCCATATACCAAATTGTAGGAATTATTGAGTAGATCATTTCTACATAAAAAATTTCGAACTTTCACACTCAAAATTTTTCAGGAGAAGCCAAAATATGCGCAAAAAATCAGAAAAATCAGAAAACGACGTTTTTGTGCATATTTTCACCTCCCCTGAAAAATGTTGAGTGTGAAAGTTCGAAATTTTTTATGTAGAAATGATGTGCTCATTAATACCTACAATTTGGGAATATGGGTCGACGCTAGATCGTGCATTTGAAATTTTGGGATTTAGGGTACCATACGGTAGGTAGGTGGTTACAGGTAGCGGTACACCCCTGTTTTGGACTTGCCTAAAACACAATTTCTTTCTCTAACTTGGGACCCTTAAATTTTTTCGGTCATATTTATACGAAGCACTAAATTTCAGAAATTTAACAGGTCATAATTAGAGAGCCAGATACATTTTAAAATATTGGTGCCAAGACCGGCTTTAAATGTAATATTTAACGTAAAAACTTGTAATCCTATAAAACGAAGATTGATAAATATATATAAATGAAGGTCTGTCTCACAATATTAAGTCAAAGTTCAAACGCATGCAAAACTATTCGAAATGAAATTAGAATGGGCATGTACAAAATCTGTAAGAGGAATGCAATATTATATTATACATTATATGTAAATTATTCTTAGCCTACAAGAATTTATCTATTTGGAAAATCGTCAATACACAAGAAAAGTCCATTATATCTAGTGTAAAGCCACGGACCCGGCCCGGGCCCCTGCGGGCCCCGGGCCTGGTATCTGCTGCCACATTGTACCACCGTTGGCACGCTACTGGTGTTTCTCCACTTACTTAAATGTTTCGCCTTGACGTGCATTTTAATGACCTGTAATCGTCTCCAATTTTCCACGTGGTGCGTCGGCCCCGTCATAAAACCGCACGTGGCGCAGGTGTAAATCCCATTTTCCACGGCGATTTCATAACCTTCGTACATTTTTCTTCCCTCGTCCCTCGTGTCGATGAGGGGGCCGAGGATTTCGGGGATGGCCTTTTTCCGTTTTTCTAACATGACCGCTTTCTCCTCGGGGGTTGGGCATCGTCGGGGAAGTATAATAGGTTTTGGGGGAGGAGGATTAGCACTGCTTATCTGACCACATCCGGTCTGGTCCGACGTTTGGTCCATTTGCAGATGTTTGAACTTAAATAGCTGTAAAAATAAAATATAATCTTCATTAATGTGACATTCATTACACGTTAAGAGTTCGCAAAAAAATCTTGTCTTAAACATTCAATTTGCGAACATGCAATTTATCTTCTTCAAAATTATGTCGCCATTCCAACTCGTACTGAATACGGGCAGAGTAAATAAACAATTATACACCTGATTTACCGTATTTTACTCTTCTCTCCTACTCCCAAATTGGGAGTCCCAATAATTGTAGTTAATAATACTTATTAATAATTAATTAATAAGTATTAAGTATATTCATCAATAAATTAACAAAATCTCACATGTTATCTTTCAACGAATTGATGCTCACTACCAAAAACACCTCAACCTCGTCCCCTAGAAATTACAAAAAGCAAAACGTTTATTTTTTCAATTATAAAAATATTCCGCGTTTATTAAGGAACAAATATTTTTAACAATTGAATTTGGTAGGCGAAATACCGTAACAAATTTAAACTTTGCGATATAAATAAATTATCGATGAATAATTTGTGCACCCAACTCACGTTAAAGTTACATAATTAGTTAGTTAATGTTACCACCAATAATTGATTGATGGATTAAATTTATAAAAAACTGGGAGAAAATAAATGTTGACAAAGAAGTTGAGCTGCTCAACTTGAGCAGGTGGAATCAAACTCGTGCCAAAAAGTGAGACTGGATTTTCTCCTCCTGAACAAAGTAAAATGCATGAATTGCTCGCAGCATGAATCTAAATCAGGGATGCAACGAGTACTAAATTTTGAAACCGAGTCGAGTTCGAGTACTCGACAAAATTTTGGACCGAGTACTCGAACTCGGTCGAGTTTTAGAAACTCGAACTCGGTCGGTTTTAGTTCGAGTACTCGGTGAAACTCGGTCATCGAGCGCTCGAAAAACCGAGTTATTTCTCATTGTTACCCGAAACTACGGCAACCGTGAGGTTAATTTTTACTCATTGACAACTTTCATAATGAAAAACGCCGTTAATATAAAAAGTTACACTAAAAATAACAAAATAATTATTTTTGCATCCTCGTTTTTATAAGAGATCGATATTTGGAGTAGTGTTCCACATTTCCATCTGCGTCATTTTTCATATTTTACTAGAAAATTATAATGTAAAACTCGGCCGAGTACCAAAAAAAGCTCGGCCGAGTTCGAGTCCACCGAAGATGCACCGAGTTCACCGAGTACCGAATCCAACCGAGTACTCGTTGCATCCCTAATCTAAATAACCAACTTTTACCTTCGCCACTATTCCAATAATGTTACCCTTTTGAAAAGTAAATCCACTTAAAATGATGGGCAATCCCAGGATTACTTTAATCAGATGAAGTAATCAGATTACTTTGAATGTAATCCGTAATCCAGTAAAAATTTACATTTAGAAGTAATCCGCAGACGTCGGGTATGAATGATCGATAAAACCCCGAAATATGAATGAAATATTACCGTAAATATTCCCAAAATATGGCCTTAAAAATGACTTTATTTTTTAATTTTTGATCAATAAGACAACTTGTCTTATTACCGATTTAATTACAATTCTTAGACTCTTAAAACCCTGATTTTTTTAACAATACATATATAAATTTTGAAAAATAGATATTTTAATTAATAAATTGTATCCGATTTATTCCGTATTCTTGCCTTCGCATGGTCCCCCGAATCCCTTCCGACGAGGCAATTTGAAACCGGTTTTCTGCTCGCCGATTTTATGCGAATTTCTCAAATGCAGGACGAGGGACCTTTTCTGGGCGAAGGCTTTCCCACAGTCGGTCTGGTCACAGGCGAAGGGTCGCTCGCCCGTGTGCACCTGGCGGACGTGGGCTTCCAGCTGGGCCCCAATTTCGAACCCTTTTTCGCAGTGGGAACACCGATGCCGGATTGGGGCGATGTAGCCCGGAGTGTCAATTTTTTGTATATGGTTGCTCAAATTTCGCTTTGTTTTGAAGGCGTACTCGCAATGCGGGCAGGAAAAGGGACGCTCTCCCGTGTGCGTCCTGCGGTGATTTTCTAGAGATATTTTAATCACGAAACGAGCCTCGCAAATCTGTAAAGTATGAATAAATATGTATCTGTTTACACTTTTCTTAAACTTGTTAACCAAAATTTGCCACTCTCTTAAAAATAGTGTAACCCTTTTGAAAAGTAAATTCACTCCGAATTATGTATTCAGTACACTAACATCTAGAAAACTTTACTCTTTATCGAGTGAAGGTTACTTTTCCACAGGGTAACATTATTGTTAAGGGTGAAGAAATTACAGAAATTCTATAATGCATGGGTACACTCTTAGAAATCTAGTATTAAAATAATACCGAGCAGTAAATATTCATAAATGAATAACTCAATTAAAGTGATATGTATGTACTACCTACCGTCTAGTAATAAATACATAGTTTCGTATTAAAGTTTTGCCTGTTTTTTCTGTAGTAAATTTTACATCTAATACAAAACGAGATCACTTTTTTACTACCGAAAATTCAATGCCTGCCTGACTACGCCAGATTTCTAAGAGTGTACTTATTTACGGACCGAGTTGTCCCCACTTACATCACATTGGTAACGTTTTTCTCCACGATGGACCATCATGTGCTGATCGAATCCAGTCGAACTGGAGAAAGTTGCTCCACTAAATATGTAAATACCCAAATTTAGCTTTAACCTGGCTCAAATACTATTTGACAAATAGTATTCAAACTCTGAGGTACCGTCCATACATTACGTCATCAAAACACGTCAATTCTTACACCATCAGCTTTATGTTAAGCTAAACAAGAGTAAGACCCAAGGTTTCTGTACTTGGGAGGGTTGCTTGGGAATTAATTTGGATGCTTATACAGGTTGTGTCAGTTTATTCGAATTTTGGAAAACTGAAAAAAATCCGGACTTGGAGAAATCAAAAAATTTACCCCCTACTTTTAAACGTTGTCAATAGTTACAAATTAAAAGTAGTGGGTAAATTTTTCGATTTCTCCAAGCCCGGATTTTTTTCAGTTTTCCAAAATTCGAATAAACTGACACAACCTGTATAAGCATCCAAATTAATCCCCAAGCAGCCCTCCCAAGTGCAGAAACCTTGAGTAAGACCCATCCGTTACAAAAATTATTTTCACTCAAAAGTCAGTCATCCCGATTTCTGAATAAATATTTTCATTCACATTCAATAATTTGCTTTTAAGTTCATTCCACCTCATTTCTTACTTCGCCCCGTGCATTAAGCATATAGTGAAAAATCCCTTCATTCAGGTTCATGGTTCATTCGTCCGAAATGAGGGAATTTGGGACTCATTCAGTATCACATTATATGAATGAAAGTGAACAGGTACGAGTAAACATCACATATGTAAATTTGATGCTGTAATATATGGATGTTCCCTTACCAAAGTAAGTAGTGGTTTCCCTTACCAAAGAAAACTTTGATCCTAGAATCTAGATGCTCTTGTTGCACTAAGTAGTATTTTTATCCATAAAAAGTTTTCCAGAGGATTTATCCTAAATGTAAGGGCACCAATACCACAAAAACTTATTAACAATATCAAAGTATTTTGTAATGTATTAATTAACCAAAATATTTGTAGTTGTTGGTAGCTGGAGCATTTTATCCTAACTACTTTGAACGATCTCGTCCCACTTGGAGAATTTTGAGTGATTTATTTACAAAATTATGAACATATATGTAAATTTGAGTTGTACAATGTTTTTCTTTTATACATATTGAAGACATATTTTATACAGATACGAAGCCTTGCACTTCAACTCTTCAAAAGTCATTTTCACCTTTGACCCACGAAATGATAAAGTTGGTTCAATAAATTCTGCAGTTTACAGAGCTATATATTCGATACCTGCAGGAACGTGTTACTTCTTTACCCTATCATAAGTGGCCCTACCTTTGGGATTTTGATGAACAAATTCATGGTCCGATTTTCCAGGTTTTTTAAAATGTAATTTCCTCCAATCTTTACCATCTTGTAAACAGAAGTAAGCCTCGTCTATTGTGACAGAAAATTCTAAATTTCCACCTACCAGATGATGCTTATACAGCTTTCTACTGTTGGACTTCTGTCGTGATTCTCTTTTAGTACGAGAACACGTGTTTTTTCTTGAGGGCTTCACCAAATTTCTCCTCAATTTCTTCTCACAACACTTCTTTAGGATATATTTAATTATTTTAATGCGACGCGGAGTCGGAAGATTTTCTTTATTCGTCGGGGCGTCGATTTCTCTAAATACGGTACGGCTGACGCATTTTGGGGGCTGTTACTTCTTAACAGTCGAGCAAGGCAGTCGAGCAAGTTTATTTTTTCTACTTTTTTCAACGGAATTTAAGATACTATGAACAGTACTACCTGTGACACTATATTCTGAGCACTTTTGCTTATCAGAAACGTTGTTAAACGACAATTCATGTTTGGAAACGTGTTTTACTGTATGTTCCACTTTCGGGGTAAATTTCTCGACCATTTTCGGACTATATCGTTTGAAATTTTTAAATTAAGTTTTTGCAAGTCTCAAAAGTTAATAGCCAAAAAAATTTTTTTTTAGATTTGATAGCACTAGCACTATTTCTTAAATGATTTTCTCCCTGGAAAATAAGGACGACTCATTCTGTAGAAGCTCGGGACATGTTGTACAAGTTGCTGATGCAATATGTGATTAGAGTAAGAGACAAATTATTATCTTGGATGTTAACCAGTGCCAAATTTATTAATTGCAAAACTAGGCCGGATATTTAAGAGGATTGACAGAATAAAATAAATGATCTTATAATTTTGCGTGCAATGTATGCATCACTCTGTCTCAGAATTTAAAGATAATTTTATGAGCAATCAAAATTTGATTAATAAACTAGACCCGTGCAGAGAAGGGTATTTTACGGGCCGTTCCCAATAATATTTCCAGCAGTGTTAGGAAAAACCCGGGGTTTTTAACCCCGACCGATGGGTTTTTCGTGGGTTTTTGGGGTTTTTGAGTTTTTGTGGGTTTTTGGGTTTTTGCTCTTTTTGAAGTAAAATGATACACACCAGAAACACAATTGATCAATACATCTGGAAAAATTAGAAACAACGGTGATTTAATTATCGCGATCCGATAAGAATTACCGAAGTTACTCCAAAATAAGTAAAATTTCGAAGTCATCCATAAGAAATACACGGTGTAAGTATAACTTTCTTCAACATGCTTGTATTTAAGTTTGTGAGCCAATTATTTTGCTTATATTAGTCTAAAAACTTTATGATAGTAAAATCTGTTATTTTAAACTACCAGATACTTGTAAAAATATCAATTTTTGTAAGAGCCCCAGTCATCCATAAGGAATGCATGGTAAAATATAACATCCCATAACGTGAGTACATTTACATTTCTCTGCATTTTCTTGTGCTTATATTTATTTAATAACTTAGGTAAACGGAAATTCTTCATTTCAAATATCAAAATCCTTTAAAAAGTACAAATTTTTAGCAAAAACCCAAGCAAAAACCCAAAAACCCAAGCAAAAACCCAAATATCATTGGAAAAACCCAAGTAGGTTTTTCCTTTTTTTGCGACCCAAAAACCCACAAAAACCCAAAAACCCAACCCAAGCAAAAACCCGGGGTGGCAAACACTGATTTCTAGCTATGTGTGAGATATACAGTGCGGTAGGTTACAATGAGGGTATTTGTATTAGAATTAAACCACTCTCTCTACCTTGCTATGAGAATGATGCACAGAATGGCTCACTTGTAACTAAACTCCTTTCTCCTTCATCACCATCAGCTGTTGGGCATAACTTACTCTTTTTGCCATTACCATTACAAAGATTTTATACTAGAAAATAAATAGACTTAATAAAAAAATTAATGCATGTGCAACAAGACCAGGACAAAATTAGTTGTATTAGTTGAACAGTACAAAGTGTGTGAGTTGGTGGTAACAAATAAATAGAATTCCGATTTTTACAAGAAAAAAAAACCGGTAATCATATATAACTCTGCTGGAATTGTAATAAGTGTTATTACCGCGAAGTACTTTGTCACCATTTGGTAATAAATTATTCCCGCTTTGGCAATAAAATATTGTTAGCTGGTAGCAAATTAAGTAATATTGCATTTGATTAACATCCCGGTAGTCATATATGGTTACCTGATGATAATAATATTTTTGTCGGTGTATGGGTAGTATAGGGAATAATTCCTACAGTAACTCGGAGTGGAAAGGTGATTTTTATGCTTAATTAAGAATAGTGTAAATTTTAGTGATACCACAAAAAACAGCGTGGCTAAAAAGTTTCTCCGTCAAAATCCAACCAGAAGGGTACGAGCCAATTACTTTTGGTATTCCGTAAGGAAATACAAAGAACTTATTTTAGTTTTAATTTTATTTATTTTTATTTATTGTACAGATATATAACACTTTTCAACTTAACGACATCTAGATAGATGTTGAATTTCTATTTGAAACCGAAATATGCAGACTGATGACACGGCTGTTGACGGGAAACGTGACCGTTGTGCCGGGGTGTTGGTTGGGTTAGCTGCAGGAGACAGAAATGGAGGACCAGTTCGATTGGCGATCCGGCTGCTTGAAAGCTTATTGGAGAAGAAAGGTTTCGATAAAAGCGACGTTGTTGAGAAGTACCTTAGCTACTTTCGAGGTCAACTTTAAAATTGAAATTTTAGTTCAATTACTGAAAGTTTCAATTAAGTTTGTAACTGGATTTGTTTCCCTCAGGACCACCACACGATTCTGAGAAAGCGTTCGATACTGGTCATACATTCTTCTCCGTGTTTAAATTGATTTCGGAAGGAAGAACCTCAGAAGAAGCGTCAACCACGGTTCAAGGCAAGTACGGAAGCATCGGCGTCGGGGCAGCTCACAGGAATGCCGTTATTTCGATGGCATCTGTCATAGATGATAAGTAAGGAACTTGTGACCGTAGTGAGACATTTTTTAGCAGGGCTATCCAAACAATATGGATTTTTGCTTGATTTGCTTTTAACTGGCGTTACATGTGCTACTTTGCTGTATTGAATTTGATGCTTTTTTTAAACACTTTTGTATTTTTTCAGACAATTAGACTCTGCCGTGTTGTCGGAAACGTATATAACTCACGCGAACCAAATCTCGTATGAAGTCAGCCTCTTTGTTACTTGGCTTTGTCGACAGCTAATTACCGGAACTGGATGGGAGGATTCTATCAAGATAGCAATGAATGGTTTGCACCAATGCGAAGTAACTGATGCCATCATCTCTGCCGCAACTTGTATGAAAAGTCGTCTGAGTAAGGACGGTTACGCGCCTGCAGTTCTTCAAGCGGCTCTACATTTCCTGCACCAGTCCAACTCCTTCGATGACGCGTTGAACGCTTCGATTGCATTTGCCGGCTGTGGAAATTTTTGTCCCGTACTTGTCGGCACGATCGGTGGGGCTAGGTACGGGGCAAGGGTTATTCTTGGTGAAAAGAGTTCTTTGTTGCTGCATTGTACGGGAGGACTTTTGACCCGAATTATTTCCGGTGCAACGAATATGGGAGATACGTGGAAATGAAATTCCAACTGGACAGCATTGACGTAAACGACATGGGAGATATTTTAATTCTTAAGGGTTAAATCTAAATCAGAACAATAAGTAGTGTCAAAATTCCAATAAAGTTAACATGGGTAATTGTCTTATTAAAGTTGAATTGAACATAATAAATTTTGTACGTCTTCATGTCGCAAGACATATTCTAGTATGTACATATAACCCCAAGTCAGTTTCAAGGGTTAATTTCTGTTTACATATTCAATGTATGTTAATTGTCGATATGCGGTTGTAACGATTGACGGGATAATCGTCATTGGTATTCAGTTTAATTAAAGGTTCAATTCTTTTGAACATTGTGTACATCCCGTGACGTGAACCATCAATCATTGTCTGACTGCGTAGGACATTATGAAGTAGTTATAATTACATTCCAAGAGATCATATACATCAGGTAGGTCACTCACAGTGTTTCGAGTGGAAAAAACTGTACTGTCCGGCGGACAAAAACGGTCAAAATGGCGCTTTTGACCACTAAATCACTGATTTTAACCACTCTTGCCGGGACCAGACTGGTTAAAATGTTTTTTTTCCACGCGGACAAAAGTGGTTTACCCCCAAAACCGTTACTGCTGTCCAAAAAGAAACCCTGTTTCTAACTGCAGCAGGCTTCGTCACTCGTTGATGAAGTTCGGCATGAAATTTACGACGAAAGATTGCGAGGACGCCTTGCCCACCTTGACTTCTGACCCTATCTTTAGGACTTCATCCGCGTCCCGACCTACCTTTGCTACCAGGAGAATGGTACCTACTTTACAGTCCAGAGCTGGATGTTAAGATCAACGAGTTGTTGGGTGGCGAATTGAAACAAATAATTGATAATGATATCTCCGCTCGCAATCCTCAGTCAAGGAAATCCATACATAATGTCTCAAATCACTCTGCCCGACTTTGTGCCACTTTATACCACTTTTGGACTTTATGCCAATTTATGCCGGTGCCCGGCATAAATACCCGAAGAACGTAACCCTGATTTCAACTTGTGAAAATAAAATTACTCTGATTAAGTAGTTGCGGTAGGCAAGATTTGTTAACTTATTTATTTCGAATAAAATTGATGAGCAATCCTAAATTCCCATGGGACATAAATAGGATCAAAATAAACATGTAGTATTAAATTTTATTAATGTAATTATTACTTTCTAAATACTTGTCCCTCGCAGCTTCTATATGGTAGAGTATTTATGAAGTACTCTTAAACTTAATAGGGAGTTTTTCGATAGCTATGAATTCTTCCATTTCTCTCCTCACAACGTCTGACGTCTAAATTAAAAATAGTTTTAACATTGAACAAAAGTATTTTTAGAATTAAATACTTACCCCGAAATCAAACAGTTCTACAGCTTGGAATGATTTGCAAAAAAGAAACGCTGACTTTGCCATTTCTCCGAATTCGGTAAACAAAAAAGTGCCGGCGAAACTTCGACGCGCAGTTCGGGACGAATCTATGCCGCTCTTTTCAAATGTGACTACCGGAGCGGAAAACAAGGACAGGGTTTTCCTTCCTAAAAATATTGTCGTATAAGTATGTCATCTTATATAAAGTACAGGATATAAGAATACAACCTCTCCACGTGGACATGGCTTCCAAGAAGACCACCATTTCCTGAATTGAGGAGATCATCGTGATAAAAGTGACTTTAGCCCGCTGAATATCCCAATTACGATATTGTTCGAGCATCTCTCTATTAGTTGCCGCACCCGAGCTGAATCGTACCTCAATATTCTTGACGTTCGGAAAGAGGATCACCGCTTGTCGTACGTCAGCTTGAGTACTTGCTTCGTAACTGAGGGACTCGATTCCGTTATGAAATTCGTAAAGATTTTGCAAGAAATTGTCGACAGCAAAGGTACTTCCCGTGGACGGTTTTAGTGAAAGGTGTTTCAGTCTTGGTAGCAACTTGGTGCTCAAGACGTTCTCCAGTTGATAGAGTTCCGCCGCAAAAACGGTTAAGGTTGTTAGGTTTGGCATCCTTGGTGGGTTAAACTGTTAATTAAAATTAGGTTGGATTGGTTTGTTAAAAAATTACAGCAATTCGAACCTTACCTGAGTCCTGGTTAATCTCTGATTCATGGAGAAAAGTTTATTCCGTAGTTCCAACTCTACTAAAGAGCCTCCAACTTGTTCCAGCATTCTATTTATTACCGACATGTCGACTGGGACACCGGAATAACTGAGAAATTTTAGATTCGAGCACTTTACCAAGCTTGGGGGAGTGTTTTTCTCGAATTGAAGCACTTCTAAATTAGTACAATTTTCCAAAAAAGTTGGTAGGAGTGTGGAAGGATATTGCGTGATAATGGATTTAATTAAGAGTGCGGTCCGTCGATTTTGGTGGCTGGTCAAATCTAAACGATATGCGTTACATCCTGAAATCTTAAGTGAAATGTAGTCTAGAATTGGAAACGCGCAATTGTTGATGTATTCTATAATAGCGGCAAGGTATTCTGCACTCGTTTGAATCCTAACTTCTTCCACTACTTGTTGCACGTTGGGCGGAAGTTGAATTAAATTCATTCCCGTGGAACACTCTTCATGACAGGATCGATTCGATTCCATCCTTATTCCAATATATTTCGTCAGTTTGGCATTAATTAAAAGTGGGTCGGTGAAAGTGCAAATTTTCCCGATTGATAGGATCACCCTATCCTTCAATTCTTTGAAACCAACCTCATTCCAAAGTCGGCACACTGCTCGACTAATTTTTAACTCTTGTATCGGCAATTGTGCAAAAATAGCTTTCAGAATCTGTAAAATAATTAGGATTAAAATTTCCACCTTTTTAAGCGTAAAACGGCTTTCTCTTACGAGTATATTCGTCATCGCTAACTCCATTGCGGATAGATCCTTGTCCAACTTGGGTTTACGTTTTTTACTAAACATTTCAATAATTGGAGTTGAAAATTTTCAAAAATTGTGCTAAAAAAAATCAAAATTTCACTATGGTATTTTCCACTTTTCATAATAGAGTTTTAAATTGTTTACCAATTTTTAACTTCGATTGTCAATGGAAAGCTTCAAGTACATCACATGACGTATTTTGTCTATAGGGGACTTGATTTAAAATACGGCATATCTTGTATCTAAGGAACAAAATGGCTCCCCAACTCAATATTGGGATGGAAATAGGGTCACCTAGCTTATGCAGTTTCGATTTAAACTTTGAAGAAATGAAAGTATTGCTGGAAAAACAAAAAGATTTTCAGCTGGCTGAGGCACAAAGTCTGTCTAAAGTAATGCAGGATTGGTAAATGTGTGGAGAGTGCAGTATTTGCAGCACTGCGGGGATGGGAGACGAACGGAGCCATGTAAAACAATTTACATATGCAGATAACAGGTCGTGTAATAAAATCTTGCGTCATTTTTACAATAGTAAAGTCCATGCTATTTATGTAGTAATGCCTGACGAGAAGATGATGATGTTTATTTCGTATATCATTACTTGCATTACTGCAGAGTCCACTCAAAACCAGCAAGGTTTATACATACATTTGCTGAATGGAGACATGGATATTTCCATAGGCTCATTTTCCACGTCCGTTTTGCACATGTATGTTGATATGCAGTATTTATTGACATGGGCGAGTGAATGTGTACAATCGAATTTAGAAATTACTGAATTTTTGGAAAATAAAGCTCTTTGGTGAATCTGTCGAATTTTGATAGTTAAAAAAATCCGCTAAAAATGATCAATTGTAGGTTAAGCAAATTGTTTAAAACGTATGAAATAAGATTTGCGTGATTTAAACTCTAACAAATCTTATTCATTTCTTATTGATTCATCATGAGTCTGTGTCGTTAGCAAGTTTAGCAAACAATAAATATTCGCAAGTTAGCAAAAACTTTTCCCGAAAACTGGCTTGAAAAATGAAATTTTGCGAAGTTGCTCATATCCTCGGGTAGTATTTAGTTGGCAAAATGGTTACCGTTCAATGTCTCTCAAGCTGAGACCTTTATTCACTCTTGATACATGTACCGTACAGATTTATGTCGCCGCTAAACTACTACTGCTCAGCTTACAGCCTTGCCGAGTTTTCCCTAGAGTAGGATGGAATCTATAAAAGATTCCAGCCTACTCCGTCCTGCAGACTGCTTACGGAGCAATACCCACCCCAACGACATATTTTTCAAAAACAAGTTGCGATGCGAACATGCCAAGCCGTGATTGTTTCAACTTGTTATTACTGGATTTCAAACATGTACACATTATTGCATAAAATTAAATTACGATTTTCTTTAAATTAATTCTGAAGACTAATTGGATGCCTATCAACACAAAATGGTACTCAACTTCTGCCCGCCTCAAGAATTGTCTATCTTAGAAAATTTCTAAACTTTTGTGAACCTAGTAAGGGGACGTTCGTAAACTTCATAACGCGAACTTGGCCCACCCGTCAGAACTATTAACATGTGAGGGGAGGCTAAGTTCGCGTTATGAAGTTTACGAACGTCCCCTAACCAAGGCAACAATTTGAAGGCAAATTTTAAGATAGTGCGCCACTGTAGATTTTTCTTAAATTAATAAAATTTACAGAAAGGGTACCTCTTTTGTACCTGCTATGATATGAGATCAGCAAAATGAGACGATGAACCGGTCGAGAAAAAAGGTAAACTACAGGAAATTTGAGATCGGAATAAATTTCAAAATATGTTATTTCGGTATAATTCAAGTGGATATTTCGAATATTCTATCCAAATTAAAACTCCAGAAACTTATCCAAATTAACCTTGTTGGTCATCAATCAAGAGACAAAGCTCCTATAGAATCCACCATAAAACATTTGAAAATTATAAAGGGTCTTATAGAAAAGAAGTAAGGAAGTAGCGGAAACGAGTGGCAAAGCTCTCATGGCGAGTGTGCGACAAAAGCTTCGACAAATCGGAAGGGAAGGGGTGTACAGCCCACTAAATGGAAAAACCAGTTAGGTAAGTGTATAATTAATGTTCCCCAAAAGTTTCACAACATTTAATTTAGACATTATTATTTTACAGATATTTTAGCACGATGTCCATGCTTAACGGGCAGCCCATAATAATATTTTTCAAATCTTTGTCTGTCTGACGTAATTCAATGTTTAACACTTCAGGGGTGGTAGAGTAAATAGTAGTAAGTAGTAGAGTAGCCGATTATAATGTAGAGTGGAATGTATGGTACATTGGGTATGTTATATGTCATGAGCTAACCTGGTGCTATGGGCACCACTTTTTCGGCAAGTAGTTTATACTGTTGTTTGTCTACGGTTATGGTAGCAGGTTAATCATTCATTACCTTATAAGGTAATGATTTATCCATGATAATGCCTTATCATTGATAATGTATGCCTCCTTCATAAATCATCGCTACGTAATGTCAGCTGTGATTAACATTCCGTTGATATCAGTTGTGCGTCATATCCGTGGATGTGACGCACAGCAAAAATCTCCATAAATTTGTGCGAATGGAGTTGTTGGTCACCAATTACAATCATGGTCTCGCTTAACAGAGGTAACCGAGTATTAAAACTTGACGGCTGTTTAGGGTATAGTGATAATCGACTCACCTTCCGTGCCCTTGTAGAAGAGGAGGAAGAACATTACGAAGTAAATTTCTACTTTCGAGATTCACCAACTTTAAACAATAAAAACTGCTACTTTGCAGCATGGAAATTTGCGAAGAAGAATCCACATCCATATTTGGTCCCAACGATAAAAATTTGCGAGAAAAAATTGGAATTGGACAAGCTCGAGGCTCTGATTGCCCTTGATCCTGCTCTGCAGGGAATGCGTAATGCCATATTAGGCTGGAACTTAAAGCATGTACTCTCCATACAAATTCCTCTGTATGGATCTAGCGTGCAATGTTGGCTTCAAGAAAAACGTCGCGAGGAGGAGCATAATTTGGACGATGAAGTAACTAAGGCCTTGCAAGTGAAAATTGTGAAAGGAGTTATCGTCGGATTAATCTTTCTCCACAATAATGGAATTGTCCATGGCTCACTTCGCCCAGAAAACGTTATATTTTCTCGATACGAATACAGGCCACCGGTGAAGCTTGGGAGCTACGAATTTAGAGACAAGAATAATCCCGTAGATGGCATGAAGATCGATAAGACAATGTTGGGATACCTTTTATGGGAAGTTACCGGGCTAATTACCTTCAATGAGGAGCTGTACGGGCGAGTGGCAATAGATGGGGACCACGACTTGGTGCGAGAACATGTATGGCTCCCAAATATGAAGCAAACTATTATTTCCTTGTTGGAGAGACCTGAATTAGTCGATTTAGTTGAGATTGAGAAGGACGTGCCATCTCGGTTAACAATGGTTGCAAGTAATGAGGAAGAGTTGTTAAATTTGGGAGATATTTTAGAGCAAGGAGATACAATAAATACAAAGGCTATTACAAATGAGCTGATTAAAGAAAATGGAGAAAGGAGGAATGATGTAACAAGTAAATATAATATATCAAATTTTTTCTAACTTGACAATAAGTTTGTTTGTTTTGTTTGCATGTAGAAATCGTATTAACTTCGGCCAACTTACACATGTCGACTACAACGAATCAGAAATCCGTGTTTCAAAAGATGGAGTCTAGAATTTTTCCAGGATTGAAGGAACCGAACCCCCAAAAGTTGTTGAAAGCGCTTGGTATTATAATGGAGGCGGACTGTTTCAAAGACAGAGTATGGGTTCTCTTCTCTTATGGGACCTTCATAACTTTAGATAAGACAGATGTGGAGGGCTGTACAGAAGATGAGATTATGGGCAGAGCGAGAAATGTGATGCAAAAGCATGGACCAGTGTTCATAGCTACGCCTTCAGCAGACTATGGAGTCATCCGACTTCCTAAAACATTTCATGATCAGGTCGTTTGGTTGGCTTATTATATTTTTGGCAGAGAAATTTGCACCATTATTTTTGCGGGGAGCCTTGACGAAGAGAATGAAATGGCTATTGGACTTATGGGGCGACAATGCCGACAAGAAGATGCGGAGAAATTGGGAATTATTGGTAATTCTTGGTCGGCTTAGAATAAATAAATAAATACTTACTGAAGCAGTAAAATATCCAGATATCCAGTGCCTTTTTGCTCTGAAAATTATGCCGAATTGCCGGCTTGCATGCCAAATTGGGATTTTGAATGTAAAATTGAAGATTGTTAGTTTTAATTCCGAACTAATTAATTCATTCATACGTTTCGACTTCATATTTAATGATCATTAGGCAATTCCTTAGCATAAGTTTCATATTGGACATGCAATATTTCCACCTTAAATCCTGATCTAGTAATTATTTATGATATATCTCGTTGTAATGAATACGATTAAGAGATAAAGAGACAGGTTTGTCCGGTTCATTATTACTCATGCTTTAGTTAAAATAATTACCTGGTAATATTAATGCTAAATAATTACATACTTGCATGATTACATTTATCACGGATAAATTAATTCAAAATTATCGTGATGGAAGAAAAAATAAGAATTTTAAGAAATGTTTGCCAAATTTATTTATTTCACATTTAAAGCGATCGGTAACACAAAATTCCTCTCTCCAAACAAGACGCTCTCTCTTCTCTCTCCCTCTCGTCGTTCTCTCTCTCCAAAAATAATATTTTTCTTTCTTACACATTTACATCCGATTTTATTACAGTTACCTAAACAACTAAAATATCTCAAAATCTATAGAAAGCTCAACCATTCCATCACCATAAAAGGTGATGGTTATTTTTACATAGATTACAAGGTTAGTCATCTTAAAACACACATTTTTATGATACATAGACACATAAGTATTCTCATTTCTATATTGGCATATATTTGTAAATCTCATACTTTCTCTCAATTTGCCTTCTTTTGCAAACATGTAAATTTTCCCAGAAAATAAATCTCTTCAAGATTCTGGAACGTGACACATTACTCAATTTCTCAAATAACCCCAATTGAGCAAAACGGCATGATTTTTTTTGCTCGGCAAAACGGCAGTTTACGGAACGGCATTTGCCGGGTTGCCGTTTTACCGCGAACCCGGAAAACATCAGCTAGGGACGTTTTTTTACGGCGCTGGTCGTTTACATTTTTTCAATAATTATTTAATTTTACAATATCTCTGCGAACAAAATTCTATACTACAACTAAATAAAATCTGAATAAAAAATAAATATCAGGAAAAATTAACTAATAAATCAAATCAAATCATTTGCAACATTAGATAAATAAATAAGCTAGGAAAACTCACCCGCTTCGCCACCAGTTAATTTGTTGGAATGGTGTAGAATAGAATGGAATGTTGATTCCTACCATTTTATAACTCATAAATATGATCTCGTCATTAAATTTTCAATACAATGCATTGCATGAAATTCTGAGTGCATACCCGCAATATATTTCTAATTCAATTAAATTCCAGAACCTGTTCAACTATTGGTACGATTGAGGTAATAAAATTTCTATTGTTTTTATACGACATTTTTTTAACAATTTTGAATTTCAAGGGTCATCCCTAGCTAATTCTCAAAATCTGGCTGTTCATTGTGTCGCAGTATTTCCTGCTACACTAGCTTTTTAATTGGTCCGCATCACAACATGTTTTCCTAAATATTTAGCGAATCATATACATATTACTTATCGTTTTAGCCGACATTCGGATTTTTTACGGATTCAAGATCAAGAATAATTCTTTGAAACACATTTGATAACGGAGTGTTTATTGTTATATCACGACCTACCCCCTGCAAATTGTTTGATAAACTAGATTATTTTATAACCAAGGCTTATGAATTGTGACGTAATTTATTGAACAGTGTAAATGCAAGTTTGTTTCAATCTATGGTCAAAAGGTGTAGATAAGCTGCGTAATTATGTTTTGCTCAAACTGTGTTTTTATCTCTCCAGAGTTCTTATCTGGCATGGGAAAAAATGTTTACTTTCTGAACAAGCTGTAGCAAAATCCCTTATTTTAGGGGCGGCAATTTGTAATTATTTTTTTAATTTGTAAAGAAATTGTTTTAAAAAAAAATGATTTCTTACATTTTACGCAACCTACATAAATACTATTTATGAACTTGTCGTAACAAACTGGTTTATGTAAATGCAGAAATTGACATTATATTGTACGGAAAAAATTATTGTGGACGATTACAATACGATTACAATAGATTTTTCATATCATTTAATGTATTAATGCCCAGTAGTCAAGAATTTTTTTATACAATTCGATCAAGAAACAATATACTTAATTCCAGTATACTCCTTAGTATGACGTAGGGCATGTAATCTCGATCTCGTTTTCGATATTTCAATATCGAAATATCGAAATTGAAATTTTGCAATTTTTGAATTTAATTAATTGGTTAAAGTCGTTAAAAATAATGCATACTCTATATTCGCAGCAAGTTGAGCCCGGAGATATGGAAGACTAAATCCCGCCCATGCTTATTAACGTTGAACCGAGTTTAGTCTCCCATATCCCAAGGCTTAACTTGCTGCGAATATTTAGTAACATTTAAAATCAAAATTAAGGGTTACTAGTGTATAAAGTAGCTGACCACACCCTCAAGGGCTGTGGTCAAACATATTTTTTTATATATTTCAAAAATTTTTTACACGAACTGTACCCCATGATCCCATGTATCACAAAAGAAACATTTCAACTTCCTGTCACTCCCCCTAACCTCAGGGGGTGTGGTTTTCTTGAAAATACTAAAACATGAATAACTTTTAAATGGGTCAAGATCAAGGTCTCTATACTTTTTAGTTTCTATTTCTCCTTGGTTTCCGTCTCTCTGAATCTCCATACAGGTTATCCAGGTTTATTCCCGATTTTTAAAAAATGTTAAAAATTTAGAGTTGGAGAAATGCAGGCAAAATATGTTTGGGCTGCGTTGTCAAGCACAAAAAATGAGAATGAATTTGAGTTGATGCTCTGCTCTATTTCTACTCGATTCGGATTGTTGACCACTTTTTAACCACTTTTGATTTTTGACCATTCGGATTTTTGATTTTTGACCATTTTATCATTCGTGGCGTTAATGTTATTTTAAGTGTATTATACTTTTTCTTGAAATTTTACTCGTTAGCATTTTACTTCAAGGTAATTATTGACATTTTTATCAAGTTCCACCAATATGGTTGGGACGTTAATCGGGACGGAAAAATCATAACACCACTTGAAGAATATTTACCCAAGCGTCCCTGAAAAAGCAATACTGTATTACTTAAAACTTGTAACAAGATTTCGGGTTAAAACAATTAATAAAAAAATTGAAATTATGCAAAGAAAAAGGAAAGTTCGGCAGTTTCTAGCTATTGTTGATGAACAAATGGAGGACGAGGAAGAAGCTTCGCTGGATCTTGAAATTGATGAGATTTCTGCTATGTGCGAGCAAGATATGCGTGATTTGGTGGACGATAGTGAAGAAGAATTATTATTGAATTCTCAAGGTTTTTTAAGGTATTATTAGATATATAAATATTAAATATATAAATTTTATAGTTGCTCTACTGTTGCATAACAGTTGCTGATATTGTGTCAAGTAAAAACATAAATTATAACCAAAATGTCCTTCATTTTATGATAATATTGTAAGATGCACCGCTTTTAGATTACGCCACGAATGATAACTGTGGTCAAAAATCCGAATCGAGTAGAAATAGAGCAGAGCATCAACTCAAATTCACTCTCATTTTTTGTGCTTGACAACGCAGCCCAAACATATTTTGCCTGCATTTCTCCAACTCTAAATTTTTGACATTTTTTAAAAATCGGGAATAAACCTGGATAACCTGTATGGAGATTCAGAGAGACGGAAACCAAGGAGAAATAGAAACTAAAAAGTATAGAGACCTTGGGTCAAGATTTTTGAAGTCTGTTTTCGCCGTATGGTGCACTAAATTAACTCCGAGGGAACAGCCACACCCACTCGTACCTACGGGGTGTGGTCCGGGGCAAAATGAGATTGTTACCGAAACTTAATCTTCAGATGAAATACAGCAAGATTAGGTTTTCCGGCGATGTCATGGGCGTGTTTGGGGAGAAGTGAGACAGCTTTTTCGGTGTGTGCGTTTGCCCTGGTTAACGTTATTGATAATATTTAGAAACCACCATGCAGGTAAGTTACGTTCAAAGGCTCTAATGTTGTTGCGTTAACGAGATTTTGGACCAACAGACGGATGAACGGAAAGACAGCGATTTTATTAAGCCTCATTACCTCCTCCCGCAACCGGATTTCAATAGGGGTACTCGTCTAAACGTAAACAACGTAAAATTGTGTGATTAACTTGAAATTCAAACTGGCCATTGCGATCAAAATAAACAATAAGTAATTTTAAGATCACGGGATCCTTAAATTTTGAATTTCATCGCATAATTTTACGTTGTTTACGCTTACGCGAAGCAAATTTCTTTATGGAGAAAAACTGTTTGATGGAGGAGTTGAAGAAGTAGTAGTAAAACTCCGTGATTGCATGATATACTTATTCTTACCCCCTGAGATCAGGGAGGGTGGTTAGTACGGTCAAATAATTTTATGTAGGATACTGGCCGCCAGGGGTGTAATGCTTGTCACAAGGACATTGTCGAAGAAAAGATAGGAAAGAATCTCGTGAACGCAACAACAGGAAGATTAGAGCATTTGAACGTAACTTACCTGCATGGTGGTTTCTAAATATTATCAATAACGTTAACCAGGGCAAACGCACACACCGAAAAAGCTGTCTCACTTCTCCCCCAACACGCCCATGACATCGCGGGAAAACCTAATCTTGCTGTATTTCATCTAAAGATTAAGTTTCGGTAACAATCTCATTTTGCCCCGGACCACACCCCCTAGGTACGAGTGGGTGTGGCTGTTCCCTCGGAGTTAATTTAGTGCACCATACGGCGAAAACAGACTTCAAAAATCTTGACCCAATTAAAAGTTATTCATGTTTTAGTATTTTCAAGAAAACCACACCCCCTGAGGTAAGGGGGAGTGACAGGAAGTTGAAGTGTTTCTTTTGTGATACATGGGTTCATGGGGTACACCCCCCGGCTCTAAGAAAGGTGATCAGACCATCCTTTAGGTCCACCCCCCTTAAAACGTTGTTCCCACGGGAACAGATTTTAAAAATCCATAATGTTGCAACAAAATTGGAAAGAACTTGCAATTGCGAAATTTCGATATTATAATATCGAAATATCGATATTTCGAGATCTAGAAATATCGACGTTACATGCGCTACTAGGAATGTTGACGGGGAGAGAGCAGAATCACAAAGAACAAAAAAAGGAAAGACAACCATAAAATGTACGACAATCGGGAATAGTAATAAATTCCATTAATTAAATAGAACAGTTTTCATATAGAGGTTTTTGTGGAAATGTTGACAATTTTTGAGGTAAAAACAAATGCTGCAAATTTGTACATTTGTCTACATAAGTAAAATTGTAAGAGTTAAGTTCAAAATTTAAATTAAAGGTGACGATATTTTCACAAGAATAAGACAAATGAAAAACGAGAGAAATTTTTGGACATTCTGTTTTAACATTTTTATTTTCGAAATGTTTCGGGATCAATTTGTGTTTCCTATGATTTAGGGAAAACTGAAAGCAATTTGAAAACTTCTAACAATTTTTAAATTACGATATACGATGTATAATTTAGAAGTGTGTAAATTTTGGGACAGTAAAATTTTTACCAAATCTGATTCATTATAAAAAAAAATTGATAACCATTCCCACCAAATTTGGTAGGACGCGTTCTTCAGTTTTCGACACACGGATGGACGGACAGACATAACGATTACGTAAGCCGCATGGTTCGGGCTAAGAAAACATATGATCCACTATAGAAATAAATTGACAATTTTTGTTTTTTGTTTTGCTACGTTGACAAATTTTATAAATTTAATATTTTACTACAATTCCTATATTCCAATCATTATTTTGTTCATCGAATGACCCAAAAATTTTGTAATAATTAATATGTTTGGCACAAAACCCGGGAGGAATAATTGCAAGGATGCGTTTGCCATCGTCCATTGTCATAGCTATCTACGTAACTGAGGAACCGTAAGCATGTCGACTGGGACGAGAATGTCCATTGCTGACCATAATCTGAGACTTGGGTGTTGTCCTTGTCCCACGCCATTTGATGAATTGTCCGAGCATCTCTTCCCCCCAACCAGTAATTTCCTAAATGTATTTTACATGTTTTAACCTCATGCTTCCCACAGTAATTTGTAAAAATTTCTACCATGTTACAATCGCAATTGCACCTGATTACCAAATATATTTTTTTTATTCTCTCAAACTCGGAAATATCTCTTTTTTAATGAAAAACTTAAAGAGTCAATTTTTTGTTGAGTTGGTATAGGAAAAGTTCTAAAAATTTCCCAGGCAAAATTTCTCAGAAACCCTGGTACTTTTCCCAAAATTACAAAACTTAAATGGAAATTAGTGAAACTCGACTTTTAATAATTTGGTGTCGTTTGAGTTTACACAAAATGTGTGTTACGCAACGGATAATAATATGTTGCAGAAATGTGTGTGTATATGTAATTGGTAGCCAAGAGGTTAAAGCCCATGATCAATTATTAATTTACCATTAAACCCAGGAAATGTGTTTTTCCCCATTAGAAAGTCCTGCTGCTGTTGTGATTTAATTTGAGCAAGTTGCATTCCATACGACTCACAGTGTTCTTTAGAATCGGCCCAATTCTAAATGGAAATCAGTACAGAGTTTTAACACGTTCGTAATTAGTTTACATAAATTCAAGTTTCAAACCCTCAGAATTGTATCGAAGTAGTACGCTTTTCCATCCACGGATCCCAAGCTGACGAGGAGTGGGCCTACCTCACCCCCTAAGGATCCTAATGGGTCGATATTTTCTGTCACATTTAAGCATTATAATTATCTAACAATTATATTGACATCATTACCATCTTCACTTGGCTTCACAACTGCGGCGCTCCCGTAACCGAGAAGTCCAACAATAAGAAAAAATCCGAGTCTAATAATGTTTCGCATTTTTGGGCAGGGTTCGTAAACCGTATGTTTTTTCAATCCATTTAACACAGTGTTTTTTGTGTCGCGTATTTTTTGCATTTCTTACGTGTTTTTTACATGTCTTTTATGACACCATCTACCCATTCAAACTAAATATGTAGGTTTCAAAAGAAAGTAAAAAACACAAAAAACACAAAACATACAACAAACCTGTCTTAACCAAACCGAACCTGCCTGAAAATCAATGCGTATCTTTCCAAACAAAACTTCCGATCAAGCTTCTCGTTCCAAGTTTATATACCCAGGTCAAGTTGACTCTCTGGCATTTCAATCAATAATTATTGCGAACATGTGCCACTGATACGGTATCAATACCTGAAACGTACTTTCCCTCAATGTCACAATAATTGATTAATTAAATGGGACACGAGGCATACTCAATATTTTCAGCAAGTAACAAATCATGGTCAAGTGTTTTGGGCTGGCATACTTTCGGGATAATTGACATGACGCCTGAATAATGAGGTAAGCCGGAATTTACGTATGTCACTCTACACAATAAGGAGTGATTAGTGATAGATACCAAGTATGTGCATATGTACATACATAGATCCCCTCACATACATTTCCATTTCATCCGTGATGTTATTCTGCCAACCAGGGTATTCCGACCCCGGGTTTTACTGGGTTGGGGTTTTGGGGTTTTACTGGGTTTTACTGGGTTGTAAATGAGTAAAACCCAGCGGGTTTTACTATGTTAAAGGGGTTTTACTCGGGTTTTACTGGGTTTTACTAGGGTTTTACTCTGTTTTGTCTAAAATTTAAATAGATAAGTCAATAAAATCAATTTTCAGTTCTTATCTAGCTCGAATTAAGTCCTCTGATGAATATTCCTTTGACTTTGATGCTTATTTCGGATTTTCATTTGTGGTCTAAAAATCACAATTGATAGCTTGAGCTCAAGTTTTGTCGTGTCAGTGTAATTCGGGGTGTTCCTGGCATTTTGCATTTAAGTTTCATGGTGAATCTTGATAAAATCCAGAATTTAACTAATTACTGTAACGTTGTTAGTTATATTATTTCACCCCAAACATTGAGTAAAACCCAGTAAAACCCAGTAAAACCCCAAAACCCAGTAAAACCCAGTAAAACCCCAAAACCCAGTAAAACCCCGGGGTAGTGGTTTTCGAAGTAAAACCCAGGGTTTTTCCTAAGCCTGCTGCCAAGGGGTGATGGGCGCCTTAGTATTTGTCCTTGAGGAAATGTGATAAAACCAGAATAACAATCTGTAACCGTCGTGTCCGTCTGTCTGTCTGTGACACGCTAGCGGGTGAACCCCTTGACCGATTTTGACCAACTTGGTCTTAAAATGACCGGTGGGACAAGGCCTTGAATGAGTTCGAAGATGGGTTTGATAAAAAAAAATTTGGACCGGTGGGGGTCGAAAATATTTTCGCCAATTTACTTAGAGAAAGGGGGACCCTTGGGAATTTGGAATTTTTTTCGAAAATTCAAAGTTGCCGTATTTGGGCAAGATAGTTCATATTGGATCATAAACTAATAGTCTAAGGTCAACTGCTTGAAAATGCAGGCCGGTGGGGTCCCCAGGTGTGACCCAAACTGGTTTATGAAAATGGTCGTAGGTGGCTGAAATTTGGTATGGTGATGCTGTATGAGTAGGAAATGATTATGATGAAGTAGAATTGTAAAAATATTTCATCAGGTTGGGTTAGGTTAACACTGAAACTTGGCGAAATTGCTAAATTGACATAAACTAAGACGTGAAATGAGTAATATTTGTAACCATGCGGACCCGACGGGGTATAACCAACACAGGTTATGAAAATCAATAGATCAAGCCGAGATTTTAAATGCGGGTTAGAAATGTTAGTTTCAAATAGTCGGACAAATTGATAATACTGATCAAACCCTGGTTCGGGCTAAGCAGAGCTGTACTAAGAGGTTTTATAAATCCCATATTTCTGTCACGGCCTTATAAAAGGCGAAAATTTAATTATTGGGAATCAAATCCGATAATGTGTGCGAGTAATTCATACATTAGATTTTAAATGTGTCACATCCCCGACTAAAAAGTTGACTTGTCCATCAACAGAAACCTTTTGAAAAAAATATGTACTTAAGATGGGGAAACATGCACGGTAAATTAAGCTGAAAAAAAGCTACACTCTAAATAATCCGGTAATTAAATAATCCCAAGACAAAATATCTAGGGTACAATTGGTTTTATGAGTTAATTTAAAAATCGATAAGGACATCAAAGTATTACATTTTGGGAAACAATTAGATGTGATAAATAAATCAATTGAAGAGAGAACGACAAAAATTAAGGTTTTGTTGTCCTTCAAATTTGGGACGTGTTGTTCTCAATCTGCTGGAAGCGTCTCGGGCACATTTTTTCATACTAATTTTATAACATTCAGTCCACCAGAGAGTGTCATTATGTAGTAGCGGATTTTTTAGAGTGTACAAAATACGTTGTCCATAGACGATTGAGAAAATATAAAAAAGAATAATTATCATTTGGAATATTTCCGGGGTGTATATTTCCACGGAATTTATTTCAACATTTGGCCTCTAGGGAATGAATATAGATTCCAAAAAAATAGGGAATATTCTCAATGTTTTAAATTCCTTGGGAATTATACAAGTTTAAAATGGTGTCACCAATTTTGTAAAGACATTTACATAAAGACAGGGTTTTAGTAGTGCCAGATTCTTAAGAGTGCATCAAACATTCCGTACTCTCCAGAGACGAGTGAGTGAAGATAAACCAGAAAAATTCCCATTTTCCTGCAGAGCTCGTTCTCTTTAAAGTGGATGAATTTCATGTCGTGGATTTTACACAGGCTGCGATCCCTCTCGGGGGTTCGGTGCGTACAGGAAGTCAGCAACTTTAGTTTTAAAATTAAACCTGGTCATGAGATTCCTGGAAAAGTAGCATGTCAGCGAAAAAACTACAAATTTTCCGCGTAGCCCCAAATTCAAAAGAAAATTTAACATGAAAGTTGATTGAACAATTACAAAGCCAAAAATCTAATCACAATAATTTTCAGGAGTCATTCCTGATTCTACAGATTGTTTGATGCCATAAGTACCAGTTTATGTTTGAATTGATACAATATAATTTCGTGCATAAAATTCGCACACATTGTTTTTGCAAGGTCCCACATTAGTCAGAAATTGGGCGAGACTGGATGATCAAAGTGAGTATGTAAATGTTTGCGTAATCTCGTAAAGTGTGGATGTGAGCAAAATAATGCTGTGGCAGTTTGAAGGTTCGAAATTTGTAGGGAGAAATTAAGAAATCAGGACTTGTAAATTTAAGAATTTTATGCATTCTCAAAAGTTTGAAATCTTAAAAAAAGTTTGCTATAAAATTTCCTAAAATTAACAATACAAAAATTTCATCTACGAGCTTTTCTCCCTCTTAATATCATTAGTTCATTTCCCCCGAAATAAGTTTCCTTCTTACCTTGCGGTTTACTTTCCCTCCGTCGTTGAGCTTGGAACGGAGGACCGGATGGAATTAGTCGTCTCTCTCCAAAATGGGAACGTGAACAGGCCAATCAATCATATGGTCTCAAACTCCACCTTCAACCCAGTTATCTCTATAAGGGTATTCAAGAGCTGTTGCAAACGGATTCCAAAAGTAAATTGCGCGATCGACTTGAAATTCAAAATTTAAGCTTTTGGTGACCTCAAAAATATATTAAAATTTTATTTTTGTCGCCATGACCTTTTTCGACACAATGTGACCTTGACAACTAAAATTACCCGATCGACTTGAAATTCAAAATTTAAGCTTTTGGTGACCTTAACAAAATATTAAAAGTTTATTTTTGTCGCCATGACCTTTTCCGACCTAATCCGTGTCGAAGAAAGGTCATGGCGAAAATAATAAAAGTTTAATATATTTTTAAGGTCACCAAAAGCTTAAATTTTGAATTTCAAGTCGATCGCGCAATTTACGTTTGGAATCCGTTTGCAACAGCTCTTGAATACCCTTATAGAGATAACTGGGTTGAAGGTGGAGTTTGAGACCATATGATTGATTAGCCTGAACGTGAACCAAGGAGAAATTCAAAAGGAATACGGGCCCGAGTTGCCTTGCTGATTATGCGATCCCATCCCGAGTGAGAATGTGGCAGGGGTTTTAAATTTGAGAATAAATGAGAGAGCGGATTAAGCCGTGTGGGGAGGCGGAAAGGGTCACGGCACAATTTGAGAGAGATTCATTTTCTAAAATGCTTAACAAGCAAGGACCGGATTAATACGGACTGAATAACGTTGGGTAAAATTCAGTCTAGGTTTTCAGTAAAATTGGGGATCACGGAACGTGTTTAGGTTCGCAACAGTTTAGAAAATTCGCAACAATTTAGATGAAATAATTGGTCGACTATTTTCCGGAACGCAATCATGCCAAGGCAGAATTTAAAGTAGATTGAGATTGAATTAAGTTGGGGGTTAAATAGGGAAAGCTTTTGGCATAAGATGAATTCATGGAGTCGGTATTCTTTGAAATGGTATTTTTATTTCGCAATTTATATTTTATTATAAATGCAAAACATGTATTTAAGTTTCTTTGAATGGTGGAGTGTGTGATTTAAATTGTACATTAATGCGCAACCTCTACGTCGATATAAAATGTGGGATAAATTCTTTTAAACAACTAAACGAGAATCAGGTTAACACATGTTTTCTTCTGTTATTTTCTCTGTAAAATGTAGCCAAACTAAATTCTAAATGAATAAAAAATTTGGTTTGTACATTAACTAAACAGCAAAAAGACAGGATTGAAGGTTCATTTTTTGTCGCACGGGTATTTGTGTGGAAAATTGGAATGGACAATGCGTATTATTTAAATTCAATTTTCGATAGAGAGGTTGTTGAAAAACATATGATTGCTTTGTTAAAGTTTGGACACAATTTTGAAAATGTCAGAACTTCTAATATAATTCGTAAAAAATCTGCAAAAATTAAAATTTGCAACTTTTCAAAAAACCTTGTTGGCAAACCTATTCGCGAATCTGTAAGACGCATTGTACGTTAGCAAAATTATGTGGGATGCGAAATTGTACATTGATGCATAACCTCTACGTCGATACAAAATGTGGATTAAATTTGGACTTAGCTGTTGACAAGAATCTGATATCATGCATTGGCTGCGATGCTAAATACTTATCGTGAAAAATTTGGCAACTTGTAAAAAAAATATGGAAGCAAAATGCAGATTTTTGGTAAGATTGGAAAGCTGATTTGGGGAATGAAATCGATCTTCTGGTGTTCTACTTTATGAAATGAATGTGGACTAAATTGGGTCGTGATTGCTTAGGCGACGGAGCATGAACAGATTTTGGAATCTGATTTGCTCTCCTGGTGATGATGATGGAATGCTTCACGGCACAAAGGAGGATTTCAGTCGGTGACGGTGGTGGTGAAAGTGGAATAGGTGGCACGATGGGGAATGGGAAGACGGATTCCTAAATTTTAGCGATTTCAAATTTCTGAGGATCCTCCCCTGGAAATTATTTTTTTTGTAGGGAGCAGATACTCGTAGAATTTTGGAACTCTTGACAAATTTTAAAAGATACATTATCGCCTTAAATGTTACTGATTTCTGATCCCAGTTTTATTTTGCTTTGCAAATTCCGCATTTTTGCTCCTTTACATTGGGAAAGTTTGAAATAAAAATTGAGCTTTTCTAAGATAAAATCATCTACGATACATAAATGGTACGGTGAGAACAAATCTACTAAACCTGTAATTGAACTAAGACCAATAAAATAAATGTCGGTGGCCCCGTAATCAAGTAATAAGTTTAGCAAGTGTGATTCCTGAATAAGTACACGTTTTGCAACAGGAAGTTGGCTAAATATCTTAAATCCCACAAATTGAGGAACTTAAGTTTTCGTAAAATTCCTATCAGCAAGATGTGTTTGGACAACAAGGGATTTTCAATTTGAGTAAAGTATTGTGCGGAAATTTGTCTTATTTTTGCAAAAAAATTAACCTGAGTGCCTCCCATTATTTCAAAGATTTAAATTTTCAACCCGTCAATATTTGAGGAGTGAGGAGCAAATAAATTTATTTTTGGGTATGCCAAAAACGGGAATGCTAGCGGGATTGCGGAAATATTTGTGGAACTTTAGGTTAAAGTAAGGGCTAATTTATGACTTTCCGATAGTGTGCATACATAGCTTTACAGTACAATATGTTTTCTTTGATAACTTTTCAGGTCATCGACTCTTCCGCAAAAGGTTCGTTATTATTATTTGTCAACTTAAATATTCAAGACAATACAGTGTTTAATGTTTTTTGGAACACGTGCTAACCGCAGTTACATGTGAGGATTTGTTTAGAAAATGATGTGATTAATTAAAATTAGTATTTAACGGATTTTTTAATGAAGGACTCGGTGACACATCGCCGAAATAAACACATTTCACGTGCAAAATCATATGCGCCTCTTGGAATAAAAAATCCAGAAATTGTTGAAAATATTGGAAATATTTCAATAATCCCGCATGGACTAAAATCGACAGTCTGAGTTCGCCCCGCTTAGGGATGAGTCGAAACTTGCTGGGCGGGGTTTGTACTTTATGTGCATCAAATATCACGTGCAAAATCGTATGCGCCTCTTGGAATAAAAAATCCAGAAATTGTTGAAAATCTTGGAAATATTTCAATAATCCCGCATGGACTAAAATCGACAGTCTGAGTTCGCCCCGCTTAGGGATGAGTCGAAACTTGCTGGGCGGGGTTTGTACTTTATGTGCATCAAATATCACGTGCAAAATCGTATGCGCCTCTTGGAATAAAAAATCCAGAAATTGTTGAAAATCTTGGAAATATTTCAATAATCCCGCATGGACTAAAATCGACAGTCTGAGTTCGCCCCGCTTAGGGATGAGTCGAAACTTGCTGGGCGGGGTTTGTACTTTATGTGCATCAAATATCACGTGCAAAATCGTATGCGCCTCTTGGAATAAAAAATCCAGAAATTGTTGAAAATCTTGGAAATATTTCAATAATCCCGCATGGACTAAAATCGACAGTCTGAGTTCGCCCCGCTTAGGGATGAGTCGAAACTTGCTGGGCGGGGTTTGTACTTTATGTGCATCAAATATCACGTGCAAAATCGTATGCGCCTCTTGGAATAAAAAATCCAGAAATTGTTGAAAATCTTGGAAATATTTCAATAATCCCGCATGGACTAAAATCGACAGTCTGAGTTCGCCCCGCTTAGGAATGAGTCGAAACTTGCTGGGCGGGATTGTTACTTCATGTGCATCACATTTCACTTGCAAAATCATATGCGCCTCTTGGAATAAAAAATCCAGAAATTGTTGAAAATCTTGGAAATATTTCAATAATCCCGCATGGACTAAAATCGACAGTCTGAGTTCGCCCCGCTTAGGAATGAGTCGAAACTTGCTGGGCGGGATTGTTACTTCATGTGCATCACATTTCACTTGCAAAATCATATGCGCCTCTTGGAATAAAAAATCCAGAAATTGTTGAAAATCTTGGAAATATTTCAATAATCCCGCATGGACTAAAATCGACAGTCTGAGTTCGCCCCGCTTATGAATGAGTCGCAACTTTCTGGGGGTGAATCTAAGCAAGATCCCAAATTGGCCCTTCTTGGGAATTGATTCAGGCGTCATGGGCGGCATCTGATGATCATAGGGATCATTGTCAAGATTAAAGTTTTTAGGGCCTGGAAGAATACAAAACCTATGAATTCCAAAAGTATTTCAGTATTCTTGCGTTCAGTCGAAGCCTTCGAGATGGTATTTGGATATTGTGTCAATAATTTGGGATTAAGTGGGCATTAGACTAGTCACGATGAAAAGTAGAAATCATTCGTATGTTAGATCTTGTGCAATCATAGTAACGCAAGGTTCGCTAAGGTTTCAGATTTCCTGTAGCAGGAAGTTCCTGCCAGGAACCCAGCGTATCGCTAGATTATATATCAGGTTCCCTTTCTTATTACAATTATTCCCCACTATCGATTCATGCAGGGTTTGGCAAACACTCCACAAGGCTATTCAAATTTAGCGCAAACATGCCATCATGTGAAACGCCTTGAATTTGTAGTTTTGGCTTACAAGTAGGTGAAAGCGACGAAAAATATAACTTATTATATGAAAATCTCATTTTTCCTCAGCCGAGGGTGTGGGCAAATATGTGCGGGTAGGCCCCCACATAATTTCCAGATTGTTGATTCCAAAAATACAATGAATTTTGCTTAAATCTCACTCTGCCCCTAAAGTGAGTGTGGTCGAGTGGGGGAGAGTAACAAAAATATTATCTCGTGTTATTTTTGGATAATCCCTGAATTTGGTACAGAAATCTCATTTTGCCCCAAAAGTGGGTGTGGTCGAGTGGGGGAGAGTAACAAAAAATTAATATCTTGTTAGTTTTTGATGATCCATGCATTTTGTACAAAATCTCATTTTGCCCCAATTCCAAGGGGGTGTGGTCATGTGGAGCCACACCCCCTTTGCTTCCACCTGCATCCCTGGAGGTTGTATGGCCATATAACATAAGATCCGGTTTGGCTCAACCCGGGGGTTGAGCTTCGCTGGGCTGGGCTGCGCTGGGCTAACTTCCAATACATCACATTTCTAGTCATTTCTCGGCTCCGAGAATTTATTGTTAAATTCTGGACGCCAAATTTGTAGAGCAGGTCGTTGCCGTTTTTTATAAATATGCACTCCAGATTTCGACCATTTTTGAAAAAGGAGATCTCAACTTGAAGAAGTCTTCAGAAAATTGAAACTAATCGAAACTGGCTTAAAAACTCACTGCCATTCAATTAATCAACTTATTGAGGACAATTTTGTCATCCAGAATTTTAAGATAAATTCACGGAGGCGAGAAATGATCAAACTTTTGATGAGGATGAAAATTAATTGAAATAATTTTTGATGTAGTTTATAGTCAGTTCCGGACTTTCGTCCTGCTCCTTTTTCACCATGTCGTGCTTAGAGGAGACCCTCAATTGGATGAGTGGGACGGAGAGCGAATCCAGGATGGGATTTATGCGGGATGTACTTAGGTGCTGCTCGTTGGATGACCTGGGGATAGTTTTAAAGTTGGTAAACACGGCCCAGAAGAGGGCACGGGATAAACCGCGACTTGCCCAAAAACTGGAGAGAGCCAAGAAGTTCCAATGTTCTTCTATTCCTGCGTCAGTCTCGTCTGTTCCTGTGTCAGAAGCGGAACAGAGAGAAGGATACTGGTGGGAGGAGTACGATACGTCTCAAATTATTGCATTCGATGTTGAGTTTGTCACGCTTCTCCAAAAAGATGAGCGTGGAAGGCATATCCAATCTCCAGGAACAGTTTCAGTTGTTGATTTTACGGGGAAACCATTATTTTCGGTAATTAACGCCTTGCATAAAGTTAAATTGGTTAAGTTTGTTGTATTATAAAACTAATATTTTTCTTTTTACTTTCACAGGGCAAGGTTAAACACAAGGCGGGTACATTCCTTACTGACGCAGCCCATGTTGCCATCACTGGGTTCAGATCAAAGGATCTCGAGGACGGAAAGGAATTAGTGGAAGTTCGGAAAGAACTAATGGAGAAATTGCAAGGCAGCCTCGTTATTACACAAGGCGGAAACGGGGACTACAAATCCTTTGACCTAGCACCTGGGGACTACGACAGCTTCGATTTACAATCTAAATTCAAGAAATTGACCGGCTATGACAAAAGAGGAAATCCGGTGACGCAGCCAATCGGATTACGCCAACTTTCTCTCCATTTCTTCAACGAGGATCCACAAACTGGTATTCATAGCGCAACAACCGATGCTGCGTACACTCTGCGTCTATTTCGAGAGTATCAACGCCTGGCCATGAAGAATGGGATGCAAAATAGAGCAGATACATTCGATTTGGAAGATTTTTCAACTATTAAATAAATACCTGTTCGTAATTAAATGATGTACAGTAAGCAAAAGAATAGATCGTACCTTTGCGTATTTTTAATTGCGATATGATCCCGTACAGTTAGAGATTTGAAACTTGGCACACAATTGTATTAACTCATTGGCGACTAATTCCGCGTCGCCGATTTTTAAGGTCACCGACAGGTCAAAGGTCAAAATTTTTTTGGCACTTCAAAATGAGAGGCGAAATTTGAAACTCCCTGGATAATTTTTTTTGGAGTTTCCAATATTTTTTATAGGATGCGCCAAGGCCTGACGAAGAAAATGAGCTATCATACGACCGTGTACGATTTTTTTGACGCCCACAGGAATTTTTCGCCAAAAAAGTTTTTAGGGTCTAAAATCGTGACCGCGCCGAAATTCAAATAATTGAAATATACAAAAGCATACACACATCATTTATATGCGTTTTTATATTTCAATTATTTGAATTTCGGCGCGGTCACGATTTTAGACCCTAAAAACTTTTTTGGCGAAAAATTCCTGTGGGCGTCAAAAAAATCGTACACGGTCGTATGATAGCTCATTTTCTTCGTCAGGCCTTGGCGCATCCTATAAAAAATATTGGAAACTCCAAAAAAAATTATCCAGGGAGTTTCAAATTTCGCCTCTCATTTTGAAGTGCCAAAAAAATTTTGACCTTTGACCTGTCGGTGACCTTAAAAATCGGCGACGCGGAATTAGTCGCCAATGAGTTAATACAATTGTGTGCCAAGTTTCAAATCTCTAACTGTACGGGATCATATCGCAATTAAAAATACGCAAAGGTACGATCTATTCTTTTGCTTACTGCATAATAAATATTTATTTAAACCATTTCATCAATAGACCTTCTTTATTAGATTTTGTCTGACTCAGGCTCTAACCATCTCCGGAAACTTTCTCTTTCGGTTGCTTCGCTTCAAACTATATTTTTTGATTAAAAATCTTGTAGAAACTACTGACACAGCACAGCTTAGTAGCTTTCTCTACAGTTAGGCGGTTTCGTTTACAATGCACGAGTGTCTCGCACTTCATAGAAAAAAATAATTCAAAAATTTTAAATGAAAGAAAGTTAAATGGTTAATTTTAAATAAAAAAAATTATTTAAAATCTACAATTTAAAAAATAATTTTTTCGCAGAAGTTGCCACGTACCAATGACAATGCCGGGTTTTCTCATGTAAAGGGATCTTGATTGGGCCAATTTGAATTTGTTCCCACCAAAAATAATCAGTCCCTTATTTTGGCTTTTTTCCTACACCCTAAATAATCCGGTAATAAATTATTTTAAATTATTACCAGGCGGTGACTATATATGATTCTACCGTAACAATCCGCCACGGAGATGGTGGTAGATTTTCGATGTGGTGGCGCTATTTTTTACTGTGATGGTTATGTCTGCTACCAAAGTAGTGGCGAATAGCACCACGACCACGAAGATCTACCACCATCTCAGTGGCGGATTGTTACTATTGCGGTAGAGTCATATATAGTCACCGCCTGGTAATAATTTCAATAATTCATTACCGGATTATTTAGAGTGTAATTCTCAGATGTTTAAATGGCTGTAACTTTTTGAATTTTGGCGCGAATTCGAAAAACTAAAAATGCGTAATCTTAGAATTACTATTCCCCTATAATATACTTAAAAACAAATTAACATTATGGGAACCATCAAGATCGGAGTTTTACTTACATGAGAAAACACTGCAATTTGAGCAGAGTTGTCCAATTACCGCTCCCTGCGAATAAATTCTCGAAAACTTAGGAATTTTGGGAATAGTGCCATTGAGAATATTCCTTAAAATTGTCTTAAATCTTCGATATTATCCCGGCAAATTGGGGTAATTGGGAATATTGGGTGGGGTTAACTCAATATTCCCAGGGAACAGGGAACTGGACAACCCTGATTGTTGGTATCGTAACTGTAAAAGAATTATTTACAGGTGAAATTTGTGCATTGAAATTTTGCAGTGTAAGAGAAGAAATGTTCACCCAGGATGACTTGTCCGTGTCGCAAAGTTCGCTGATGCCGAGAGGGTTGACCGTTATTTTGGTCCATGGATTCTTGGATCATATCACAAAGCTCTATAAAGATGGTTAAGCGGGTTTTCAGATAATATTGGGGGGCAGTGTTTGCCAAACATCAAAAAATCATGGATTGTTGTACACTGTAAGAAATTCTATCATCGTTGTATCACTGGGCGGTGACTATATATGACTCTACCGGATGGTGATAAATACCACCGTGCGGTGGTGGTATGTCACCACGCAGTGATAGGTTTCTACCACTTGGTGGTAATCTGTCACCCAGTGGTGATATAATGTCACCAAGAAGGTGGCGCTGCCTATCACCAGAGGCGGTAGAGTCATATGGTGATGCACATGATAATGGGTATCACCCAGTTTCTTAAAGTGTAATGCAGTTTTGCTTTATACATAGTTTTTCGCTGTTTTGCTATTTTGTTTTCTATTTTGTAAAAAGCAAATGTGCATTGCAACCATCCTTGCTTTTTGGCGAACACTGGCTATAAAATTAATTTCCTGAACTAACGCATTTTTGAAATTTATAGTTTCCCGCAATTTTCAGAATTCTTCATCTCCACCTTCACGCAAAGCCCGTTCGTCGACAACTTTATTATCGTCAGTTGGACCGAATTATCCGGCCGACTGTTATTTGAACCTGACTTCATTCCCTTGTATCCAATTGCAGTCGGGAATTTACCCGCCACTCGGGATAGGATTGCGAGTTTCATGGCGTGGATGATCCTAGACTGGCGGGTTACCTAGGCTTGGATCGGATCCAGGTGGTGGGGCTGTCCCCTGGGATCGCATTTATCTGGTATGATAGGAAAAGCGGTGCAAGGGATCTTGGGCGGTAGGAAGGTGCCAAGGATTACAGGTGAGGAGACAAAAATTTTGAAAATTGGAGGAAAGTTTGGATATGGCGGGCACAATAGAAAATAGAAAATTTTATTAAGAGGTGGTAACCGCGTATGACCTTGATGAAATTTTAGATAGCTTTTGGTATGCGGTAATAATTTGTTACCGACCCAGTAGATACAGTTAGTTACAAAGAGTGACGATAGGTTACTACCAGATGGTAACAATGTCCCCGACCGAAAAGTAAAAAGACTATTCAGTACCATTCCGGTACAGAGATAGATATTTACCGCTGTTTTCGATTTTGAAAAATATTTCTGCAACAAATCATTGATTTATATGTACCAGAAAAATTTGACCAATTTTATGATTTTGTACTGACAAGGTATACTTTTTACATGATAGTCGAAATTGGAGTTCAAATTTAACTTTGTGCATACAGCTTGGGTTATTTGGAAAGAAAAGTGCAGAAATATTTTGCGAGACCCATTTGCGAATTTTTAAATTGGCTCCAAAGTTAGGTATCCGGCGCTGTTATGGGGTGGAGGAGAAGGCGAGTTGAGTTGGGCGACGAGTGAGGAGAAGTGCGCGGCGTTGACTTCGCACCACACACCAACCCTCTTCTCCACCCCATAGCAGCGTCGGATTCCAAACTTTGGAGCCAATTTAAAAATTCGCAAATGGGTCTCGCAAAATATTTCGGCACTTTTCGTCAATAATTTGTATCCTTCTGCATTCGTAGGACTTGATCCCGCTGGTCCACTATTTTACCCGCCCCACCCGGAGTGGAATATTGCCCCAAGTGATGCCCACTTTGTGGACGTGTATCACTCAAATGCTGGATTGTACGGGGATATTACGCTGGACGGGCATGTCGACTTTATCAGTGAATCTGACAGTATACGAAATGACCTACACTCTAAGAAACTGGGTGATAGCAGTTATCATGTTCGTCACCATATGACTTTACCGCCTCTGGTCAGGCCGCGCCACCTTCTTGGTGACATTATATCACCATTAGGTGTCAAAGTACCACCAAATGGTAGCAACCTATCACTGCGTGGTGACATACTACCACCGCATGGTGGTATTTATCACCATCAGGTAGAGTCATATAGTCACCGCCCGGTGATACAACGGTGATAGAATTTCTTACAGTGTAGCCTCACAAGGGAAAATCCTCAGCTGCTCGTCGAGTTAGACGGTACCGCAGAGGGTAGTTCCTAGTCAGGAAAACAATTGATGTTTTTTTTAATTTCAGTAAATAACGGAGTCATGCAACCAGGCTGCACGTTTTTAACAGATTATCAGGTATGCAGTCGTAGATTTGCGGTGGTCCTATTCTTAAAATCGTTCCAGGAAATATTCCTCGCGTGTCAGTCCTCGATTAGAGAGTTGGAGTAGGGAAATTTCAGAATGTGTCGGGCACAGTGTCCGAACCCGGTTTTTGCTGGCATCTGGGTACCACACACGGTAGTATATTGCCGACGTGGGTCTCAGCCTGCGCCAAAATTTAACGTTATGAATGGGTAAAGCTGACTTTTTTTGGGGGGCACTGCGAGTAAGATTGTCCAGTTCCCTTTTCCCAAGGGATATTCCCAATTTTCTGGAAAATATCGAAGATTCTGTGGAATTTTAGGGAATGTTGGGAAAATTTCCAACGGCAATGTCGCCAATATTCGCAGGGAGCGGGAATCGCTTGCAAGAACATTTACCGGTGTATAAAGCGTTACAATTTTTAAACTAAACCAAGGGCCTATGTACCCATCGTCTTGTCTGTCTGTCCGTCCGTCCGTGACACGCTAGCGGACGAACCCTCGAACCAAGTTTGACCAACTTGGTTTAAACCTGACCGCAGGTTCAAGGCCATGGCTGAGTTTGAAGATGAGAAAAGTCGGCGACATGGCATATAAGCAGGTAAGCTTCGCAAATAAAAAATATACTAATTAAACCTACCAACATAGATCAGGGCTTGAAAGTTACATACACGTAACCCCAAATTAGGAACAGTTAGGTTATCCAGACTTACATGCAACATGTATGTATGTAGGAATAATGTTATCGATACACATACACACCTACCTATTTATGTATATTATGTAGTTTTAATAATTGTAAAGTAATGATAATGGCTATTTGCTCGGTAAATTATTTGTAGACCCATGATCCACAAGTTTGAACTAGTTAAACAGTGTATGACTTTAAAAAAATTTATACTGTCCAGGAAATATACATATTTATGTACATATATGTAAATAAAGGTAAACGGTGAACTGCAACGGTCTGGCAATATCCGGATGCCAATATTTCTTTGTCGTTGACGGACACCGCCTCTATATGGAAAAACTTGTCCCAATCAATACTGTGAATTTAAGTGCAACTGTAGATGGGTTATCCAGCCAACAAGTGCAGAAAGCTATTCCCACCTAATCTATTTAAATGAATGTACATGATGTTCTGGATTAAATTGTAGTTTATAATATTTACATACTCGCCTACTCCTCCATTGACATTATACGTCATCTACATATATCTACCAAAGCATTACATTAGAGGTTCCCGCTTTCCTGTTTCCCCAGATTCTACTTTTCCTACATGATAAGACACATGACGAGCCGATCAATCACGAACTGCCAGATGACTAATGCCGTTGTTTTATCGAAAAACCTCCCATCCGCCATCGACAGCTGGTACGGCTTGCACGACTTGATCACCCGTCGGAACCATCGGCTACCCCCTTTAGGCATCCTCTTCCTGTATTCGAACATCTGGAAGGATGCGATGCACGGTGTGGCCAAGAGTTTGAAGTGGACATGAATTAAGGCGGCCCCGTCGATGCCGATTAGGCTGAAGTAGATGAATATTTCTTGCGGCAGGGTTCCGCCAAGACGAACCACGGTGTAGAGGGCGATCACTTCGCAGACAAGCCACGCCCCGAGAAGTAACTGCATCAGGGGAAACTTCCAGAATATGTTGGTCAAAATATGGAGGACTTGCACTTCTCGAAATCCTACGACACCTTTTTCGATTCCGGCCTTGAATTCGCTATAATAATTAAGACGCCGCTATCAATTAAATTTAAATACATTGATGACTTGGTGGGTTCTAGGGTTAAGACGTTTGCATGAATTTGAAGACGTACATAAAACTACATATTACCTCATGATGGCGTCAATCCTTAATTTTGCCGCGATCCCGGGATACACCAGCGCTATCCACCCAATGCCAAGGTATATCCCAAGTATAAAAATCCAATAGTAGTACTCAACCAAGGCGAAAAAGATTTTCAGTCCTAAATTAACTTTCCCCGGAGATCTCCAGCTCGGGCAGCTTGTTGTTACCAAGGATACTGACAGAAATGGCAGACACGGCTTCAGGATAGAGGCAGCCAGGTAGATGAAGGGTAACAGGAGACAGGTCCCTGACGCGCATGCGGTCAAGCCGAGTAGAAGATTTTTTACGTAACCCACTCTCCCCTGACACCACTTGCTTTCCATGTGGAACGGAAACGTGAGCAGCGGTTTCATCCTGGTGGCGCGCATCCGGTAAAAGATCACAATCATCAGGGTATACCCTGAGAGGGTGTCGTAGTAAAACTGCACGATCTTCTTCCATGTGAGTTCCTTCTTCCCGGCGGCATCTAAGCCCACCCCCTTTCCGATGGTGTACTTCCAGTTGATCCCTATCCATATGTGTAGGACGCATATGATGAGTTGAAGTATGAAATGGAGGTTAGATAGCCATTTTGGAAGAGGCTTGAGAGAAATGGTTTTCGCATTCTCGTCGTATCGGAATGGCAGAAAGGAGCAGGTCAAACCCAACCGGTAGCTGGTACGACAAGCGCTGTAAGAAATATCAACGACGTTATTGTATAAAATACTAACAAGCTATGTTTGGGAATTATTTTAAAATCATTTCATATTTCAGACTCATCATAGAACAGTTTATTTTTGATCAATTTTTATAGGTGAATCTTTGGTCATAGGTTCGGATCATAGGGAGTCCATCTCTTTGATCATAATTATATAGTACTACATATAAGTGGGACAAACTTACTCAATGTAAGTGGCTGAATGGCGGGCGTCTTTGTGAAATATGATGTACAATGTCTTCGTAAAGTATACCCAGTCTCCAACCCAGCTCTTGATGTGCGAGATTAACCAGTCGGTGACAGCCATGCGAAGACTCAGTGGAAAACTTTACAGAGATGATGGAAAAACAAGACAGCCGAGGAGCGTTCCAAGTTGTTCAGAAGACTACTGGACGTCCATAAGAGTTGATCTCTTCTATTTATACCAGGAGAGCATTAGTGAAGGTAATTCCTCTGTCTGTTAATTCTGTGCATACATATTAAGGGTGTTGAAACGATTTAATGATCTATATTACCTAATGATATACAAAACCTTGTTCCTCATAATACTCGGTTGTCCTTTTCAGGACAACGTACAGAGGTCACAGTTCCTGCTAAGATACAATTAAAGTTAACGATGTATAATTGGCTCGTGCAATTGATTTTATGCTCAAGATTTATCTTCGACTTACCGAATTACGTCGTCTGACCCAGTTATTTGTGTTTGTGTATGTCCCGAACGTACTGATTTTGCCTGCGAGACAGGGCAACTTTGTCCTAGTTCGTAATAATCAGACTTCCCGTGTTATAATTTTGGACTCGCGGAACTTTAAATTGTTCATCTATATCGCTTACGGATTACATGAGGTGTTAGCGAAGGCAGTTATATCTAAACGCATGTATTTTCTAATTCCTTAGAGACATAACACAGTTTCGCCGATGTTATGTAAGAGGATCATATATAGGTCTGTAGGGACCAGATTTCACCAGAGAGGTAAGGTAGCGCACCCAGTAATTATTAAGGACCCGGAAATAGTTTCTACGACAATTCTTGACCCATTTTAAAAATTTAACATTTTCAGATTTCGACCTGATTTAAATTTAGGCGGGTTGTTGGTTTAATGGTGGATAATGTCGTCAAATTTCAGTCTGGTCTACTAACGGTCAATTACAAAATTGTGGGTATTACATAAATTAGACCAATCTGGTTCCAAATGTAGGTCAAAAAGGATGCCGGAATCCTCCAGCGACGGCACTAATACATGAAGTCACAAATAAAAATATCGCATTCGGCATGTTTTGAATAGACATACAGTGTTACAGGCATAATCCACTTTTTACCACACAGGTTGAAAAAGTGGGAAAAGGCGCTTTTTTGACCCACGAATGGGGAAAACACCTTGTTGGACGGACTTGAAATAACTTCCTAGTTGTGTGTTCCTAGAGTAATGTTCTTAGGTTGGGTCAATTCTTATGTGGGTTGGAATAATGTTCCAATAAGTTGATAGAATTCTTTTGTGAGCTGGAATAATATTCCAATAATTTTGGACAATTTTATTATAAATTGTAACGATTTGTATGGTACATGAACATAATCTGAACACGCAAGCAATAAATTCAGCTGTTCAAATAACAAAATGCTAGTTAGATACGTCTTGAACTGCATATCTGTAGAACCGCGAAATCATTTTAGATATTTTTTCTAATACCAAACTTTCACTTTACCAATTTTGTAAAATCTTTTTACTCGTTTTGCTAATGTCTAATTTACGTTTGGTGATAGGCATCTCCACCTTGTTGGTGATGTCATATCACCACTAGGTGACAGAGTACCAACAAATGGTAGCAACCTATCACAGCGTGGTGACATACCACCACCACATGGTGGTATTTATCACCATCCGGCAGAGTCATATATGGTCACCTCCCGATGATAAAATGCTAGAATTTATTATCGTGTACATACGACATCTGGTTCTTGAAATCAAATCTTTCAAAATTTTATAAAGCTTAACTTCATGGAACAAAAATCCTAATGAATTCAACCCCATGCAAACTGCCCACATAACGAGTATCATTTCTAGAGTGTCCATTTGGATTAAAAGTTTTCTAAGGATATCGTCCGCTTATTCATTACGCGTATCTAATTTTGGTTTACGAATGAGGTTATTCCTTAATTTAGAGAATCTATAATGCCTGAAGTTCTGGTCCCAATAATGCACCAATCCACTGGCATTAATCTCCTATGAATTTTAACCATTTCTCCCATCAATCTCACATCGTATTGGAACAATTCATGCATTAAACCCACCAGCGTGACAAAATCGCAATAAAATCGATCCCCTCGTTGAAATTCGGGCTGAGTTGTATTGATCATTATCATTTTATAAACCTGTGACATGTCCCTATTTCCAGTTGGCGCTTCGGAAACATACATCGATACTTTGTCAATCGGCAAAGAATCATTGTTCAGGGAAGCATAGAAAAATGTACAATTTATCTTCTGGAGTACTCCACGTTTTCGAAATTCTCGCACAATAGCGGGATCCGTTTCAGATTTTTGAAGACTGAAATTTTTTAATCTATCGATGAAACATATAGCCCCGGCGTTAACCAGGTCTCCAACATGTCGGTATTTTGCCGGCGACGAAGGAGCAATTAGTTTTCCGGTTAAAAAAGTTTCGTATAGCGAGAGAAGAATGAAACTGGTAATGCCTATGCATAGGAATTACCAGTAATAGGATTACGTTATTAATCCTATTAATAATATGCTTTGGGTCACGTTATTAAAAACAACATTGGCTCCGTGTTTCCACAATATTACGTTCAAAAGTAAATATTATTTTTTATAACCGATTTACTTGGAAGCCTTATTAAATGCTGGTATTATTTAGCAGTATTGGGGACATATGTAAGTATGTAGCATACAGTCGGTGGCATACATATGTATACGGAATTTTTACCATCGAAATAAGTGCATTTGAGATATGGCAATGTAAAATAATTTCTATGGTACACTCAAAGAAACTGGGCCGTTATCATGTTCATGACCATATGACTCTACCGCCTCTGGTGATAGGCAGCCCCACCTTCTTCCTCACATTATATCACCACTAGGTGACAGAGTACCGCCAAATGGTGGCAACCTATCACTACATGGTGACATACCACCACCGCACCGTGGTATTTATCTCCAGACGGTAGTTATAAATAGTCACCGCCCGGTGATGAAACGATGATAGAATTTCTTACAGTGTAGTTGGGCAAGGAAAGAATGGACATGCCCAACATGTTTGCTTTGATTTGTTGCGAATATGTATTAAAATATCTAGATACGTCATATTTTCCATTGCTAATTATCTGTGACTTTAATTAATAACGACGGAGCTAAAAATGGTCACATTCCTCTTGCTACCTGCATACGTACGTTCAAAATATATTCTTGTAAATAATATCTTGCGCAAACACTGGAGCACATCCTGTTTCTGTTTTGAAGTCATAACCTACTCCATTTTTGTTAATTGATAGAAGCCAGGTGCTTATTCAGAAGCATAATGGATAATTAATTAAATCAAAGTAAACAATGCTTATATTTACTTGGTTATGTAGGTGTTTATGTATTAACTAAATACATTTAAGTAAATAAATTTGAAAAGCTTCCTACGCATTGATCCACGTATTTGCTATGGTTGGAAAGCATTAATTGGATTATAACAGTTTAAATTAGCTATAATTCTAACTTGGTTTCAAGGTATCAAAACATCTCGTGATTTAGGACTGGACACAAGTGATATATACACGCGGCAGGATATGGTAGGCGTAATTATTTACTGACCTCCACGCGCAGGCGGAATCGATTTGGGTGATTGAATAGCTTATTTTCAACTTAATTTATAAATTTATAGCCACATAGTCGCTACTGACGTTTGATAGGGGGAGGTTGTCGTTGGTCTTGTGCGACAAAAATCTTGCTGCAATCGGGTCTACAAGCGATGGTTTTCAAGCGATGGTTTTCAACCTGTGCTTGAGGTCTGTTCAAGAAAGTAACTTTATTAGATAATGGAATTAGTTTCGAATTATAATTCTGTAAATCAGCAATTTGTATGCATATTTATACGTACATATGAAGTACGTCGGTCCTGTTGGGATCCCGATAGGGATGTTCGCAGTCTAAACCTAAATACTAATTAGTATCGATAGACATTCGTGGGTACATACATTCATTCCAGTAATTTAATAAAGATCACAAATAAAAAGTGCAGCAATAATTAAAAAAGTGGGATATTAGCTAAAGCCGTAAAGGATACATATCAAGGATAAATGTAGAACAAGTGCACTAATCACCACAAATTTCTCACAATACTGCACTTCCGTGTATCAATAAAAATTTAATTCGGACGCATGCTGAACGGACATGCAGTGTTCGCCCTAGTAAACAAGCGCGATTTTCAAAACATGCTTTTTGGCTTATCAAAATACGATGCTTGTTTGCCATTTTGCTCTTGTAGAATTTATAAAATAATAGTTACATAGTTCGCCGCTAGATGGCGAATGTTAAGACAGCAAAACAGCAAAAGAGCAATAAACTATGTAAAAGCCAAACTGCATTACAGTTATCCATGCTATTTTGCTGTTTGGCGAACACTGCGGAGATGTATTAAACTTGATATTTTAATAAATTATGGTAATTCCAAAAATAACGCTAGAGCCATATCATTTGCAAGATTACTTACCAAGTTGCAGAACGTTTTATAAATTATTTCAACGGTAAACAAATTCCTACAATGGCTACACAAACTCCGTACATGCTAAATCCTGTTAGAATTTTGGACTTAGATTGCATCCCTGTATTTTGATCGTCCTTTAAATTTGTCAAGTTTGCATAATGTTGAAATGATTTCTCTGGTTTTAATCGTTTGAAGTAATTATCCCAATAGTTGTAAATTCCTGAAGAGATCATAGCCTTTAACCTCTTCCAGACATAGCTATTCTGCACGGGGACATTTTCCCAGCCGTACGTACTCTGCATAAAACCATCCTCGCCTTTCTTGTAGATCTTGTGGGCTAATGCGTCGTTAAGGAATTCCTGTAGCTTGATGACATTTTCAGCGGTATCGAGGTAACCCGTTTTATTGCAGGAGGATAAAATTTCCACGAAACTTGCCGCATCCTGATGACTCAAGGGTTTTAGGTTCGGACTAATCAGGGTTCTGACATCCTTGATGATCTGAACCTTTATCGTTTCTAGCAGTTGTCGGAAAAAATCGGAATATCTCGTTTGGAGCGTAGTTAGTCGACCTTCCGCCAGGTAAGTTGCACAGGATGCAAGTTTAATTGAAATTTCGGAGTAAAAGAGGTAATCCAAAAGTCCGAACGTTTCCATCGCGTTGATGTCCCTCTCAGGTATGATGGTCTCGTAGGGGACGTAAAACGTAAAGTTTATCGTATCAAGGATCGTCTTCCACGGCGCGGTTTGTTCTACGGGAAGGATCATTTCTTTGGTAAAACTAGTTTTGTAGAAATTCGTCAAAATGGTACCAAAGAGGAAAATGTAGAATCCGGTCAAGGTTCGAAAATTAGTTTTCCAGCTGACCACCGAGTTTTCTAAGAGTATCCCTACGACGAAGAGAAACGCCGCGCTGAAGTTTGTTCGTGGAACGGTGAGAAGGATAAAGGTGATAACGACGGTTGGAAGGATGAGAGTCCAGACTGGTTTTTCGAAAGGAGTGAACAGCTGGGATAACGTCGAAGTATGAGATCCGACCCGGTAGCACGATATAACATTCCAGGATTTCGATTTGATAGGAAGTAAGGAGTGATACGAGCCAGGGATGTATCGGAATTCGGATTTTGATTTAAGAAAGTGAATTTTATCGAGGTTTCGGTTTAGGAGATGAGGTAAAATATCGGCAAAGAGCCAGAATCCAATAAATTCTCCGAATGTAGTGTCCCTTGCAAGCTCCCGACTATCGAAGTTTGTATCGAGAGGTTGCGTAAAATATTTGTTTTCCACGAAACCAACAGCGGAGCTGTGACTGTCGGAAGTTGAACTGGTTAGATTCAGCCAGTCGTCGAATTCCCAGAAGTATTTGTTCAAATGAGAAATATCGTCGGTGAAAATGGTCAGAAGGTCGAAACAGTGTGTGGAACGGGAAGTCTTGCAGTTAATGGTGGTCCAAGGTGGGGAAATTTTGACGCTAAATTTTGAATAGTATCGATTGTAGCAGTGGAGAGAAATTTGATGTTTATCAGCTGATCGCTCCTGCTGCTTGGGCGACAATCGATTAGTTGATTGGTTAGACGACAATTGATCTTGCGGCTGGTTGGACAATGGTTTATCAGCTGATGTTTCCATCTGGTTGCACAATAATTGATCAGCTGGTACCAGAACTAAGTTAAGTGATTTGTACGACGTCACAATTCTCAAACCCAAGGATTGAACCACTTTTTGATACTCTGATTTAAATTTCGTCACCAAAACCATATATTGCGGAATATAGACCTTTCCAACGTAATATTGCTTCTCGGTAAAGTAAGTGACTAAATCGTGCTTATACTGGTTACTCCTCCAGTAATGTACGGCTTCGTCAAGGTAAGGATCGTTTTCTGGCAGGAGGATTATATATGCCCAACAATGGCCAAGGATGTTTCTTCGCCGAGTTATGTATATTCTTAGGGTGTCGGTCATACCGTAATCCGTCTCGGAAAGGGCGCCATCGACCAAGATGATGGGGGTACTTGAGACAAAAATATGGGTCCCATTTCTCACTTCAAGGATGGTCGAACAGTTTGAAAAGATTTGTAGGAGATGGGAAAGTGCTGTCCAGTTGTGAAAACCAATGGGGTCCATTGACCGCGTGGGCGGGGCGACAGAGATTTCGACGTTTGCGTAAAGGAAGCTGACGAATTTTGTAAAGAGTAAGGATATCGTAAACCAAAAGAACTGAGGAGATGTAAAAGTCAGTAAAATATTGGAAGTTGTCATGATTCAAAAGTTGAAGGGAATGACAAAACGCTTGTAAATAGGAATGTGGAAATTGGAGATCGATCTAACAAGGGAAGGTTCCCGACTGCTCCGCGTTTCCAGGGTCATACAAATTTGCCAAATTTGCATGTTTTTATTCTTGAAACCGCCATAACTTTTGAAATCCTGGGCGGATTTTTAAAAAAATTCCAAAAATCATTAAAACAAGTTCAACTTTCGTATGCCATGAAATTTTAAAAAATTTATTGTTTCAATTTTTGTCAAAATCTTGGAATTTTCTTACGCTTGGGGATTCGCCAAAAAAATATAAAAAATAAAAATATTAAATTTTTTTATTATTTCTGAAAATTTTGATCTTTGTGATCATTTTGAGCCCAAAATTTTGAAAATCCCCCGGAAACTGCAAAAGCAATGGAGGTTTGAAATTGGTCGGAAATGTAGATCTTTAAGTTTGGCGCCACGCCATGGCGCCAAATATGCGATTAACACGGAAACATGAATGGATCCTTCATTTAGGGTCCTAGTAGATTCTAAAAAACATAGTGGGTACCCTGGGGACGCGGAGCAGTCGGGAACCGTCCCTTGTAAGTATGACTTGGGAGTAATTGCATTTAAATACGTGAGAGTAGGCGTTGTCTGGGTTGCTTAGTATTTATTTAGTATAAATTTATAACGTAGTTACAGGTATCTTAAACTCTCCATTAGCACAATTGATATATTTAGTGGGCGTAGGATATACTTATCGTTAATTTTAATACGACAACACTTTGAGGAGCTGAAGTAATCATACACTCTAAGAAACTGGGTGATAACCGTTATCATTTGCATCGCCATATGGCTCTACCGCCTCTTATGATAGGCAACGCCACCTTCTTGGTCACATTATATCACCACTAGGTGGCAGAGTATCACCAAATGGTAGCAAACTATCCTGTGGGATGACATACCTCTACTGCGCGGTGGTATTTATCACGATCCGGTAGAGTCATATATATTCAGCGCCCGGTTATAAAACGGTGTTGCGGATTCCCTTGCCGTTATTTTCAGATTGTCCATGGTAATTATGCAGTGAATTATTGTATGCTTTTAAGATGGCATGAAGTGTTTATTTTATCACCTGGAACCACAGTCGAACCATAATTACACTTGTAACAAGTAATTCATCGTGTCAATAAATTTACCCATTGCTCAATCACGCTTCAAGGGTCAAACCGTAATGCGCTTATCTTAATGGATTTAGTGGATACGTGACTCGCCACCAATTAAATTGTCGTACCATACTTTGCACTTAACTTGTTATTGTCATACGTTACTATTATCTTGGAAATCCCAATTTTGACTAATGCACACTCACAACGAATCTCCACCGTACTATTTTCCCAATATATACTCGGCCTGTTTCTGATGAGCATCACTTTAATTTACAGAACAACTACATACGTAAACCTCATCAATTACTAATCCAAACTTCATCACAGCCAGGTAAGAGTCACAAAAAGCTTTGAAATTTGTCGTTATGTCCAGTGTTCATCAAAAAGTAAGAATGGAATGCTTTCATTCTATTTAACTTTTGAATTTTTTTTTCGCCTATTTATTCCTCTTACATTTATTCCTCTTACATTTTTGATGTTTTAACAGTCCCCATCTGGCACTTAGTTCAAAACTTCCAAATTTCAATAAAGCTAAAACGAATCAATCCGAACAAAAAATTGGATTAAAAACGATTTTTGCTTCGCGATCCCTCAATTTTTCTTTAAATTTCAACTTAATGCAATTAATCATTATTTTAATCCCAAAATTTACCACGTTTCCAGCAAAATGGAAGGCAGCCTCTTCATCCTTCAACTTTTTGTCGCCGTTCTCATCCCTAACCTTGTCTCTAGCACGGCCGATTATGGCGAAGCCTGCAGCAGCACTAATGCTTGCATTCCATATGGCAACAATCCTGATCAAAAGGTCGTCTGTATGTACCGTGGGCCGGCATCTGTGTTCTGCAACACGGTGAACGTTGAAGTTGGACGTTGTCAATGCGCAAGGAACTGTGGCATGGCTAATTTCTATAACGATGTTGGAGAATTTCTACCCGAAGAAGGTCGCTGTGTTGGCTTTGTGGGGACTTCTTGCTATGATGGTTGGGCGCAGAATGATTGCGTGCCAAACTCATACTGCCCTCAAAACAGGAGGATTTGTGAATGCAATTTGGGATTTGAAGTATCTTCGGATGGGAAACATTGTGTGAGATCGAGTGCAACAATTTAAATTTGAGGAATAATGACAGAATCACAAATTTTAATGACAATTGAGCATGTACGCTACACATAATGGTTTATAAAGTCATTACATCAATAAAAGAAAATAATGAGTGATCAAATGCATGTAAAGCATGATTCATACTGATTTGTTATTTAAACAAGTCCGGATAGTAGACTTCGCTATAAAATATTCGATATGTTTTCAGTACTTATCCAAAATGTTAGCCTAATGAAATGATCATCAGAACTCAAATTATGGTTTTTTCCCACTAAAACGATTTTATTGGGCTAACATTTCGGATAGTTACTGAGAACATATCGAGTATTTTATAGCGAAGTCTACTATCCGGACTTGCCTTTAATACAGAAAAACGACTTATATAATCGGACATTTTGATCGTGGAATTATACATAAAGGCAGGAAATGCAATAATTTGCAAACTTCGACAATTTTCGAAATTGGTGCCCAATTTGGAAGTAGTGCGCAAATACCAGCCCAAAATAAGTAAAAAATATTTCTAGCTATATCTGACCAATTTTGTACGAAAATAGGTTAAAAATCGAAAATCTCAAAATTCGCAATTAATTCGCACATTTTGGCAAATATCTCGAAAACTGGCTATGCGCGCCCCCATCTTATTCCGGATTCTTACACTACAAAAAATTACGCAAATTTTGAGGTATCATACGCATCGCTTTCAGAACCACCGTTCATTCCCTTAATCCAAAACAGATGCAAAATCGAAAGACCTATTCAAAAAAAATTTATCAGAAATATTTGGCCGGCGATAAGGCAGAATATGTGGTGACATTGGATGAAGCAATGTTTTATGTGCAAAATTGCAACGGGAAGAGAAAAGTGTGTTACGTCAAACGAGGAGAAAACATTCCCGACAATCGGGTGGTGCAGAAGAACAACTTTTTGAAGATCATTCCATTTGATGATCATTTCGAGTTCCAAAATGGAACTCGAAAATTTAAAATCTCAAATTTATCATGACGCCATTTCTGAATCGGAGGATGTGGACAGTGATTCTGAGAAAATAAACATGGGATACCAGTAGATATTAATTAAAGGATTAAGAAATTGTTGGAATTAGGAATCACCAAACCAAATCAAATTCTGTTGTCACTGCAGAAAGAGGGAGGAGATCGCCTTTCAAAACTGCAACAAAATAATTTTCTGCAAACTAATAACTCGATCACTAGCTGTCTTCTTTGACAAATCATTGCAATCCCTTCAATTGGTCTCAGCTAAGGAAGCCGTAGAATGTTGACTTGATTCTATTTATGGTAGAACCGGTATTAACTCTCTCTGTGACAACAAAAGCATACAATTGGACCAGCACTGAAAACGCTAAGCTAGGAAATGTAGGAAATGTATTGGGGGTACTCATGACAAGGTCTGGAAAACATGAAACATGTCAATTTTCTAGAGAAAAGAATTGACGCTGAGTCGTTTCTTACATTTCTGGCACTGCAGTTAGGTTGCCCTTAAAACCATCATAGGAATTTTGGCAAAGAAAAGTAATTAGCGAAGCAAGAGCAGCCTCACAGTCCCCTTAATGCACAACCCCGTCGTTCCCAGAGGTGTCAATATATCGATGAAATTACTGCTAAAGCGTATCTTCAATGGGTGACAAGCTTTGAGCCGTTTACGCCACAACATCCTCCGCCTTCCGGCGATTATTTTGTACATCTTCAACTTGGAGATCAGCACGGCTGATGTTTTGTTAACTAGTCCGCATAACGTTCCGACGAAGAGAATAACGACCACGCTCTCCACCAAGACCGCGACGAAGACAATGTTTCCCCAATTTTGGAATAAGTTAGGTCCGTAGGAGACGCAGAGGAAGGCGCCGATCACCTGGCATAATCCGTAAAGGAGAAACATCCCGGGCAGAAAGGTTCTTCGGAAGCAGATGTTGACTTGGGCTTCAAGGATTTTTAAGTTTTTCAGCTCTGCGATGCATCTTTCGGGTATGGTTCGAAATTCGGGCCAGGATTTGACCCTGTGGTACGACCTATAGAGATGAAGGGGGTAAGATATGACAAAATTTGAGATACTAAGAAGATCGGGGTTGCCTAATTCCCGTCCAAAACATTTTTTCCCAGGACAGTGGGAAAAATGGAGCGCCACCTAGAGGTACGCAGGGGCGTTATCTAGTGGAATCTGCCCAAGAACTACATTTTTCCCACATTTTTCCATTTCCCACTCGTATTAGTGGGTGGGAAAAAGTGTTTTTCCCACTCTCCGGTAAGAAGTGATAAATACCACTTGCAAGACTGAAGAGGGGAACCAACCTGATTACGTCCTTTAGATAGATGTAGAGGCAGAAGACGGATGGCATAAATATGTTTACAGTTACGGTAAACAGATTTCCCGCTATGACGGTGAATTCCCAATATTCGAGTACCACCACAGATGCGTAAATCAAGATCAACGTAAGCGTCCCTCCACGATCGACATTTTCATTACTGAATCCTGTCAAGAAAATTATTTTGATTGTAGATTATCCCAAATGTATCAATTGTTAACGTCCAGTGACTTCAACGTTATTTATCAAAAGCCTATTTATTACTGATAATGGAACTTTTCAGGACCGTACACTCTAAGAAACTGGGTGATATCCGTTATCATGTTCATCACCGTTTGACTCTACCGCCTCTGCTGATAAGCAGCGCCACATTCTTAGTCACATTATATCACCACTAGGTCACAGAGTACCACCAAATGGTAGCAACCTATCACTGCCGGGTGACATACCTCCACCGCACGGTGGTATTTAGCACCATCCGTTAGTGTCATATATCTATAGTCACCGCCCGGTGATTAAACGGTGATAGAATTTCGTACAATGTAGGTTTCCCGAATTGATTTCATTTAATGAAAAAAACTGCCGGTAGTAGTGGAGAAATTTTAACCCGAAAGATCATATACACGAGTGAAGATGGCTTCCGTGGAATTTCTAAATTTCTGACGTTTCGGGCAGGCGCTTCTCAACTACTCCTGGCCGATAGTTGCCCTACCAAATTTAGTAGTTGAAATTTTGGCGATGGAATTTCAGTGAATTCGGTGTCGATAGCGTCGTATATTCCCAATTTTCCGGGAAAATATCGATGATTTAAGGGAATTTTAGAGAATATTGGGAATACTCCATAACGGCAAGATTTCCAAAGTTACCAATTTTCCGGGAGTATATTCGCATGTAGAGGGAATTGGACAACCCTAGCCTCGCGCATTTCCGGACAATTTAATGTGGGACATGAAAATGCTTACCCTTTCCCCATGGCATTACGGACCCTAGAAAGGGCGGCATGCCGACCTCTGTTAGAATCATCACGATCAGAGAGATTGGCACGACGAGGGAACATCCGAATCCGAACGTGGCGACGCAACATTTTACAATGTGACGCAGCCTGGTCCAATTTTCAGGTTGACGGTTTCTGCGTCCATAATTTTCTTCGTATACGAGAAACATGTTCAGCAGAGCGGCAAAGTCGGGGGGATATTGAAGCCAGGACGAGAGAAGCATGAAAACCCCGGTCGGCACGGTCATCGAGCATAACAGCGTCCAAGCCGTGCCATTCAGGTCGCGGCGGGAATTAGAAGATTGAAATAATCCGTTGGGCAAAATGAAGACGGCGTAGGCCAAGATGAAAGCAACTTTTAGCCGATGGTTGACATTTTTGGGGAGTTGGGAGATTTTGAAAAATTCGCTTTTCGTAGTTTTGTCAACCACGAGAGAAATCGGGGTGGGGAGGAATAGAGATAGGAATTTGAACTGATGTCTCGTAACAGGTAAAGTTCCGGCGAGGAACATTTTTCTTCCTAAAGTGCTGTTTATACGTGACCTATTTACGCGGAATGAAATTTGATACAAATTCCAGGAGCCAATTTACTGGTGGCACGAGCAAAGTTTCTGTATTTCTTCAAAATTGTTGTTGCCTAGCAACAATTTTTAGTGCCCACTACTATTTCTGATCTTTATTACGTGAAATATGTAACGTGCAAAGATTTATTGCAAATTCCATGCGTAATTTTCATTGGTGACCATTTTGTAAAATTTGGATGAAATTTTCAAGTTATTTCACATAAAAAACGTGAGGGATAAACATCAGTTCAGCTTTAATTTTAAAAAATTCGTGTTAATTATCACCGCGCGGTGTGTATAAATATGTGCCTCCACCGCGGTGGGGTTTAATTTTACACGGCATTGTGTTCAGATTTCCGCCAAGGGGTAACGATTTATCCCACCGGGGCCAAAATTGACCCCATGTCGGTATAAATTTAATACACGCGATAGAATCACATATGTATACAGATCGCGTGGGGATAATTGAGACCAATTTTTTGCAGGGTTCGTTTAAAAATAGAGTAATTTTCTTTTCTGAGTTTTTGGCTTTCTATTGAGCCGGATGGAGAAAGTATATAAGTACGAAGATAGATAGTTGGACGTGGGTTCACCTTCAAAACCATGGGTCAGAATGGCGAGATTATTGGGATTTGTGTTAAATAATTAATTTTCTCACCAGATCAATAATGTTCCCAGTTTGGAACATGGGAAAGTAAAATTAAATAAATAAAATTAAAGTAAAGGCTCATAACATATAACTATATAACTACATATTAATTCAAATTGAATGAACATACATAAATTTATTTCCAAATTGATAATTAAGACCATATAGATTAAACTGTTAATATTTCAATTAGGCAATACATATCAGGCGGGTGGGGTTTGGATAATTGAAAAGTTTTTAATTATATTGGATTAATAAATTAGATTGGAAAATATGTACGACATCAGGAGTTGTGAAGGCTACTTAGATTCTGAAGTATTCCGTGGTGGGATGCATTGGTGTACTATCAGTGTTTTAAGTGGTATTTACCACTTTTTACCGGATAGTGGGAAAAGGTGGGAAAAAGACACTTTTTCCCAACCACCAAAATCATTGGAAAATGGGAAAAAGTGGGAAAAAGTAAGGGTCTAGGCAGATTCTGCTAGATGGCGCCCCTACCTACCGCTAGGTGGCGCTCTATTTTCCAACTTCTCACGGCGAAAAAGTGGGTGAGAAAAAGTGTCTTTTTCCCACTGTCCTGGGGAAAAATGTTTTGGACATGCAACACTGTGTGCCGTATTACCTGGGTTACTGGATTATTATTGTTCCCGAAATAGTGGTTTGTCGTACGCGACAGAACGTTGCGTTTTATTACCTACATAAGCTTGAAATTGTGTTGGTAATAAACAACATTCAACAGCGCAGAAGTACTTAATTGATTGCTATGGACCATAAGTAGCACATTGTACTACGTCCATCAAAGTCCCTCACCCCCCTGAGCTAAAAGAAATCCGCAATATCTACTCAATCTCACTTCTCTTTTGAATCAAATGGAATTTATGTACAGAAACATACACTCTAAGAAACTGTGTGATGGCCGTTATCATGATAATCACCACATGACCCTGCCGCCTCTGGTGATAGGCAGCCCCACCTTCTTGGTCAAAATATATCACGACTAGGTTACAGAATACCACCAAATGGTAGCCACCTATCACTGTCTGGGGACATACCACCACCTCACCGTGATATTTATTACCATCCGGTAGAGTTATATATAGTCACCGCCCGGTGATAAAACGGTGATAGAATTTCTTACGGGTAATGGAAATGTATTGTTACGAAAGATTGTTGATTTTGGGAGTAATTTATTGAAAGAATTAAATTAACACGACGGAACTATGCAAACATTTGAGTTAATGTTTTTAGTAACTCGTGGTAAACCTATGAATTAACGTTGAAATAATGTGTTTGCATAAGAAACGTGTAAGATTGTGGAGTTATGCGTTATTTACACACGACTTATATATTGTTGATAATTATATGAAAATTTGTGCAGGATTTTAATAAATAAAAGGATCATTGATTTTCTAAGGTTACGTTATTTCAAACGTTTGAGACATATCATCAATCATACTGAATTTTGAAAATGTTAAATGAAGAAGGCTGTTCATGTATGCATGTATGCATGAGTGTCGCGTGTGTGGTATTTAGCACTTTTTACCGGAAAGTGGGAAAAAGTGGGAAAAAGACACTTTCTCCCATCCATCAAAATCAGTGGGAAATGGGAATAAGTAAGAAAAAGTTCCACAAGATTCCACAAGATCGTATCGCTGCATACCGTTAGGTGGAGCTCCATTTTTCTCACCGGAAAAAAGTAGTTAGCCGGAAGTGTCTTTTTTACACTGCTTCCCACTGTCCTGGGAAAAAAATGTTTTGGAAGGGAAATATGCAATATAGGTATTTTTGTCTCTTTCAGGCACCCATTTCAAGTCGAGGCTGACTCGATGTTAGAAATGTTGGTAAACAGGACAAACCATGCTAATTTATGTTTACTAGAAGGTGAAAAATCTGTAGAAATATATTATCCTGGGAAAGCTCGTAGTTGTTCACTAAATTGTATGGAAAGCAAATGCTAACTAAACTCTGTGTATTCGACGACCTGTTTTATAAGGCATGTTGTTTACATGATAGTCGAAATTCGAGTTCTTATTACCCTTTTGTGTACGTCTAGCAGTAATTTGAGAGAAAAGTGCAAAAATATTTTGCGAGACCCATTTGCGAATTTTAGATTAGCTCCAAAGTCCGGGATGCGGCTCAGTTATGGGGTGGATAAGGCGGGCAGTTGATGTGGGGTGCGAGGTCAACGTTCCGAACTGTTCCTTTTGACTCCTCCCTCCGACACGTCTCTCCGCCTTTCGACACGTTTCTCTGCCTAAACTCTTTTTCTCTGTCTTTTTCTCTGATCTCAATGTTTGTTCGATTTGCCGAATGGTGTAATCATAGTTACACAATTTCAAAATTAAACAATTCCTACCCATGTTTCCCGACAATTTTTACGTTCAATATATATATGTACATACATATTTTATAACGATTGAGTCAAGATTATGTCAAAATTGTCTACCAATTCCAGCCACTTATTCTCTCACTTAAGTATTACAGGGCGAGCTACATACATCTAACGTTACAACGGTTTATTCCACCTCGCCTTCTCCTCCACCCCATAACAGCGCCGGAGCCAGTGATCGGCAAATTTGTGACCATTGACCATTGGTCAGGTGACCATCAAAATTTTAGGTGACCATTGACCATCAAATTTGACCATCGACCATCAAATGTTAATACTTATGTACGACCATCGACCATTGACCATTGAAAATGTATTGCACCCCTCAGGGGTGCAATACATTTTCAATATTCAATTTTCATATTTTTCATATTTTCATAGTTTCATATTTTCTACTATGGGGACCGTCATTGAGGGATTTTTCCAGGAGTTGAATACAGCGGTAGAGACGGATGGAAAAGGTTAGGTCAGAAACGGTTTGGATGGCGGATATTTGTCTAAGGATGTTAAGATAAAATTGAAAGTGAAGTTGGCGCTTTACTTTTTTAATTACACTCTAAGAAATTCTAGCGCTATCACAGGGCGGTGCTATCTGTGACTCTGCCGGATGGTGATAAATACCACCGTGTGGTTTTGGTACGTAGTGATAGGATGCTACCATTTGGTGGTACTCTGTCACCTAGTGGTGATATAATGCGACCAAGAAGGTGGGGCTGCCTATCACCAGAGGCGGTAGAGTCATATGGTGATGAACATGAAAACGGCTATCAACCAGTTTCTTAGAGGGTTAAGTTGACACGAGATGATTGATAAAGTATTGCAGCACTTTATTTTAACACAATTTACTTATCTTTTGCTACAATCGGCACAGTAAATTCTACATTGAATATAACTCCGAAAAACTTAGGATGCATTTTGTGTATTTTTTTTATCGTGTAGAAGGAGGATTTCTTACTAAATATACTTTATTTTCCCGGAGTAATGAGGTAATTTACAGATTTATGCGACATACTAAAATGACATTAGCAAACTTAGGTAATGTAATGTAATTATTGCTTTATTGACATATCTTTATAATTGTCGGCGTTTGCATAATTTTCGAAGTTTTCATTTATCGAACTCTAATACATAAACCAGTGACCTTTTTTCCTTGAAGTTCCCGGTAAACTTAAATATACCTGAAACTTAGCGTCGCCGGAATTTACAGAGACACTTGATTTCGAAAAAACTAAGAAATTTGACTATCCACTCCATCACATAAACCGCTACGGCCACCGCCGATCCTGTAACAAACACGACAAAAGCGACCAACATTCTCGAATCATAGCTCAAATCGGCCGCTTCAAGGTCCCCATTTTCCCACGGCTTTTGTTTCACGTCCAACGTGATACTTTGCCAGATATGGAACTTGACTAACATCGACCAAATCCCAGATTCGAAGAATCTCGTCGAACTTCGATGAAACGAGTTTGCCATGTGGTGAAAAAACATGACGCTGTACTTGACCTGACCCTCGATCGAGTAGAACGGTTCGGTCACGCTTGGGGTTTTAGTGGATCACAAGTTTAACTGGGGCCCACTATGCAGGGCTAGGGCGCAAAAAGGCTTGCGCGCCCTGGCCCAGTGCAGAAGGGCCATTGGTAAGACTTGGGGTCTTTCTCCAAAAATTACAAATTGGATCTACAAATCCATAATTCGCCCGGCCATGGAATACGGGTCACTATTGTGGGCTCCGGCTACACGGGTGAAGTCCCACATGGCCCAGTTGCAAAGAGTACAAAGGTTTGCCATGCTTGGTACAACCGGTGTAATGTCTGGTACTCCTACTGCACCCCGGAAGGTCTACTGGGGCTTGTCCCAATGGACATCCGGGTACAGCAAGTTGCACTACGTACTTACCATCGTCTCGCTCACCACGGCCAATGGAAAAAATGGTCCGGGGGTAATCGAACGATGGCGTTAAAGCACAATAGGTTTGTCTAAATCATGGCATCTGGTATTCCTGAATTCCAGATGCCGTGCGAGAAACTTGTTAATCCACCAGTAGAGAGGAACTTTGTAACCTCCATCTGTTCGGCGCAAGATTAGGAGGATGGTAACGTGCCCATGGATGCCGCTGATGTGAGCTGTTTTACAGACGGCTCACGGATGGGTGAGAGTTCGGGTGCGGCTTACTACTTCACATATAACAACCTTGTCCAGGAAGCTGTGAGGTGCTCTATTCCTCTGGGACGGGCACCCACTGTTTTCCAGGCAGAAATTATGGGTGTAATCAGGGCCTCTGAAATGTTGACCGACAATTCTCATACCGTTGACTTCTTCATTGATAGTCAGGGTGCCATTAAAGCACTCACTAGCCCATGGCCAGTTTCATCACTGACTGTTGAGGCTATTGAGATGCTAAATCATATTGGCGAAACTAAGAAGGTAACACTTCATTGGATCCCATCTCACCATGGATTTGAAGGGAATGAAGTGGCTGATTTGTTGGCCAAGGAAGGTACTCTTACTGGGTATCTTGGCCCGCAGCCCTCTATTCCTCTATCCAGAAGCACTGTAATCTCCAGCATTGCAAACTGGGCAAGATTGCAGCATACCAAATCGTGGAAAAGCAGCAAGGGTTGTTTAACTTCTAAAGCTTTTCTCTTTGCCCCTTCACAAGGGCTTAGCAGTAAGCTTTTAACCCTAAATCGGAATAATCTGCGATCAGTAATACAAACCTTAACCGGGCATTGTACTTTAAATGGGCATCTTAGTACGATGGGATTAGTTGATGAGGCCACGTGCCTATGCGGTCGTGGCCCTGAGACTGTATTTCATTTTCTTGGATCCTGCGACAAGAACTGTGCCCTTAGGTTAGAACTCTTTGGGAGGCACGATGTGCCACCAGAGCAAATTGTTACCATGCCTCTGCCCGATCCATAGATGGGCACTTGGTTTGCCCTACACCCCTACCGTTCCCTACCCTACTTGGGAAGTACACCCCTACAGCCCTACTTGCCCTCTTCCCCTACTGACACTTCTTGCCCTACCCCCCTACTTGCCCTACACCCCTACTGACACTCGGACCCCTACTGCCCTACTTGCCCTACCCCCCTACTTGCCCTACACCCCTACTGACACTCGGACCCCTACTGCCCTACTTGCCCTACATCCCTACTAGCAATCTTAGCCCTACTACCCTACTTTCCCCTCCCCAACACCCCTACTCTCTGGAAATGAAAACAGTACGGTCTCTAATAATTATAAGAAGACTTAAGTGCTTAATGCTTAAGTCAATGCTTAATTTTAAAAAGGCAAAAGTGCACAAAAAAATCAGTAGAACGACCAAAGTACATTTTTAAAATAATAAAGAGTTATTTATTTGTGCAAATTATTACTGCAAACTGAATTATGGAGATCTTAACAACTAATTGTTAGCTCGATTAGGCTAGTATTTAAAAAACACACCCTCAATGGGTATTTTCTAAGCACCCTTCACTAAGCTAAATAAAATCCTAATATTTCTTTTTTCAGTTGTTTCTCAGCTGTATGAGGCAATCCCTACAGAATGTTCGAAATTTTGAAACCACAGACTCAGGGGTGTGATTAAGCTAAAAGTTACATGGCATGCAATATATAAATACTTCTACTAAAAAATTAAAAACATTGAGAACAATTATATCTTGTATACCTGTAATTTTGCCCTACCCTACTTTCCCTACACCCCTACTTCCAAGGTCCAGCCCTACCCCTACTTTCCCTACACCCCTACTTCCAAGGTCCAGCCCTACCCCTACTTTCCCTACACCCCTACTTCCAAGGTCCAGCCCTACCCCTACTTGCCCTACAGCCCTACCCAGAACGCCTTGCCCTACTGCCCTACACGGGATGTAGGGGTGTAGGGGTGTAGGGCAATTTGCCCATCTATGGCCCGATCTGATTCAATTTATAATCAGATCAGGGCGGTTTGTTGATCAAGTTAGATCGGTAAATCGTGAGAGTCATAACAACTCAGCACAGTAAGCGGTGTATACGGGGAGACTGCAATAAGCCCTAGTGCTTGAGCAGCCGACGGTCCAGTCTAACTATGGCAGGATCGTCACCCCACCAATACATACATACATAGTACACCGACACCCTAGTTCTACACACAACTCTACACCATGCAATACATTGACTTTCTCCCCTTGCAGTTAGTACAAATAATTTTAGTTAAAGTAATTACCAAATTATTTATACATAAAACTTCGTAATAAGCTTTTCCAACCCAAAGTAATTTTTATATAAATTTCAAAGCTCAATAAATACATATGCGTATGCACACCATCTTTGCGTAAACTTTGTAAATGGCTGTACCAATGTCGCACTTGGATGTTCACATTCTGGCATATACATACATATCGATTGGATTTACTCCATCCCAGAAAATATAATCACGCTCCTGTATTCTTGAACCAAAAATACAGTCAACAAAATCGATATTGTATCGTGCTTACCGCCATCATCACAGATACGGCTTTTACTTCGTACAACATACCCACATTTACTTCGCTATTACTGTGGTAGTTACATTTATACACTGCATCCTCGACATACGTATTTCTTAACTGCATATTACGGCAGTTTTTTAACTAGACAGCAAAAGTGCAAGTCTTTTTGTGCTCCGACTTTACCGTGTTGGCAATATAGCAATTTTAACAATACGTGATACTCAAATAAACATGAATTGCTACACAACAATTAAACTATACTACAGAGTAGTGTTAACTAGACAACTTTTCATCAAATTTCACAATTTCAATTACAAGGAAATTACAGAACTTTAAAATTTTTTCCAACAATAAAAATTTGTAAAATTACCAAGTTTCGAAATTACGTTTAGGCAATTTAGCAGCCAATTAGTTGATACTCGACATGAAATGAATTATTCACAAGTAATTTTAAGATTTACAAATCAAAAAACTAGCTTCAATAACATCACACTACTTGCATATCGACCGTACTATTGATCGATACACTTATTGATATCGAATTTACAGAGTTCTCGACTCTGTAAATTTACACACAAGGCCTATACTTAAAAACTGTGCCTAAGAATAGTTGTAATTTTTAGATAATGGAATTATGCATATGAACAATAACAATTGAGCAATACAACAACTTCATTCGTGCAAACTCAGCAATGACAATTTTGCGATAATTTTGTGCCAAATTATTTTACATAACACTAAATAAATTTGTGTCAAAGGTAAGCACTTTGTCCACACAATTTCTTACATGATATACGTATATGTAGTCATACATATATGTGTAGCATAACTAAGGAGGACACCATCATATCTGACATCAATCTCAACTTTTTTAAAATTTTGCAATTTTCAAGTCCAGCCCTTGTTCGGGAAATTTTCAAAAATAGTGAACATTTTCCAAAAGTTAATTTTGCTATTGAATATGATAAAGCAACTATCTGGGATCAAGAATATATAATTTTTTCGAAAATCTGATCAAAATTGGATTTTTGGCGAAGGTTTTAGTGTGGCTAGTTTAGCATTGGGCGTACCTTCAAAGGGGTGTGGTGGGCGCAAATGGGGCCATGGCGTCAAACCCTTTGACCCTTTTTGTTCTCTCATGGGGTACTACCACATATCCAAAGGGCATCAGGATCTGTCATTATCACCTTGGCGTGGTCTCCTCCTGAATAAATATCCGCAATAAATCAAAAATGCCATTTTCATAAAAATTGTTGCACTCTTAAAAATCACTCATTTCATCATGCGTTTAAAAAAACAGCTAAATATTTTTACATGATTACTCATGTAACTCATATTCTGTTCCAAACACCAATGTTCATCCTTTTTCTTATAGCGCTAGGATTATAAGCTAATGCACGCATTCGAACATTTTTTCAATTAGCGTTTAGCTTGATGCAATAACAGACGGCTAAGGATTACAGATATTATTATAGCTCCACTATTTAACAGTGACGTCTACTTATTCGCAGCCAGTGAGTAGATTATTTAAAACAGTGCGCTATAACATACATCCATACTATATTACGTTATGAAACCCATACTATATTACAGGCAGAAAAGTTAGAGCTCACGAGCTCCTACATAACACAATCCTACATACTACTGCCTACATAAATTCAGATCACTACGTCACACACCTATAACGTTTGGCCTACGGACTCGGTGTGTGAACCCATCGAATCGACCAAGCCATGAGCACTAAACAAATAAGCAACATTTTGTTGTACCAAATACTAAATAAATGCAATAAATACTTGTGGCCAGTCGATAATGTGTACATACAGATAACTTATTAACTTAAAGAATAATTCCGAGATCATGCTCCCCAGTTACTATTAAAAACTGAATTAGTTTTTGTGCACGATTTGTTTTAAAAAAAATTAGATTGAGTAGACATACAGCACAAAATGTCAATACATTATTATCATGTATGTAAATATGATTACGGCAATAGATTCCCCAACACGATGTAAACTATTTCACGATTAGTAGTACCATGGTCTATAATACTACTGGTTACCGCACTCAGCTTTGCAGTTTGAAGCCACGCATGTAATTGCCACCAGGTGCGCTACCAGCATGCAAAACTCTAGGATTTTCATGAAACTAATAGCAAATCATAGTGATTTTTTTTAAACAACCCTATTTTCTTTTTATTGAGACCTGAAACAGTTGAAGGTCATTTTATCTAATAGTATGCATACATAGTTAGCTTTTTAGCCCGAGTCAGGGCTTATGGAACCGGTATGTCTGTCTGTCCGTCCGTCTTCACGATAACTCTCTTTAAACTTGTCCTATCGAGTTGAAATTTTCACCATATGCATATTGGACAAAGTTAGGAATCGAGTTCGAAGATGAGCCAAATCGGTCCACTGGGGGTCAGTGGGGGTCGGTATGGGCCAGATGCAGAAATTTGAAAATAGTCGTAGAAGGCTAAAATTTGGAATGGAGATAGCTAGTGCCTTCTGATTGAAGAATGTGAAGTGAAATTGGGAACATTTTCATCTGGGGGGACCCTATCGGGTAATCCATACTGGTTTTTCAAAATCATCCAATTAAGCTGAAATTTGGTACAGAGGTTGGTAATGGTTTGTAATGAAAGTATATGAAGTGAAGTTAGAAAAATTTTGATCTGGAGGGACCCCATAGTGTGAGCCATACCGATTTTTTAAAATCATCTAATCGAGATGAAATTGGATATGTACGTTTTTGTTTATTGTTCTGAGAGTTTCTGAAATAGAATTGTAAAAATTTTGAACCAAAGGTACCCTATGGGGTGACTCATACTGATTTTGTAAGATCAACCAATTAAGCTGAAACTTGGCAGAGGTGGTTAATGACTCATACTGGAAGAATATGAAACAAATTAAGAACAATTTTGAGGTAGAGTGACCCTATGGGGTTACTCATAGATTTCTCATTACTCTTCATTTCTAGAAAATCAAACGCCCTATAGGGTCATCTGGTTATCATTTTATATATTGGGTTATTGGGTTGGTATTTGGCGACCGAAAGTAGGAATACCTTGACTCGGGCTTAATGAACACTGCACTGTAGGTTTTAGCTAAATTGAATGCTAAGGTTAATTAATTATGTTATGTTAATTTAGCTGTCTTTCGGTTATTTTTTGTATCTTTAGGTCGCAGGAACTGTTTCGATTATGATTACGACAAAAGAAAAATGACTCACGAATCTTGATTTCATCGAAATTTAAAAAGCACTGTCGATCTTGTAGATTTTTGCTTGCAAACTCTTCTTTTAAACCTTGAAATACATATTCATTAAATCCAAACTGGCAAGGCAGACCACGGATGAGTCTCTGAAGCGTTGATGGATGCGGAAGTGGAAGGATGTTTCAATCTCTTAAAAATCTGTAACCCTGATTTGTTTTGATTTTGAGTAGTAGACATTGGAGAAGCCATTCCTGTTGGTATCTAAAATACAGAGAGTCCAAACATTAATGACAAGCAAAATATTATTAATTTTAAGTTCCGTACCGAATTCCATTTTTTGATTTCATTTTGGCAAGCTTTGCGGCTTCAATCATCGGTAACTTCATATTTTCCGGTAACTCAGATGTTCTAATTGCTGATTCAAGTTTCATCTCAGAAACGTATTGAAATTTTTTATGCAAATATATGATGCGGACTTCAGCCTTAGCTCTAATTCTTTGGTTTTTAGCTAATTGGGCGCTTTTGTTGTGAAGAGATTTTCTTAAGCGATTTGAGGTTGTAGCTCTGTTCGGAGTTGAAGTTCTTGCAGTACGGGACTGACGCACTCTAATGCGATTCATAAATTTAAAACAGAGTTTACAGATTGAAGTACCATTAACGCAAATCTGACATTCTTTTGAATAGAACTTCGATCCAAACTTTTCGGCCGTGCTGGAGATCACTGATTCTTCCTTTTGGCCTTTAATCCCCTCACATAGTTTTAACTCGTTCATAAAGTTAATGGCGTCTTGAAAATCCTTCTTGCTTTGCACAATCCGGTTTGAAAAATTCTGCAAAATGTGGCCTCGGCATCACACTTTTAGTTATAATTCGTTGTTCACCTGCAGAATAAAAAATCTTAATTATTTTCATCAATTTTCAGTTGCCAATGTTTAAGCTCAAGGAATCTTACTACAATGCATTTCTTGATAAGCATCCGCCCATTTGACTTGTCTAATTCAAACACAGCTATTTCTTTCGCCTGGTCAGAGTTTATCACCCAATTGGAATTATGTAGCACTAAGTATGGAACATTACAAACTAAATGACTGAAGACAAATTTAGTTACACGGGGTTTCTTACTGACAGTCTCAGTTCTTTGAGAGGGCGATTTCCTTTTTCGCAAAATATTTTTATCATAATTTGTAGACAGCAGATTGTTTGAAAACTTTGTTGGAACGGCGTCCGACATTAACTTCCAGCGTTTCCTTTCTACATAATTAATCCGTACGTTATTCTGAATTATGAAATTATAATTCACAATAAACTGTTCTTCAAAATGGAGATAACAAACTAAATGCTTTGATAGTTGAAAGTTAATTTCTCGTTTCGGGATATTTTTCATCTACAATTCCCTAATGTCACTTGTTGAATTTGAAGGAAGTTTAAAGAGACGAATTGCCGAGCCATTATAACCCGAGCTACAGTCGACAACAAAACACGAAGGCATCTTCACTTTAAATGAAGCTGTATTGATTAATTTTTGAAAATTCAATGATTTAGTGTAAACAAATCCACTGAGGAAGAATCCCAGCGTATTAAGTGCTGGTGGCGCCTCTGGTGACCATTACATGCTTGGATTCAACCTCTCTCTCTCAATGAACTACAGTGCGGTAACCAGTAGTATTAGAGACCATGGTAGTACACATCGTGATTGGCGAATAATCAATATATCATGCTGGACAGAACGATGGGGGTTGCGGATGATTGAAATTAGATCATTATTCAAGCATTCACAATCGACTGATGTGGCGAACATACTATTTGACTTTGGGCTGTAGACGTCTGCTGATCAGGCGAACCTACCACGCGCTCCAAAACCTTAACAATTTTGTTCAAAAATATTTTAGGTCGAATCCTACTGAATATATATATTTTCTGCACATTCGTGATCCAAAGAATGCGTATTTAAAAAAATTAGCAGGTTACACCCCCTTGGGGACCAACCACACCCCCTGTGGGGGGAAAGTGAGACTGGCGCTTGATTATTGTTAAGCAACTATCGCAGATAGTACCTACCAAATTTCAGAATTTTATCCCCTATCGTTTAGGTGTAAGATGAGTTTAAAGGTCTCAAAACAGGCGTTTGGGGGCTATTTCGACCACGCCCCCTGCCCGGGGTGGCAGACTAGGGCAGCTGCACGTGATGCGGTATGGCTCCCCTGCCGGAGTACTATATAATCCTACAAGGTTTCCTTGGAAGTGAGCGGGATGCTCTAGATATTCCATGTCGAAGTCATCCAAAACGAATTTTTAACGTACAATGGGGATGCAAACCATATTCAACCCAGATTATTTTTTGCCTACCTCAGTTTGAAAGACCAACTCTTTAGAAACAACATTTGGTGCGGCACTTGCGCAGATGCGCAAAAGTCAGAGAGTTATGGAGCCCGCAAGTTCGCGAAAACGCCTGATTTCAATTGGGATTTGAGCCTTGCGACTGCTCGGCCTTTTTCTTGAGCTGTACTTAACTGTTTCACATATGATGGGGAAATCTTCTCCAGTTCAGTCTGTCATGCAACCCGGGAAGCAGGCATGTCCCGATTTTTTTGCGCAAAACTTTGCAAATCCCACGGAAACGTAACATTTATGGAGAGTTGAAAATGGGCGAAAACGCAGATTTCTATTTTTGGTACCAGGCCAAATATGAGTTTAACACGGAAATAAGAATGGATCCTTCAGTTCTAGTAGATTCTAAAATACATAGTGGGTACCCTGGACACGAACGACACCTTACTACGTAAGTGTACCTGGTTGGCTATTGTCGCAAATCACAAATCCCAATTGAAATCAGGCGTTTTCGCGAACTTGCGGGCTCCATAACTTTCTGAGTTTTGCGCATCTGCGCAAGTACCGCACCAAATGTTGTTTCTCAAGAGTTGGTATTTCAAACTGAAGTAGTCAAAAAATAATCTGGGTTAAATATGGTTTGCATCCCCATTGTACGTTAAAAATTCGTTTTGGATGACTTCGACATGGAATATCTAGAGCATCCCACTCACTTCCAAGGAAACCTTGTAGGATTATATAGTACTCCGGCAGGAGAGACAAACCGTATCACGTGCAGCTGCCCAAGTCTGCCACCCCGGGCAGGGGGCGTGGTCGAAATAGCCCCCAAACGCCTGTTTTGAGACCTTTAAACTCATCTTACACCTAAACGATAGGGGTTAAGATTCTGAAATCCGGTAGGTAGTATCCCCGATAATTGTTTAACAATAATCAAGCGCCAGTCTCACTTCCCCCCAACAAGGGGTGTGGTTGGTCCCCCAGGGGGTGTAACCTGCTAATTTATTAAAATACGCATTCTTTGGATTACGAATGTGCAGAAAATATATAGATTCACTAGGATTCGACCTAAAATATTTTGAACAAAATTATTAAGGTTTTGGAGTGCGTGCGTACTAAGTTCCGTCAAATTGATCCAGTCATAATTATTGTTTCCATGTGTTTACATGCATAATAGTAATAATTAACAACAGCTACACTGACAAGTTAACGATTTCGATTGTCTGCTAAGGTCCAAGCTTTATGTATGGAATAAGTCTGGTCATATTAGGAATATTTTATGAATATTAGGAATTTCGATATGTAACCAATTTGAAAAGAAAGTTGCTCAATATAAGTTGCTCAATACCTCCTCCAATTCTCGGCACAACGCGCAAAAATATGAATACCAACCAATACATCCGCGCGAGTGTTCAACTTCCTGCTGGATTGACGTGTGACAGATGTGTCCTCCAGTGGCATTGGTATGGTGAAGGGGCCAAGCAATACTACCGAAACTGCGCGGATATTTCGATTCACTAAAGGAATGCAGAAGCAAATTTATAACGCAAAATAATGAAGAGCTTTATACATATCTTAAATTTGTAAAATTAGTTAAATACCAGGAATTTAAAAAATTAGATTGTATTAAACTTGTCAATAAAGCAGGTTACGTTTCCACAAGCGTTGTTTTATTGCGTTTATTTCTATGGTTTTTGCAAAAGTATGGAGCATCAAAGTTAATCGGGTCATGGTAATTTTGAAAGTGGAGGGCAGCGCGAATTTAAGACTAATTTAAAAAGTACTTAGAACCAGGGTTGCCCGTGGCATTTACCACTTTTTACCGGACAGTGGGAAAAAGACGCTTTTTTCCCACCCACTAAAATCAGTGGGAAATTGGAAAAAGTGGGAAAAAGTTAGTACTAAGGCAGATTCCACTGCATGGGGGCCCTGCATACCGTTAGGTGGCGCTCTATTTTTCACATTTCCCAATGGGAGAAAGTACTTGGGGAAAAGTGTCTTGTTCCCACTATCCTGAGACAAAATGTTTTGGACGGGAAATATGCAACACTGCTTAGAACTTGCTTCGAAAACGTCGACCTTTGACTGACTTCCTTATGTATTGTAAATTTGCAAATTTCTAAAATTAGAGTGCATAAGGTTATAGTAGTAGTCAAAAAGCACAAAATTATATTAATTTTCAGATTCGATATTTTACTTCGATTTCGAAATGTTTCAGTGGAAATTTCTTCGCACATTTGCCCCAGTATGGCACTCGAGTGGGTGTGCGTCCTGTTGTAGGGGCTACATTTCCGTTGAACGCATGCGGTATGCAGCAGTGTTAGCCCTAGCAAAAAATTTTTTTTTGAAAAACATACTTTTTTACATAATTAAGCGGCTTTTCTTACTAATGAAAATCGGATGCTTTTTTGACATTTTGCTTTATTGATATTTATAACATAATGCGCCGCAGGATGGCGTCTGTTCAAACAGCAAAACAACAGAAAATCATGAGTAAAACAGCAAAGCGGTAAAAAAAACTATGTAAAAATCAAAGGTGTATTACAGCCATCCATGCTTTTGTGCTATTTGGCGAACACTGGTATACAGCAATAACTTAAGGAAAGTAGGAGGCAAGTAGAACTGCAAGGACCAAAAGTAAATTCAGCGTTTCATAACTAGATATTACGCAATTTAAAATCCCAAAGCCTGGAATTTACTTTAAGCTCCAGAATAACATATTTTGTAACACTTAATTAGCCGCATGCGTCACATCCCTGGCCGTGATTTGAGATTAGGAATGATTTATCCTTTTATTATGGATAAATTTGCCAATTGGCAGGCGGAAATAATCGGTTTATACTGACCAGTTGATGAACCATGCACCGTGTTATCATATGTGGAAGCGTTGGAATTGGGCAAATCCATCGCAATGACGTTTAGGAATGCCGAATTGCAGGGATTCTAGTGGTATTTACCACTGGTATAAACTAACAGCTAAAAAAGGTTAAAACAAGTATAAACAAGTTAAGATAAGTAGCTTTATTAACGAGGTAAAACCGGTTTGAACCAAGCTAATCCACTTGCGATGTGAATTAGTGGTTTAAAGACACCCAGCCGAATTTGGCTTCTTCCTTTCTTCAAGAAGAATACGAACAGTTTACAGCTAAAGAAAATAGTCTATGTGAATAATAGTACTCGATTTGTACTCACCGGGGTTAAGGCTCAAGTGACCCTTGGATGGTCACTTATGGGAAATTGAGGGCATTTCCTGGGCATATTGTGCGAACGTAGGCAATAATTCGTTTGCTTTAGCGCTTGGTCAACACCGTGCATAATCCTGTCACTGTTGCATATTTCCAGTCCAGAACATTTTCCCCCAAGACAGTGGGAAAAAGTGAGAAAACCCGCTTTTTCCCGCCCACTGTTTCCCAGTGGGAAGTGGGAAAAATTGATCGACACCTAGAGGTATACAGGGGCGCCATCTAGTGGAAGCTGCCTGAGAACTACCCTTTTTCCCACTTTTTCCCATTTCCTACTGATTTTGGTGTGTGAGAAAAAGTGTCTTTTCCCCACTGTCCGGTAAAAGGTGGTAAATACCACGGGCAACACTGAACCCTGTAAACAAATCCTTTAAATCCTGTAATCCTTTACTCGCAGCAGGAAAATGACGCAAATTATTTAATACCTAGCCATTCAAGGTATGTATTTGGTGGGGTACGTACATCGTAATCTATGCGTTGCATAATTTACGTTATGCAACACGAACAGATAATTTAGCAATATATAAGCCAACAATATTTCTACTTCTTCATGCAGTCGCCACCTGAGCGGTTCATTCTCCACATTTGGTCAACAATCACTTAAATAATGATGGAAAATTCTGGAAGTCCGTCGTTCGCTTTTACCCGCGCACAACTGACCCTTTTTCTAGCCAACATCTTCTTCACCGCGGTTCACGGACAGGCCAACTTTTCGACGGGAGCTTCATTCTACGCCACCCGTTGGACAGCGCTCCCCACCCCGCGAGGAATCACGGTTGATCCCGTCGACGACGTTCTGGTCGTGTCGAGATCACTCGCGGAAATTTTTGCCGTCTTCCCTGACGCGGGGGGAAACCCGGTCGTGGTTCAGATTACGAATGATACCAGTCTGGGATTAACTCATGCCCTGACATACGCGGCGGGATATCTGTACGCATCCAGTCGCTCGTCGGTGTACAGATGGCCGTACACGCCAGGACAGCGCAGGATGGTGGGCGTTCCGGCAGAACAGGTGATCTACAACATCCCAGGTTCTAATGAGGTGGCGTTTATCGCGAGGCCAATTATTTTCGATGCTAGAATGAACTTCTACGTTGCTGTGGGAACAGGGGTAAACACGCCGCCGGAGTTGGATTCGAATCGAACGCGGATAAGGAAATTCGGCCGGTTGAATAGTGTCGATTTTCCGATTGATTTTGAGACTGAGGAGGTTAGTTAAAGAATAAATATTTAAACAATGGTATGGTGGTGCGTATGCCGCTAAGTGGGAGTAAATTCCCGAGAGATATGGAATTTGACGATCTTTCCACTAGTAATATTCCCAATATTTCCTTAAATTCCCTTGAATCCTCGATATTTTCTTCGAAGATTGGGAACTTTGCAATTAGGCATATTCCCAGTGAACGAAACAACCCCAATGGGTATCATGACATTTTTGGGGTAGGAAATGGGGGGAATTTTTGTATTTCGCAATAACACTAGATGAGCCACATTTTACTTTAAGGTTTACGTCGACGGCGTCCGGAACGATGTCGGGATCGACTTCGATGCTTCCGGAACTCTGTGGGGTGTCGAGAACGGTATCACGGGTGGCATAGTAAGGCCCGATCTTGGCCCCGATAACTTCGCCATGTTCAATCCCACGGAGGAGTTGAACCGATTCAACCGACCGCCCGGAACATTTTATGGTTATCCGTACTGCTTCAGCAGTTACATTTTGAATGATTTCCCGCCGGGAACACAGTTCGCGTGGCACACTTTCCTGAACGATGGAATCCATACGGACGAATGGTGTCGAAATCGAAGCAATGTAAGTAGTTATGCATTTATTGTTGGTCAATTTGAGATTGAGCGTTGGGGCGACTAGAGAAACTTTCACGTTGCCCCATATTATTTGAATTTTCCCCGGCGGTATGATTAAAAGGCCTATAAAAGGCTAATTCTCACTTTGCCCCAGGGATCCGTCTCAAGTTGACGGAGAGTGGTGCGAAATTTAAAATTTGTCTTATCCCGCGATAATTTCATATCAAAATTCTTTCAGGTTGAACTTCCCGCCCTGGCCATGCCGGCACACGAGGCCCCGTTAGGAATCACGTTTTACGATGGGCGCGGCTGTAACGGGGTGGTGGGCTCGTTTCCCTGCAGTATGATTGGCGATGCGTTTGTCTCCTTCCATGGATCCTCCTGCTGTGGGGGAGCTCCCCCCGTGGGTTACCGCGTGGCCCGACTACCCTTCGATAAGGCTACCTTGACTCCCATGGGAGAAATGGTGGACGTTATCTTTGACTCGGAGAGAGAACGTTGTGTCAATAATGCCGAGAGGGCGACGTGTTTCAGACCGGTGAGCGCGGCGTTTGATTACAATGGACATATGATTGTGACCGTGGATTCGACGGGGGAACTGTTTAAGGTGTATTATAACGGAACAGTTTAAAGTGTTGTAATTCATGGGAGAAATTTAATATGAATAAAATATATCGTAGTATACGCTAGAAATTGGTCGCCCTGTAATCTCTTATGATGGTATCACAGCTGTGCAAATGATTTTTCATCAATCACCATCATTCATTTTTAAACAATTCAATTCAATTCAATCTTTATTCAAGTGACTGCGATAAAAATATGTAGGTACACATTGTTTCCATTACCAAGTCACAGAGGTCATAATAGGAAATTCTATTCTAGTCAATATCCTAATTCTATACTCGATTACTTTATATATTAAACAACTTCAACTCTCGCTATACTCGTGCTTTAATTTTATATTCTCTTAACTTAGGGTAAAATTGTGAAAACAGCTCACTATCTTTCATTTCATATGGTAAAGCATTCCACATTTTAATTGATTGGTACATAAATGACATTTGACCAAACTTAGTTTTCGCTTTAGGTAGTACAAAATCGTTCTTTGACCTTAAATTTTTATTGTGGTCCGATCGGGTGTATTCTGGAAAACATTTGAACAATGGAGATTTTAAAATAATATGTTTAAATATAAATTCTAGCGTATACACTTCGTACCTCTCTTTACATGATAGCCAGTTTAGTGTTTCGAATGCGTCATACATTAAAATCTTTTTATCTTTCAAGATCACTAATCTTGCAACTCTAAGTAAAATTTTATCAATTCTGTTACATACAGTTTCGCACATATTTCCATATACAGGCAAGCAATAGTCCAATTTACTACATATTATGGAAGTGCAAAAGATTTTCAACCAGTTACTACTAAAGTAGTTCTTATACTTATTTATCATATACATACGTGCACTCATTTCAGAACAGACTTTAGTGATATGCAAATGAAAGTTTAAACTTCTGTCTAAAATTACTCCAAGATATTTGAAGGAGGTGACACATTCAATTGTTTGCATGCCTACTTTCACTTTCACCTCTCCTTCTATTCTCAGGTTTGCAGGGGAGAAAGTCATACTTTGTGTTTTCTTAATGTTTATTTCCATCCCATTTTGATGGCACCAATCCTGTAGATTCTGGAGGTCTCTTTGCAATTTATCGTTGATCTCATTTATCGTGTTTCCTGTGGCAATCAGAACGAGATCGTCTGCATATTGATAAATGCTGCATTCTTTGATACAGCATGGGATGTCGTAGACATAAATGTCGAAGATAAGCCCAGAGAGGCTGCTACCTTGGCAAGTCCCTCGAAGGAGCTTGTGAACTGCAGACTTCATCTTTCCTCTTCTCACCAGCATGGTTCGATTAGTGAAATAAGCTGCAAACCATTTGTTTAGTTCTCCGGTGATTCCTAATGATTCCATCTTTTGTAAGAGACGACCATGAATAATGTTGTCAAAAGCTGAAGAGAAATCAACAAAAATTGCTCCTGAAATTTCACGCGCGTCTCCAGTGTTCCGGATCTCGTTGGTCAATTTAAGGATAGCACTCTGTGTGGATCGGTATGGTCGATATCCGTGTTGTTGATGGTTTAATTTGTCCTCTTTCTCCATAAATGGCATAATTCTATGATATATGCAAGACTCGAACAGTTTTGTTGTTGTGCAAAGAATTGAGATTGGCCGATAACATATAGGATCACATCTTTTTCCGTTTCCTTTGTAGAGTGGAAATACGGCGGCTTGCTTCAGTTCTTCAGGATATTCTCCAGTGGATAAAAATTCATTAAACAAAAGCGTGAGGATAGGGACCAGTGAGTCTGCACAAATTTTGTAAAAAATTGGTGGGATCCCATCGATTCCAGTTGGTTTATTGGTGTCAAGTTCTTGAATAGCTTTCTGTATATCTTCTGGGGTCAGTATGATATGACACATCGTGCTCAATGGTTTTTCGAATTTGAACGGATGAGTAGCAAAAAGTTCAGGTCTTATGAAAGCTTGACATAAAATGTTCAGCTTTTCTTTTTCATCACATATTTCTTGCCCATTTACAAATAGATTTGGGAGTGTAGAATCTCTTTTGGTTCGTCCAACTTCTTCATTAAACAGTTTCCAGCAAGTCTTACTTTGGTTATCAGATTCTGCTACAAATGATTTAATTACATTTGCTTTGAGTCTGCACTTGATATTGTTGGTTTTATTTCTGCATTTTCTAAAATCAGCCCAATCGTTTTCACTTCCAGTTTTTACTGCATTTTTCTTCAGCTTTTTGCACAAGTTGTGAATTTGCTCATATTCTGCATTGAGCCACTTCTTCCGAAAATGTTTCACTCTGATGTTTTTTAAAGGCGCATATATATTTAATGCACTAGTAACAAACATTTTGAAAATGTTGTACTATCACCACTTGTTTTGCAATATTCAAAAATCCACCAGGGGGACTGCATTATTCTTTTATTTAATTTCTCTTGGTCAATGTCCTTGAATTATCGTATTTCGATTGACTTTAACGGGCACTTTGCAGTTTTATCTTTCTTTCGTATTGCATAGATTAAGTCATGATCAGAAATACACTCAGTTATCACTCCAGATTTTATGTTTAGTCGTGGTCGATTTGTGAAAATTAGATCGATTAGAGTTTTTGTTTGTGCAGTTTTGCGAGTAGCTTGCTTAATTATTTGATAAAAGCCTATTTGTTTCATCATTTCTAATAATTCACGCGCCTGATTGTTCGGGTTAAGTTGGTCGTAATTCAGGTCACCAATAACGTAGGTTTCATTATCTTTGTTTGCGAGGAGTTCATTTTGCAAAGACGTAATGAAGTGTTTCTTTGCAGTAGACACACGGTAGTAACCAAACATGCAGTAACCAAACCCTCTCAACTCATCCTTCACTCTCCTTCACTCAATGAATGAAGCCTTCATTTTCCTTCATTCATTAAGGCAAAGTGAGAAACTTCACTCAAATGAATTGTATGAGAGAAAATATTGTTACATTTTTCTCGTAAAATCATACATAGACAAAGAAAAATGTACATTTTTATGAAAAACATAGTAAAATGTTAGGATTAAAGTTCAAAATTTTGGATTTTAGTGAGGAAAATGCACGAAAAATCTTTCAGTCAGCTTATAATTTCCTTTCATTCTCCTTGATTCCACTCATTTTCCACTCTCTCATTTCTCCTTCACTCCCTTCACTGTTTCCGTGAAGCTCAGATCTTCCTTCACTCCCCTCATTCAAGATTCAGGACCTCATCTGGATTAAAGCCTTCATTTTCCTTCAATGAATGAATGTGCAGAGGTATGGCAGGTGTAATTTTGATAATAATATTTTGAATTTTGATAATGTCAGAAGAAGTCAGAACTAGCACTTTTTGGTCTCGTTCGTCTTCGTTTTACAAGTCTTATAGGACATAAAAATTTTCCAAAAACCCAAGTCCATATGGCACAATTGACATCGCGTCAACTTTTTGGCCAAACACTCCGGGTTCTAATCTCGGGAGAGATGTTTTTTTTTGGAATCCACATTTGGCCACAATCCTTATAATTTGTGACGGGAAGTGAAGCTAAAGTGATTATTATTTTACACAATTTTTGTATGGAGCCGAATGGTGATCCCGGACGCCAATCCGAACCACGTATAGGTTTTCCCAATCCTCCAACATTGGGTTTTTCCTCTACTCTCCTAACCAACTAGGTGTATTTTGTATATCGTGAATATGTTTGTCTTTAAATAGAAAATGTACGATAAAAATGTAATTATAATTGAATAATAACCACTTTTATTCAAATTGACCACTCCCCCATACGCTCCAGGGAGTGGCCGACTGTATCATGTTTAGCTTGACTTCCCGTCACAAATTATAAGGATTGTGGCCAAATGTGGATTGCAAAAAAAAAACTCTACCGAGATTAGAACCCGGAGTGTTTGGCCAAAAAGTTGACGCGATGTCAATTGTGCCATATGGACTTGGGTTTTTGCAAAATTTTTATGTCCTATAAGACTTGTAAAACGAAGACGAACGAGACCAAAAAGTGCTAGTTCTGACTTCTTCTGACATTAAAAAATAGTTCTATCAAGCGGACTAGAATATACGACATACAACATACGACATACGACATATTTAAAATAGGCGCCACAAGCCACACCCCCATTGGGTGCAGCCTTAAATTTTGGACGGATATACAAGATTCCGTTCGTCATCCTGAGAAAAACGATATGTCACATGCCATGGCTTGTTCTACTTAAAACAGGCGCCATAAACCACACCCCCAGTGGGTGCGGCCTTAAAGTTTGGATGAATTTATGAGATTTTTTTTGTCATCCTGAGAAAAATGACATGTCGCATGCCAGGGTGTATTTTATTTAGAATTGGCACCAGGTACCACCCTCTTGGGGGTGTGGTTTTTAAATTTAAATAGGTCCATATAATTCTTCTCGTCAGACTGAAAAAAATGGTGTATCTCATGTCGGGGTTACCTTTATTTTAAGGAGGTTATCGATTTTCTGCGACTATCTGGTTCCTCCGTGCCGTAGTGCGGTGGAGTCATATATAGTGACAGCCCGTTGATAAGACGGTGATAGAATTTCTTACAGTGTATGTAAAGACCACTTATACTTAGCAGTGTTTTAAATTTTACCACTTGGTTTGATTTTTACCATCACAGCGGTATAAAGTGGTAAAAAGTGGTAAAATGGTAAAAACTGGTGTAAACTGGTAACAAGTGGTAAAAACTCAGGATTGGTTGATTTAAGCCGTGGAAAGTTCTAACTAAATGGTGTTTTTAATAATACGTAAATAATTATTAGTTTAGCATAATGTTTCTCATCTTTCTTAACATTTCTCTCTAATTTAATCAAACATAAATTACAAATAACAGATATGTATTTTATTTAATTCCCATCATAAATGTATATTTTTTGTTACGCGTTTGTTCATAACATTTTTTAAATTTCTTGTAAACCGTGACATATAAAACAAACCAAAATTCATTGTCTTCGTGCGACAATTGACAGAACCCAAAGTTTTTTAAAAATATTTGGCAAATTTACAAGTACATATTTGAAAACCATTTCAAATATGTACTTGTGAATCTTTTTTATCATTTAATTATTTAAAAATAATTCTTACGCTCTGTGGTAATACAGATTCAGTAACTTATGACTTTTATAACTGTGATCATTGTAAGTACTCAGGATAAGAAATGGTGGTACTACGTGGAATAGTGTGCATTTGCATTTTGGTGTCTACTTATTTATATATAATTATCAAGTTCAACAAAGATTTCAGATAAGTATTTAGTGTGTCCATGTATTAATCTAAGAATTATTGGTTGCAATTAGTCTCACAATACCCCAAAAGGTTTATACCACTTGATACCACTTGATACCACTTTTTAAGTTTTTAGCTCGGTGGTAAATACCGGTAAATACCAGTTTTTACCAGTGGTAAATACCACTTGGTAAATACCACTTTAAACACTGATACTTAGATCTAAGTAATTTACGTTAGACCAACGCAATGGGAAGTCTCTGGGAGATATTTTTGATATCCAGATTCGAAGTGTAGGTTACTTAGTTAAATTATTTTCTTACGTATGACACGCCATATTTCGTTGATAGCGAGGTGTAAATAATTCATGGTACTAAAGTAAATCAACTTTGCGATATAATAATCCCTATTCTCGAACATTCTCCTATATGTTAGGTGTTCCTTGTTCAAATTTGTTTTAAAGTTAGGGCCATGTCAAGTTGAAGGGGGAATATGTAGATATTTCACAATTTCTTAAAACTTGGTTATTTTAATATAATTCTTACCACTTATCGGAGATTATTCTCCTCCGGTAGGATCGAACATGAGTCTAATCGTATTAATTCGTGAACTCGTCTCGTGTCTTTTAATTTTCATCGATGAGTACCATAGTTTCAGAGCGAGGACAAGAAAGTGTTTTTTAACGGTATTTGGCCTGCCAAAATACGCAGCGGTGCAAGAAACTTGGCCCGCCAGGAGAGCTAATATGGAGGGAGCGGTGCTGGATGGCGTTCTAGTCCTTGCAGTTTTTTGCACCTCCAGTTTCTTGCATAGCTTGCACAGGCTTGCAGTGCAGTGCACGAAATGCGTAGAACTGGCAGTTTATACAAGTCAGTTTCAACCAGTGATAAATACCACCCGAAACCTTGATATAAATTTAGCCAAAATTATTCTCTACTTTGACAGGGACGAGTTTAGCATCAACCGGACGTGTCTCATGGTCCAGCATATCAACCCAATCTACCGCTCTCGCTCATCTAACACACAATGTCTCCTCTACGTCACGGTCATCCTAGATCTCGACATTTTCGATCAGGTCCGCTACGCGTCCATGTGGGTACAGTTTCCTTACCCGAGGATGAAGTTCGACGCGGTTGGGTTACCATATCACAAATTCCACCCGAATTTTCCCTCCTCCACAGTCGTATGTTTCTACCCGACCGAATTTCACTTTCACATTTTCGGCCGAGGTTATTATCTTGACCCTTTGCAGGACTATTTTGCAACGCCGACGATATACGTGGTAAAATTGTCGAAAATCTCGGTTCGACAAAATGAATCAATGTTTGTCCCGATGGAAACAAACTTCGTGTTTTGTGCCGCCCAGCCGGCCGCGGTTAAAGTGGCGGCCTACTTTTACGAGATGCGACCCTTGGCGGGAGAAGATGCTTGTTTGGATCACGTCCTTTTCCGGAGAAGGAACTGCGAGGTGGAAATACTTTGGGGTTTGTCCATCCTGAGATTTCTGAGACAGATTAAAAACAGTAAACAGGACGTTGGGATGTCGCTAGCGTTGGAGAAGGTATGGCAAAAGAACTATTCGGATGTAATCCAACCTTTGGTGCCTACTAATTTGGCAGAATTGTTGGACGATGATAAGCTCGGGCTCGTGGAAGTGATTCTGATAGGGAACAGCAGTTTTACGTTTGTCACATGTGGTTCCATGAGGGATGGGGGACTTAACTTCGCGGGGTATCTAAAACCATTGAAGCCCTCCGTTTGGGCGGCAGTATTGAGCATTTCGTCGTTGATAGCGGTTTTGATGACGTACCAGGGACTTGACTCGGTCCCAAAGAGAAGCTGGTTAAGCGTGCTGGATGCCTTCATTGACGTCGTCGCGGTAAGTTTGGAGACGTTCCCGAATTACGACAATTACGTACGAGACAATTCAAGCCGGTCGTCAAAATGGTCCTGGTCGGGTTTGCTTTGGTGTCTGCGGTAACTATCAATGTGTACAAGAGTGTTGTAACGAATGATATAACGGCTCCTTTAGGGACGTTTCCGCCAACGAGGTTTTCTCAGCTGGCTCCAAATAAGTTTAGAATGATTGGTCCTTTTCTGAATACGACTACGCAAACGAACGATTCGGGGCTGGCGGTTCCGATAACTTTTCGAAAGTACCGAGTAGGTTATGGTGCCCTCGATGAGGAGTTCCATATCAGGTTGGAACTGTGGAAACGGAGATCTGGGTTGGATCCGACGATAAATTCGACGGTCAATGGGCTTTTTAGGTACTTCATTTGCAAGAGTTTAATCGCCAGTGGAGACATGGACATGGTAAGGTTATCGTTTCCGTGCTCTTATGATCGGGAAAAAATCGAGGAAATTCTGGTGACGCATTCGGCTTGGGTAGAACATTTGGAGGAGATGTATGAGCGGAATGACTTCGTGGGATATCTAAGAATCCTGGAGGTTTTGGATAATACCAAGATTGCGGATGAAATTGCCACGTGTAGAAAATCCGTTTTGGTCCTGCGAACCGGACATGTGACGAGGAAACATTTGCTGGACAAAATTCTAGGTCCGGGTGGTCGGAGCCATAAGAATAGGAGGCCCTATATGGTTAGTAGGGATACCTTGTTTTCGAAAAGGGTGTACTTGAAAGTGACGAAGTCGGGGTGGTATGGTAGTCTGGTAAAGGGCAAATTGGCGGGGATCTTCGAAGGCGGGTTGTACGATTTTTGGGAGAATTTGATAAATTTTGTGCACACAGCGGTGGCGGAGACGAATGCGATTAAAGGAGAGGAGCATGTGGCGCAAAGGTTGGAGTCGAATATTGGGACGTCTTTTATCATTTTGTTGATTGGGTTGGCGATAGCGGGTGGGGTGGTGGGTGGCGAATGTAGGAGGGAAATTGTGATGTTAGTTACCACAGTTGGGAGGAGGTTGTATGAGTTTGTGAAAGCTTGTACAATAAAGAGGAAACTGAGAAGGGTAAGGTTTATGAGGAGATCGATATTTTCGAAGTTGTGCAGGAATTGTAAGCATAGAAAGTAAGTCTAATGAATTGTGTGGGTTGATAAGATTGCACGTAATAAATAATTTTCGAGTATGTATACCTCGAGCTGTACAGTGGGGTTCTTTATTTGTTGCATTTGTTGTATTTATTGCATTGATAGCATTTTTACAGTACTTGCATTTTTTGCAATTTTGCACGTTCCTAGTTGGGTATACCCAAACACCTTAGATAGAATCTAGGGATGGTTGGGAGACAGCCTTCTTAAAAATAACACGCGAAATCCGATCCAAATTGGATCGGATTCTTAGCATCCAGCTGCTGCGTGTGGTGAAGAGTGAGCGAGAGACAGATTGCTGCTCGCTCCATACCACCAGGTAAAGTGAAGATGAAGGTGACATTTATGGTAGATCGTTGGTTAGGTTAGGTATACTGAGACTGTTTCATTAAGAAATGAACGATTTCAATGTTAAGTAACTCCGAAACGGAGTTTCGGCTCCAAATTTTTAACATATTGACACGTGTCCCTTGACGTGGAGTGAGCAAAAAATCAGCTCTCTAGTTTCGAAACCTACCCTCCCACTGACCTCGGAGCAAGAGGGTGTCATAAAAAAGTTTTCCAAAACTGCATAACTTTTGGGTTGTGCTATATTTTTAAAATTCTGTCAAATTGTTTGTTGTGCTCAGAATTTGATGCGATTAGTGTGTATGTTCTTGGCATGCATCTAGCTTTCAAAAACAACTAAAAGTTCACATTTATTTTTCAATCTCTTTGCATACCACATCGCTTTGTGAAGAAAAATGAAAAACAACTTTCAAAAATGGCAAACTTGAATTTTTTTCGCGACAATGGTTAATATTTTTTGCGTGTTTTTTGTTTTAGCAGTTGGTGGAGATATTCCTTAGTACAATAGAAACTGCTTTTGTACGTTAATTTTTAGATTCCATGCTGGTTATAACATTTTGTAGAACACGATGGCGCTTAAATTTCAGGTCCCAAGAAAATTGTTTTATGCCTTTCCCTCTGGAGCACTAACCAGTTATTTTTTTCTCCAAATTCCAACTGTGTTTAATACTATAGACCCTGGGGAATAGTATATGCTTCATGTTGTGAGTTTCAACTTATCTACAACTTAGATTATCTACAATGTTCGATAATTCATTTTTGGAACGCATTTTTATGACACCCTCTTGCTCCGAGGTCAGTGGGAGGGTCGGTTTCGAAACTAGAGAGCTGATTTTTTGCTCACTCCACGTCAAGGGACACGTGTCAATATGTTAAAAATTTGGAGCCGAAACTCCGACCCGTTTCGGAGTTACTTAACATTGAAATCGTTCATTTCTTAATGAAACGCTCTCAGTAAATTATATCAAAATCTGAGTATTAGACTTCATGCCTCCGCATTGTTAGTATGAGCTAGAAGAAGGTTTCGTAAATGTCGCCTCAGCGTAATTTATTTTATGTCAGTGACATTAAGTGACATATATTGACAATAATGACATCAATTTACATTAATTGGCATCAATTGACATTAATGACAACAATGACGTCAATTGACAGTGGATCGAACGGATCTTACCCCATCTCACTCGGTGGAACCAGATTCAGCTTTTGAAGAACCAGCTGCATCAAACCCAAACACCCAAGTTGACATGTGTCAAAAACTTAACGATTTCTATCATCACCTGGTACAAATTCTCCTGGACTCGGCTGATTTCGTCCCGAAGCACGATCAATATTGGTGGGAGGAGTATGAAAATCAAATTGTATCATTTGAAGTCGAATGTGTCACTCTGAAAGAAAAAGATGGCAAATGAAAGCATCATAACTCTCCAGGAACGGTAGCGGTGGTTGACGAGCAGGAGGGAATAGTTCTTCGGCAAGTTTATACATTACTAGCAACAATTTTTAGTATTGTCGACAGTAATATTAATTGTATTCTCATTCACAGGACACCGTTAAGCATATGAGTGTCACATTTCTTACTGATGCTGCGCATGTAGCTATCACCGGATTCAAAGCCGCAGACTTAGAGAGCGGACATCCAATCGAAGCCATTAAAGATAAATTAACTGATGTATTTGATGGAAAACTTGTGGGAACCCAGGCTGGCTTCAACGACTTCAATTATTTTAGTCTATCGCCAATTTAATACATTCGACTTGCAGTCAAAGTTTGTTCAAGTAAACAATTACGATAAACATGGCAATCCTGTAACCCACCAATTAGTCTAAGACGATTAGTCTTACATTTCTTGGGAGTGGACATCCAGGCTGGAGTTCACAAGGTAGAAAAAGATGCTACTAACACTATGAAAATGTTTAAGGTGCATCAGAGATTAGCAAAGGAACGGGGAATGAGGGAAAGGCATGAAAATTTCGATTTATATGAATTTGCAGATGTTGCCAAAATTAAAAAAGATTGCGAAGGTTTAATTTCTTGTGTAAATAAATATAATAATATGCCGTATATTGAAAAATTGTGTTAATTATTTATTGCACAATTACCATGCATAGAAAATTAATTAATTTTAAGTTAAGGTCAAGTCACGCCAAAAATGTTTCAAATAAAATTGTAAGTGTTGTTATAATTATGACAACAGAGGGTGTCCCATTTATACGTGGAAAGGTTTGAGGATTTTTCTAACATACACCCGAATCTATTTTTGATTCGAAACTTGCTCGAAATGGTGGCCCTTGTTCTTAAATACAAGAATGTATCACTTTTTGCCCGTTTAAAAAACTCCTTGTAACTTTTCTGGGGTTATTTTTTTTCACTCATCATTTTAAGCGTTCCAGAGTCCATCCAGAGTCGTTACTCGTCAGGGTAAAAGTTGCTGTGCCACGATGGAAAACCTGAAAATTTCTAAACGGCCAATGTCCGATGACATATTAGGTGTGTCTTGATTTTCTATTGCCTCAGGACTAAATTTATCTTGTGCAATTTTTGCATACTGCGGAATTTTCTTCGCAATATGCGATGTAATTGTGCCATCGCGATTATAAATTTTGTCTCCTTCCTCACGGTGTAATTTTTGAAATTATGTTTCACCAGTGGCCGTTTATTCTCACGCATACGCACTTCAGTGGTATTTTTCTTCTAGAAAAATGCAGCATGTTGACCTCGTTCCATTATACTCATCTACCATGAAGACTCATTCGTCGATTGTGACGACAAACGCATCACGACCCTCCGATGGGTGGTTATCATACAGATTTTTAGCGTTGGTCTACTGATTCCCGATGTGATGGTCTTTAAATGCGTGGAACAAGGCCGCTTTTGTTAAAATCTTTATCAAACCAGTTTTAATTAGTCTCAGGAGAGTTGATTTATTGGATTTAAACAGTTTAGCCTTTCTGGATTAGGATTTGGGATTGTACTAGTTGGTAAAGTTGTTCAGACGATTTTGGTACGTTCGGTAATAGGTTGATTTTTTAAGGTGCTAAGTGTTCAAGATTCTTAGCTTGACTTTTAACAACTCTACCATACACTGTGTTATAAACTAAATACTATCCTAATTCATGACCTCATACTTTAAGCTCATTTTTTAAACGATTCGGGTGTAACTTCGACTGGAAAAGTGTTTCACTTGTACCTCTACTTCTACCGAGGAAGCTTAGGTCATTTTTATGTTTACAAAATGTTTACAATATGTTTACAAAAAAATTCACACAATTATTTTTTGAGTTGCTCTACCAGATTTGGAAAACAAATTTGACTTTTATTCACCCGCCTTAGAGCGCGGGTGTCTAAAACCTTTCCACGTATAAATGGGACACCCTGTATTATCTGACGCAGGAACATGTATGACACGGGAACAGATTTTAAGTCATACGTATTTTAATTTAGAACTTTCCCGACTCATTCAGATTCATTCGGAAATTTTCGTCTGTTATTCTTCTTTGGACCCTGGACATGATTAACTATTTAATAATAACCAGCGATAGAACGCGGTTTTTTCGCTTTTTCAATACTAAGGCGGTTTCTCTTCTCGGTCATAATGTTTCCGATTGTGGAGAAACATCCTTCAATTCCTCTCGTCCCCGCTGGGAGGAGGAAGAGTGCCTGAGTCAATTCAAGAAATTTTCTGGGGACAAGTGATGTGGTGTGTGTGTTTCAAGAAGATAAGTTAAATTAAAACTCGAATTTCGACTATCATGTAAAAAGGATACCTTATCAGTTAGTTATCACGTATTTAGTATCGATTTTGTCACCGTTCGGTAATAATTGCGGAAAGAATGTATGTAAATTGCACAGAGACTTACGTGGAATAGAGGTGAGCAAAATCAGAAGAGTGACAATGCTTAGAGTCAGGAGTCTCGTGATAGCCATGATTTCACTTTTTGTATGGCTTAAATTTGCAAATTTTGCGATCCTCCGGTCCGTATCAGGGGAAATGTAGGAACAGAGTGAGGATCCGGGGTGTCTTTAGTCTGTGTTTCTTTCTTCTGGGTTGCAGAGAAATTTATTTCTTTAGCCTCGAAGGTGGCAAGGTTATGGGATGAAGGGCACTCGGCGAAGGAAAGTGAGTGGTAGGGTATGTAGGAGTTCTTAGGACTTGGGCCATTTCTTACGAAAGATTGTATTTGGCACCGAGATTGAAAGGAATGAAAATTCGGCCTTTCTCCTCAACTTCGTCCCTGCAGTTATTCTTAGCTTCAAGGAGGAGCCTGTGAGACTAGGTAAAGTTATAGAGCTAGCGTGCCGTTTAAGTGCTGTTTACATGTCACGTTTTTCACGTGAAAATTTCATCCGAATTTTACAAAATGGTTCAGAGGTCAACAGTAAAAATAACGCGGAATTTTCACTCGAGTGAAAATTGATAATATTTCGCGTGGAATTGGCTTCAAATGTTTACACGTTATTTCACGTGAAAAAGATCAAAAATAGTGGTGGGTACGAAAAAATTGTTGCCATGTAACAAATATTATGAAGACATTCAGAAATTTTTCTCGCACCACGTGCAAATTATCTCGTGGAATTTGCGTGAAATTACCTCATTTTACGCTAATTTCATTCTGCACTATTTTTTTGTTTGGTAAAAATTTTCATGGAAATTTCATTCCGCGTAAATAACTGACGTATAAACGTCTTATACGTCAGCTATTTACGTGGAATGAAATTTCCATGAAAATTGCATCCCAACGAAAATTAGCGTAGGGAGAATTTAGCATGAAATGTGGTAATTTCATTCAAATTCAATGAGATAATTTGCACTAATTGCACTGATAATTGCACTGATAATTTGTGAAAATTTTCCCACCCACGTGACTTGTAAAAGTACTAAAGAGTCGAGTATAATATGCTACCCGTACTTATTTAAGGAAACCCATGCAAAATGTGCATAAAATACAGTGATATATTTCTTTATGTTGTCATTAGTATTGCAAGTTCTCAGTCCAAAACAATTTTTACCGGACAGTGGGAAAAAGTGGGAAAATAGACTTTTTCCAATCAACTTTTTCTCAGTAGGAAGTGAGAAAAATGGACCGCCACTTAGCGGTATGCATGGGTTCCATTTAGTGGAATCTGCCTAAGAAGTACAAACTTTTTCCCAGTTTTTCCCACCTCCCACCGATTTCGGTCGGTGAGAAAAGGTGTCTTTTTCCCACTTTTTCCCAATGTGAAAAGTGGTACATACCACTTGCAACACTGTTTGTCTTGCTTCAGACCAAAGTTTTATGGAACCGTTGTGCAATATTATATTTTGTACATAGCTAAGTATTTTCGAACCCATCAATCAAGTGGGATATCCAGGGTTTCGTTTTTCCCGTCCAAAACTATTTTTTCCTACGGCAGGTGGGAAAAAGTGGGGAAAACCGGGAAAAATGGTATTTATCGTCCAAAACGGGAAAAATGGCGGCCCATGTGTTTAGTAATGGGGAAAGCTAACTTCTTTAATACTCAATATTTTCGGAATTCGACTTCATATTCGTCATCTCCATCAAATTCTGAAAATTTTGGTATATAATACGTTTTCAGTTTACGTTTCAGTTTACGTTTTCCCCTTTTGAACAGTTTTGAACAGTTTTGAACTTTTTCTCCATTTTTCCATATGAATACATGTTAATTTTTAAGATTGCTCGATTTTAACCGTATTACCCACTTATTTGCTCAGAATTTCATGGGGAATACGAATATGAACTCAGATTTTGAAAATATTATGTTTTAAAGAAGTTGTTTCGGATCGCCCCAAAGCACAGTATTTCCCATTTCTTCAATTTTCCCCATTTCCCACTTATTTTAGTGGGTGGTAAAAAGTGCCTTTTTCCCACTTTTTCAATGGTCAATTTGGTTTTTACCAATCGAAATCCTGGGGATATCATTCCAGGCAAAAGTTGTTCACAGATCAGAGGAGTCAGGATTTGGACACCGTGTGCAAAAATATAGATAATCACATGGCTTAGTTTGAAGTAGTGATAAAAAAAGAAGTATGTAAATGGTTATGCTGCCGTTTGGTGAATGGTTGCGCGATACGGCATAAGGCCGGGTTATCTCAATTTGGATTCTTGTATTTATTACCAGACAGATTTAAACGATATTATAGCACCGTGATAATTACCGGTGTTGCATATTCCCCGTCTAAAACGTTTTTTCCCTGAACGGTGGGAAAAGTGGGAAAAGACACTTTTTCACACGCAGTTTTTTCCAGTGGGAAGTGGGGAAAATGGAGCGCCACTTAGCGATATGCAGGGGCGCCATGTAGTGGAATCGGCCTAAGAAATAAGTTTCTCCAGTTTCATAATGATTTTGGTGGGTGGGAAAAAGTGTGTTTTTCCCACTTTTTCCCACCGTCCGGTAAAAAGTGGTAAATACCACTGATAATTGCATCGTGGATATTTGTAAGAATTGAGCCTTTTCCCAAGGTATATAAAGACCAGGGTAGAGCTGGGGGAATGGTACGCCCTATAAGTTGAGAAGGTATCCACGCAAAATTAAGTGTTCTCAAGTGTGGTGTAAAATACTGAAGCAGTAGTGCCGTGCGGAAGGTAAAGCCCCACCGTGTGCAAGAAATTCCAGGTTAATTGATTGTGGATTGATTAACGGCTGACGGCGGTATGGACATCCATCACTGTCATCCCAAACAATGGGATGACTGGGTAAAAGTGTTTATTTATAAAGCCATCACTGCTATAAAATGGGATTCGTTGGGTAAAAATGTTCATTTAATTGAACAGCGTGAAGCAACCAAGACTGAAAAATGGAGAAGTTACCCATCACGATTATTTTACCGCTGTTGGTCGGGATAATTGCAGGTATGGGAAATTTCTAGGTATTTAGTGTAAGCAGGGTTTCTGGTGGAAGGAACCACTTGGAAGAAACTAGTATGAGAAAGTGGTTTTTTCACCATTTTTTTACGACAAGAAACTCGGCCCGCTAGCATAGTTAATAGGCGCGGTGGTAGATGGCGTTTCACTTCTTGTCATTCTTGCATTTCTTGCACCTCCAGTTTCTCGCATTTCTTGCACTTCCAGCTTTTTGAAAGTAGCAAAATCACACTTGCAGTGTTCCTCATGAAAGTAATCACTTGCAGCAAACTAGTGTAAGAAAATGGTTTACCTCAGTTTTTTCGCAAGAAACGCAGCGGGGCAAGAAAATCAGCTCGCCAGAATAGTTAATAGGGCGCGGTGCTAGATGGCGTTCTATTTCTGGCACTTTCTTGCCTTAATTGCGCCTCCGGTTTCTTGCAGTGCTGTGCAAGAAATGCAAGAAACGAAATACTGAATACATTCAAAATTGGAAAGATTAATTGAAAGTGAGTTTTTTGAAGTAAAAGTTTTTTAAATCAAGTGAACTTTCTCAGGTAAAGTACAACAGTTCGTTGTAACCTGTGGAAGTAGAAATTCACAGAAAGACCACATAGATATGAGTTCAATTGCCATGTGAACAAGGCAGTGGCCTTGGTAGCTTAATGGAAAAAAGCGTCGGACATGTATTCAGAAGACGTGGGTTCGATTCCCCCATGGGTTACTAAATTTTTCACAATATTGCAATTCCATATTTTTTTCAAAAAAAGAAAGATTAATTGTTCTTATTTCTGACAGGTGTCCAAGGTCAGGCCGACCCCTGGGATCAGGTGCCCATCATCCTGGCGAGAATCAGTGAGCCAACGTTTCCCGACGTTACGTTCAACATCTTGGAGTATGGAGCGATCCCAGCACCAAACCTGAACGATGTAGAGGCACCCTTCAGCGTGGTAGATGCAAATACGAACGCTTTTAGAAATGCGATCGGGCTCGCCAACATATTCGGGGTGGGGTTGTAGTCGTTCCGAATGGGACTTTTATCACGGGTAATTATTCAGTATATCACTACTTTATTTACTAGGTGTGGGTATGCCTGATTAGGGGTTGGGGGCAACTTGCGATAAGTGTGTGTGTGTGCATTAGGCAAGCGTCTAGGCAAAATATTGAATGAGCTTCGAAGCAAAATTGGGGTTTTTTTTAAGTGAATGACTTGTTTTCTTAATAGAACAGCGTCTTTGGTTCTTTGGTTTTTCTGCTTTATTGACAATTATGGAATGGTAGATTTGCTGTACGTTACTAGTTGGGATTGTTAAAACCGTAAAAAAGCAAGAGGAAAACAGCAAAAAAACATGTAAAGAACAATAACGTCTTGTAGCATTACATGTTTTTTGCATTTTGGTGTACACCTTGCCATTCCCCAGGCATGTCATAGAGATTCAGGTAACTTGAGATAGTGTAGAACGAGGCGGTCAGTTAAAAAAACACATACAGACACCCCGGGGCTGTTAATGTGGTACATAAGTTAACGGAAGCTTTTTTACCTCAGGTCCGATCACCATCCGATCCAACGTCAACGTCCACCTCGCCACACGCGAGTCTATTGTTCGCTTCACCCGCAACACGACGGCATATCCGCTCGTCTTCACGCGTTGGGAAGGTATCGAGCTGATCAACTACTCCCCGTTCGTGTACGCCTTCGAAGAGGAAAACATCGCCCTCACAGCGGTTGGGCTACTGGACGGGAACTGCGACTGCGAGCATTGGTACGTCATCGATAGGTCGTCGCAGGATCCCAACGATTTCTAATGTACTAAAATTCCGTCATTTTGTTTTCTTAAGGTGGCCCTGGAAAGGGACGTGGTACGCGCAGTGCTGGGAAACAACCCCGATAAACCAAACCATCGATCGCGACGCTCTCTTCCAGATGGCTGAAGACGACGTTCCCGTCGTCGACCGTGTCTTCGGCGAAGGCCACTACCTTCGACCGCAATTCATTCAACCGTACCGCTCGAAAAACGTGCTCATCCAGGGCATAACGATCACCAACTCGCCCATGTGGATCGTCCACCCCGTCTTGTGTGATAACGTCGTCGTTCGGGACGTCAACATCACGAGCCTCGGACCCAACTCGGATGGCGTCGACCCAGAATCGTGCAAAGATGTTTGGATCTACAACGTCACCTTTAACAACGGCGATGACGATATAGCCATCAAATCAGGGCGGAATGCGGACGGTCGGCGGGTCAACGTTTCCAGTGAGAATATCGTTATCCAAGATTGTTCGATGGAAGAAGGTCATGGCGGTGTGACGTTAGGATCGTGCATCAGTGGCGGGGTGAAGAAGGTTTTTGCGGAACGGATATACCTCTCGAGCGATATGCTCGATACGGCGATCAGGGGTGGTCTTCTAGAAGGGTTTTATCTCCGGGACATCACCGTCGGAAGGGTTGGAAGACAGGTGATTGAAGTCGACTTCTTCTACGAGGAGGGACCAAATGCCGGATTTGTGCCGGTCATCAAGGATTTTGTCATACAGAATTTGACGTTGTTGGAGTTCGCGCCATATACGTGCTACATTCGGGGCTATGAGGGACATCCGAATGCGAGCTTTGTGGGGTTGAGGTTGGAGAATGCGACGTTCAATGGGGTGGCGAATGATCCGCACTACGTCGTGGAGAATGTGGATGTGGTTGAGTTGGAGAATGTTGTGGTGAATGGGGCGGTGTGGGAGTGGGGAAAGTAATGGGAAATAAAGAATTTTTTGAATATTGATAGTGTTGGGGGTAAAGTTGAACTTATTTGGGAGCAGATTTGCGTAAAAAACACGAATGTGTCTCATGTACAAATCACATTAGGATCAATCCATGTAAAATAGGTACTATATACTATCCATTAACGGCAGATTGTTCCTCGACATACGTGCGACAGTGTTGCATATTTACCGTCCAGAGCATTTTTTTCCAGGACAGTGGGTAAAAGTGTTTGCTTTTGTCACCATCTCCAATTCTTCTCGGTACGCGATATACCCCATCCGTCCCAAAAATATTGATCTGGATGTGGTCTGACTAATTGACACGTTTGCAGTCTTGATCGGTTCATTTTTGACCTTTATCAGTCCATGCCAATATTTTTGTAATATGGGCAACGGGAAGAAGCGGCTTGGTGCATGTTGCATGGCCTTTAAGTACATTTTTCTGCATCTTATTTCCGGAAGTTTGATTTGAATCATTAAGCCCATTATTTTTTATATTTTTACAGCATTCCCTTGAAAGTCCCCCTCTATATTATTCATTTATTACTAATTCGTTGATATCCGAGCCCCTTTACATACTGTTTTACGACCACATCTAGCACGTCCAGTCCAAGCTTACACGCTTTTTACTCATTATTGACAAAAATTACCAACAAATAATGAATACAGAATGTCTGGCATATAGTACAATTAACAAGGAGGATTAACTTAAAGTTTGAAATGAGGGATAAGACCATAGTTTGGCAAATTATTGAAATAATCTATTAAAGGCAAAAAGGTGAGCAAACTTTTTTGATGTTGAAATTTGGCATATGACATCACAACTTTGTATGTGAGTAACAATAAGCATTCCAAGATATACAGTTATATACCCTACCCCCTTGTGCCCAACGTTCGAGAAACATGATAACGAACGAAACAAAATGGACCCTGAGCAAACTTATTTTATATACTGTAAATAGTTAATTTGAATGCTTCTACAATCTAAGCAACTGGGTGCTAGCCGTTATTACCATATGCTCATCACCATATGACTCTACGGCCTCTGGTGATAGGCAGCCCCACCTTCTTGGTTACATTATATCCCCACCAGATCACAGAGTACCACCAAATGGTAGCAACGTATCACTGCGTGGTGAACAAAACCACCGCTCGATGGTATTTATAACATACCGGTAGAGTCATATGCATATACCACCGCTTGGTGATAAATCGGTGATAGAATTTCTTACAGTGTACACATTCTTGCCCAACGAATTTCGTTAATAGCATAGCTAAATGTTAGACCTAAATTTGTGATTGCATGTTTTACTCCTCAATCAAGTGGACAGAATACCACTCGTTCCAAGAATGTATTTATGAATGATATTGAAGCCTGTGCACGATTTGCAGAAATTTCGAGTAGTCGTTGCATGCAGAAAATTATGTATGTAGAGACGTATTATAATCGTTTTAAGGAATTTCACTGCAAGGTAAATGATGAAACTAGTTACTATTGGTTTATAATTACAACAATTAATTAACCTACATACACTGTAATAAATTCTATAACCGTTCTATCACCGGGCGGTGACTATATGTGACTCTACCGGCTGGTGATAAATACCACCGTGCGGTGCTGGTGTGTCACTACACAGTGATAGGTTGCTACCATGTGGTGGTAGAAATCTGTCACGTAGTGGTGATATAATGCGACCAAGAAGGTGGCGCTGCCTATCACCAGAAGCGGTAGAGTCATATGGTGATGAGCATGATAACGGCTATCACCCAGTTTCTTAGGGTGCACTAGATATTTACCAAGGACTAATAACGTATTGATAAAAGTGCCTTGTTTTAGAACAGTTTACTTCACGTCTTCCCAGAAAGAATATGGGGTGGCATGTCTCCCGCCGATAAAGTACAGGTTCCATTCGACTGTATTAATTATTCACGCGGAATGTCTCTTCTTCCAAACATTTCGTCGCTAATGGCAGGTTATTTTAAGGGAAAGGAAGGATGAGTTGGCAGGACTAAAAAATCAATGAAATTGAATGATGAAAAATTCATGATTTGCACAGGCATGGTTGAACAGTTCAACTTGAACTGATGAATATAAATAAGTAAATGACCAACGCAGCGAAATATGTTGTTGGCTTAACACTATGACATTTTCTAAATGTCTGAATTGTTTGTTATTTCTAAATATTTAATGGTTTCGTCAATACTGGTCTGGAATAATAGTAGCTGCAGAATGTCTTGGTACGGAGGTGACAATTCCAAGAGAAACGTTGCCCCTTGAAGTTGCGATTTTTTTCGAGAAGCCGCAAAAATGATGAGCCTGATTTTCCAGAAGTATTTGCAGTACCACCTTCGCTTAGCGAATTTGATGTGGTCGTCACCATACGACTTGGATTACGCCAAAGGTCTAGTTCGTCGTCTTCCCCGGGGAGGGAGGCGGTCGCGGCTTTATAGCGTCCAGCTTGTCATCTTTACGGCCTACGTGGCGGGAATGGTTCGTTGGGAGGTTTGGGGAGATGGATCGGCGGATTTAAAGCTGCAGTGTATGGCAATCGTGCCGATTTTTGTGATGTTTGGAATACTCGGGTGGATTTGGCAGGGGGATATGGCGGCGGTGCAGTTATTCAATTCAATGTGCAGCCTGGAGATGGAGTTTTTTCGGAGTAAGTAGTTCCTAAAAATGGATATATTTTGGCGTATGTATCCGAAGCAGCCAATTCGTCGTAAACCTCCTAAAGATGTAGGAATATCAGCTGGTAGGGCGTACTTGAAAGCTCGGAATGTGCATGTAGGCATAAGGATGTTATAGGAACGTTGTTTCGGTGGACATTCGTAGATTTCAATTGTCTCTAAGATGCGATGTCTCGAAGACGTCCAACATCGAATTGGCTGCCTTCGGTTCAGTTCAGTCCAGGTTTTAGTTATTGGTTAATGGATATCAGTTACAAAACTGGTCTAAAAAAGTGTAGTAACTAATTTACATATATTCTAGAATTTCAGCCCCGTGAAATGAAAATACGAACTTCGACGAAGGGAGTGGAACACTTTTTGCAAATTATAATCGTGACCGTTTTTATGTGTCCGGTATTTAATGCTATCTTTGTTCTTTACAACCCCTGCCAACCTCCCTTTCTTGGAGTGATGACAAACTTTTGCGAAGATGGGACCTGGTCAGAATCTCTTTTGGCGGCCCTTCTCCGCCTTCCGGCCATGGTGGACTTTTGGATGTCTTTCGTTTGCAATACGAGTGGGGGTGTTTTCTTGACGATGCTCTACGCCGCGTGTGATGCCTCGTTTCTGGAGTATTTAGATGAAGTGTGGAGGTTGGTGGATTTCCATGGGCGAAATCAAGAAACCAGGGTTCGCCCTACCGAATAAAGCATTTTTTGAAAACATGCTCTTTGCTTATTAAGATCGGGTGCTATTTTTGCTGTTTTGTTTTATTGAAATTTGTAACATGGTAGTTACATGTATGTATGAACGAATGAATGAATGGATGAATGAAGCTTCTATGCTATCCTTATAGTTACTCTTGGGGCCCATGAAGGTACAAGGTATATAAAACAAATAGAATTTAGAACGTTGAGTCCTGGAGGGTAAGTAGGTAACTAATTAGTGACTTAAATAGATGGATGAGTAAATAACTAAATATATAGGAATATTTTTAGAGCAAGTTTTTTAAAGCAATTTTATGAGAGCAATTTTTTGAAAATGATAAATCGTAATTTAGTGATTACTAACAAGGGAAGGTCCCCGACTGCTTATCGTGTCCAGGGTACCCACTATGTTTTTTAGAATCTACTAGGACCCCAGACGAAGGATCCATTCACATTTCCGTCTCAATGTCTGTCTCAATGTCTAATCACAATATCTGCATATCAGTAATAACAGAAGTTATGAAAATACTGGTTGGTTGGATTCAGTTATACGGAAGCCTTCATGGTATTAAAAGTACTGTGAATTCAGGTTATGCAATTTCAGTTTATTTAGTTATGTGATTTCAGTTAAAAGTCTGGCCCATTAAATGAGACCCCCGTGTTAATCGCATATTTGGCCCCATGGCGTGGCGCCAAATTCGCCAAATTTGTATGTTTTTATTTTTGAAACCGCCATAACTTTTGAAATCCTGGGCGGATTTTCAAAAAAAATTCCAAAAATCATTAAAAAGAGTTCAACTTTCGTATGCCATGAAATTTTTCAAAAAATTTATTGTTTGAATTTTTGTCAAAATTTTGGAATTTTCTTACGCTTGGGGATTCGCCGAAAAAATATCAAAAAATATTTCGTTTTTTATTTATTTCTTAAATTTGTGGTCATTTTAAGCCCAAAATTTTGAAAATCCCCCGGAAACTAGAAAAGTTATGGAGGTTTGAAATTGGTCGAAAACGCAGATTTTTAAGTTTGGCGCTATGCCATGGCGCCAAATATGCGATTAACACAAGAAACATGAATGAATCCTTCGTCTGGGGTCCTCGTAGATTCAACAAAACATAGTGGGTACCCTGCACACGATAAGCAGTCGGGGACCTTCCCTTATAAGTGTTAATTATTAGTGTGTTTGTGTTTAGAGGAGAGTGTCGGGACTGGGGGTTTGCAGCGTAGGTCGGTTGAAAGGGGAAGCCAATATAGGGCGATGATCGTTATTTTCTGTGCAGAAGGGTGTACAAGTTGCAAACTTGAGGAAGCTGTTTGTTAATCTGGCTTGGAGATTAACTGTAGGCATAGCTGGTGGTGGGGTGAGACCGCAGGATTACTTTTCCTTTTCTTCCTTTCGGGCTGAGAGATGGCATTTGTGCGTTAGGCGGCACGCTGGTTATCAGGGATGTGAAGGGAGTAAGCTGTCAGCAGAACGATTGTGCTTGATGCAATCAGCAGCCAGACGAATACCGGGGGTTGGAAAGCTGTCAACCATGCCGAAAACGTTATCGTAGAGGACCTTTTCGTAAAATCGCAGTATACCAGGGGCCACCCCTTGATGCCAAGGAAGTGGACGGATTCTGTGTTTTCGTAGTCGAATATGTTATCAGGGCCCAGACAGATGGCAGAGTACACATATCCGAAGTAATTTTTCGAAAGGTCGTTCGGTGTGTAGAGGAGGTAACGTTGTTTTTGGGTGCAATGGTTTGAAGGGTGTTGATCGTGTGGGCACATCGCGGCATGCGGTTTCTGGGACAAATTCTGGCTTCCGAAGGTGCCAAAGGGTGAGGGAAGTTTGAAAGGATGACGATATTCCGCCAGATATCTGGATAGCGCGTAGGTCGTAGGGAGATGTTTTCGAAACTTTCCCGAGGTATTTGTATGAAGGTGGGATCGCAGTATGCGCAAAGATAGAACCAGGCCTGAGATTTAAATCCATCGACGACGTAGTAGAAGACGTGCGCCGGCCATTTCAGGAGGCCGGAGAACAAATTTTTCTCTAGAGTGGGGACGTTCTGCTGAAACACGATGTAGGTGGATCTCTCGTGGAAGTAGGTATAAAAATTGGCCTGCATATAATTCGCCATGCGCGACCAGCTGTTTCCAGGATGTTTGAGGAGGATATGGATCACACAGTGGAAACGGAACTGGACGTTTAGTCGGATTGGGGCAAGGTCGGACTTGGATGAGGTTTGAATCGTCCAGGTGATGCGGGCGTCAGGTAAGTTGGCGAATATTAAGGAATGCAAAGGATCAGCTGATTGATACGTAGAAGAAAATTGTTTAATATGAAAGGCGCAGGGGGACGGGATGGGAATAGCGGACAAAATGTCAGATACGAAATAATTTAGGGTTAGCAGGAGAACAAAAGACATCGTAGACGATGGTGTTAACCAACTTATTCCGGGAATCACGCACTTGGGAAACAATCCCAGAAGAAATGAAAGATGCGATTAATCACTTTTGAAAGAAATTTCTACCACCGCAACAGTTATAAAGGGCGATCGGGAATCAATGAGACAAATGATTTTGTCGCGAATTATGAGCAAGCGACACTGATGTGGTTAAAAACAATTTGTTTACTTGATAGAGTAGGTCAATTGGTTTAATTTGGTGTATCATTTATAATTTTCGAAAATGGGTAAGACTAAATAAAATACTTTAAAAAAGCTTGCTTAGTTGAGGCGCTGCTAAAAGTAAAAAACAAGGGTCCAGCATTCTCTTAAGTATACTAAATACATAAATATTTGGTGGCCCCGTCATGCTGCATGAGTTGGTGGCTTTGCATCACCGCAAGGCCATTTAACCCTTGTTACATTGTTACGTTGTCCAGAAACCGCACGGTGGACGAGATAGAAATATTGGCCAGCAACTCTTCTACTTGTAAATCTTCCTTCTTAGAAGATATCTCAGTTGGTGGAGTTACCATTGTCTCCTGCAAATTTTTGGCCAGTGGCGTGACGGTAGTCTGGTAATTTTGAAATGGACTGGTTTTGTTAGAAGAAAATTTTAAGAGAGGGTGGTGCGAAGATACAATTTCCCATAATGCGGGATGCACGCTGTCACCAAGTTTGATGTCTGGCATTGTAACATAAGAAAATGCCAATTCCCCATTGCGGAGGGAAAAAAAAGAAATGCAAAACTCGCAAAAGTTAGCATTTTATGAGTCACAATTTCTTTGAGCAGAACAGATTTCATACCAGAAGAATATAATGTGGATAGGAGTTTGGACATAGTTGTTTGTGATTAGAACTTTTATTTCCATAATACTAATAGTATTGGTTGCTAATGGCAACCAGTATAGTGTAGATATTATAAAGTATTATAAGCGGTATAAGTGGTATCAGATGCCTCCATCAAAAGTCTTTCAGTTTTGAACCGATCTCAGTCGGGTTTGCTTTAAATGATGCATAACTGATTTCTGCATGATAAAATCAGGTTTTATGAATATCGTCTTTTAGCAAGAGTATTTCAAATCTTGATTTTAAAGTTTCAAATCGAAATTTGAGAGTGAAGAAGACAACTTTTCCACCGGGAAAGCTGTAAAACATCGTCTTTTCATTCTCCTCTGCCCGATTGCTCTTTACATCATTTGCATAGGATTAACCGTTTAAGCTGTAGCCTTGTCGACAGTTTCGAAGGGTGTATACGAAAGCATACTTAGGCTTCGCCGTAACCATGGTGATGCTTTTTTGTGAGCACCATATTTACTTTTGCCTCACCTAAGAAAAAAGTTGGGTTCAAAGGCAGGAGTTAGCAAAACGAGTGAGTGCGTTCTACAAAACCAAGGCTTACAGAGACTCGAAAGTGACTTGGAACCACTTCAAGCAAGAAGGAACTTCAAGGTTAAATATCTACTCGTACATGAAAAAGTTCAAGGATTCTGAAAATGTTGATTTTAAAAAGCCACCTGGCCGTCCACCAAAGTTAGCGACCACGAGAGTGAAGAATAGGATTAAAAAAAATTTCGACACGAAGCCATCTGGTTCGACACGTGTAGCCGCCACAAAAGTCAAAATTTCTCAAAGTTATCCACGCGAAATTAAAGTACATAAAATGGGGATCAAGGCAAGGACAAAAAACCTGCCCCAGCTTATAAGCCTCAACAGCCAGATAAATTAAGAACGGGTGCTAATTTTTTTGAAGATAATGCGTGGAATAGTTGTTATCATGGATGACGAGACCTAAGTTCCGGTTAACCCTTCAAATCTTCCGGGACGCCATTTTTTCATAGTTCCGACCCTTCTAAAGTCGCGTATGAAGAAAAAATTAGAAAAAAGGACAAATTCCCAAAGAAATACTGCATTTGGCAATGCATTTCCAGTCGCGGCCACGTTTCAGACCCCGTGATCCTCGAAGGTACTGTTAATCAGGACGTTTATCTAAATAGTTGTATTAAACCCGGATTGAAAGCATTTATAAACAAGTTTCACGAAAAAGACAAGATTTTGTTTTGGACGGACCTTGCAACTTGTCATTATGCCAAGAAAGTGAACGGGTACCTCCAGTCAAGAAATTTTGTACCCATTATGGTCGGAGCATTTAAACGGGATCAAATTCTAGGTAAAAGGTTATGTGGCGCATCTTTAATGCTTAATAACTAAGGAAATCATGAAAATGAATTAAAATTTGAAATTTAATTTCTTCGCCAATTATTGACCGATCTTAAATTTTCAAAGTGTTTTTGAAACATCTGCTCAATGCAGATCATCTGATCCCGCATTTAAAAATTATCCACAAAGTTTTTATTTTTGCCTCTCAAATTTTTTTTTCAAAAAAATTCTGACCTTTGACCTGTCGGTGACCTGAAAAATCTACGACGCGGCATTAGTCGGCGTTTAGTTGTTGCACATGTGTGCCAAGTTTCAAAGTTCTAAGTTCACGAGATCATATCGAAATAAAAAATATGCAAAGGTTCCTTCACCCATTTGGCTCACTGTATTTGGCAGGGGAGGCGGATTTTTCAAAATTGCCGGAAATTGATATCAACGCGTTCAGTGTGGCGAGTGATATGGATGCTTTGGTGGATGGTGAGAGTTTTAAAGGGGGAGGTGGAATTTTTGGGATTGGCGGGAAATTTGTAAAATTACCGGGAGATTTGTAAAAGTCGATGCAAATTTTTAAATTAGCGGGAATTTTCAAATATTAGCGGGATTTTTTTTAATTAGCGTAATTTTTTTTAAATTAGCTTACATTTTTAAAATCACCGGGGATTTTTAAAATTAGCTTACATTTTTAAAATCACCGGGAATTTTTTAAATTAGCGAGAATTTTTACAATTAGCGCGGGCTTTTTAAATTAGCTGGAAATATGTGAGATTTGCGGGAAATTGTTTCCTTGGAGGTATCGGAATGCTGTTCCGCATTGTAGAAGAGACGGAAGCGTTTCGCTCGATTGGTTAGGTTAGGTTAGGTTCCATGGGGGCGGTCACGGATTCCAAGATGAGGTATGTATTGGGGTGGCAGGAAACTTTTGAAGTAGGGGTACACTCTAAAGTCTCACATTGCCCCAAAAGGGGTGTGGTCTCTAGGGGGTGTGGTTTTTTATCCCCAAATAGTGCCAATTGTATGACCTGTCTCACCTGAGCAAGAACTTGTTCACATGTAATATTTTCTTGAAAATTTGCAAAAGCGCTGAAGGGCACACCCATTGAGGGTGTGGTTTTAGATAATTAGAATCGACCATTGGGATGTCCTTACGACACTGAAAAAGAATTCGTGTCGCACAACACACTTTGCTATAATACAGCGAAAAGGCCCCATGACCACACCCCCTAGCTGGTGGGGGTACCTTGGGCATTATCGACATGTGAGAATTATCTGAAGCAATTTATCTCAGTCGTGACGATGGGCAGTAATCAAAATAATCATTTTACGTCAATTTTTAAATTTTGCCACACCCCCTGACCACCCCCACAATTATTATTGATCCTGTGACCCTTCTCATCCTTGACCTGAATCATGATGAGAATACTTGCGTTGAAAATTTCGAAATTGGTTGAGTGGTAGTGAATTTATTTATTTATAAGTTCTTTGACTTTGTGACCCTGTTTCCGGGTCAGTGGGAGCGAATTTTCAAAATCCGAAAAGATGTATTATAGGCAAAGTGTCAAAGTTGTCAAAACACTCTGAATTTTGAAAATCGGCTCAAAATCCAAATTTTGGCTAATACTTTAAATCTCAACATTTTTCATGCATTTTACCATGCATCCAAAAAGGCTCTTCCAAAAAAAACCATAGCATGGGATGCTGTAGTGCGGCATTGGGTTGTAAATACATAGGGTCGAGGCGGGTAAGTGTGGCCACTTTTTTACAATTCTGTGTTCATTAGTGAAACAAAAGTGGTTGCGAGTCAAAAATACTTATTTTAAAATTGTGTAGGATTAATTAAGTATTTCTCTTTACTTTATGACCAAAAAAACTTTTAAAATTTAATTGGAATTAATCGATAAAAATTATTCAAAACAAAAAAACAGGTGGCCACACTAACCCTGCCAAACGGGGTAGTGTGGCCAGATCATTTAATCATTAAAATATTGTTTACCTGTCGCCCGACTTACAAAATACTTACTGTTTTGGACACCTTAGGTCAATTGGCGAAATATGTATTTCCAGTTTTTTTTAAATACAACCACGCCCACTTAACCTTGAGGTCACACTTGAAGCAATAAGTAAACCACTATTGCATGCCGAATTGCATGTCAAGTAATTACCTCGACCCCCTGTCACTCTAAAACAATGGTTATTTGGTCCAATGCCACACCCCCTGTGGGCGTGATTGCCAAATTTGAATTATTCGTTTGAGATTCCCTCATTGAGCCGAGCAAAATGGCATGCTAAAAGACATGGTTTCATCGAAATCAACACTTTTCGTGAAGCCACACCCACTAGGGAGTGGTGGCCAGCTTTTAATTATGATTTGGAGACTCCCTCATGGAGCTGAGAGAAATGACATGCCACAACGCTTGGTTTCGGTACGATTGGAAAGTAGCTGAAAACCACGCCCATAGTGGGTGTGGTTTTAAATTATAATTATCCAATCGGTATCCCCTCATTGCCCTGACAAATCCGGTATGTCAAAACCATGTATGTCGAATGCTAACCAATCACTACTGGCCACACTAACCCCGCATTTCTTAATATTGGAGGGTTAGTGTGGCCACCAATTATGAATTTAGTTGCTGAGCCATATTATTCCAAATTAATATATAAATATACTACAAGCGATTGATATTATGGAAAAGCTTAAACATAATATTTATCTTTCTTAATAGCAATTAAATCCAAGTTTAAAGATAGCCATGTCGAATTCATCAGAAAAGTTTGTCAATTACGAAATTTTTTTCGCAATAATTTAAGGTGACCAACTGATTTCTGATTTTCCCAAATTTGCAATTCAAAACAAGGAAGAGTAACATCTGAAATTTTTTGTTTTGAAAAAATTTGATGTCTTCATATAGAAAACTCCACTGGCCACAATTGCCTCGTGACCACACTAACCCGCCTGGACCCTAGTGTTTTTGCTGTTTTGCGTTCTTGATCCTGCTTTTTCTTTGCTTGTTTAGGATTCGCTAGATGGTAGCGGCGTACTACACGACTGCCCTGCCAGAACAGTGTTACAAGTGGTATTTACCGCTTTTTATCGCATAGTGGAAAGAAGTGGGAAAAAACAGTTTTTCCCATCCACCAAAATCAGGGGGGAATGGGAAAAAGGTAGTCCTTAGGCAGATTCCATTAGATGGCGCCCCTGCATACCATTATGTAGCGCACCAGTTATCCCACAGTCCTCTGGGAGAAAGTGGGTCGGAACAAATGTGTTTTTCCTACTCTTTCCCACTGTCCGGGGAAAAAATGTTTTGGACGGGAAATTTGCAACACTGTGCCAGTAGTTTCAATGAAGCAAGAAAACAGAAAAAGATCAGATTTTGTTAAGCAAAAAGGCGGTTTAATAACTTTTTTTGTTTTTTTTTGCTTAGACGGACACCGGAGATGTTTCTGCGTTTTAAATTGGTGATGTTGGTACTGCACAGCCCCACCGTTTGTTTCCTTCTTGTCCCCGAACTTTCCAGACTTTTGTGATTTTTGCATTGTAACATCTCAGAACCTGGTTGATCATGCGGGTTCTGATCTTGGAATTTCAAATCTATTTTGGGGGAAAGTATTCGGTATCTTAAGAAAAGTATTAAAAAAGACGGGGTCGAAATAAAGAATCTTGTACTTGCATATTTCGCGTCGAAAAGATTTTTCCAAGGCAAAATACACTTTTCCCACCCATTTTTTACTTGCGGCGCGGCTGAAAAATTGAGCGCCACCAAGCGGTATGCGAGAACGTCATCTATTGGTATCTGCCAAAGAACTAAATTTTTCCCACTTTTTCCCATTTCCCATTTTTGATTTTTGTGGCTGGGAAAAAGTGTTTTTTGTCGCTTTCTCCCGCTAAGAAATGATAAATACAACTTGAAACTAGTGTTTCGTTTCTTGCACCTTTCATGTATTTCTTGCACTGCAAAGAGGTTCTTTTAATGTGCAAGATACTCAAAAATTGGTGAAAAAACACTTTCTTGCAGTGGTACACTTGTAGTTTCTTGCATCCGAAACACTGTGTACTAGTATCTGGTATGAAAGGTATCTTGGCCACCTTTGCGAATTTGATACGAAATAAGGGGATAAGTAGTTTCATGAAATAAGATTATCTAAATCCTGGCTCGAGCTGCATCACGTAAGTTTATCTTACTTTGGCGTGGGGCAGTGTTCGCAAAAAAGCACTTTTTGAAAACATGCTTTTTTGCTTAATTAAACGGCTTTTTTGCTTATCAAAATCGAATGTTTTTTTTACTGTTTTGCTTTATTGAAATTTATAACATGGTAGTTGTATAGTTGTATCCATTCTTTTTTACTGTTTAGCATACACTGAAGGGGATAGCTTCATGAAATAGTTAAAATTATCTCAGTCCTGGCTCGGGCTATACATATCTTGTAAATGTAGGCCGCAGGTTTTTATCTTGTTTAGGTGTGGGGTAAATAAAAAAGACATACCTACCTATTTGTCACCCAGATATGAGACTCGCGTCACCATTAATTCCGCCTAAACGTATCTCACCGGTGGCATTGTCAGCCCCAGAATTAATTACATTGTTATTTTTTTCATTTATTTAATATCTCCCATATTCTAACTATGTGTTTTCTTGTAACAAGATAAACAAGATTCTTGTTTATCAATCACTTCATTGTGTCCAATTATGTTGGAGAGTTGGAATATTTTAAACTTGATCCCATTCCGTTGCACTCAATTCTACGGGGCGCAGGCAGGTATTTTGGGGAGGAATTGTTTTTGCAGGATTCTTGGCGTTTTTAGAAGGTGAGTAGAATTTTAGGCAATTTTCAAATCTGGGAGGAATCCCAGGTTTTCTGGTAAATGGCGAGAAAGTGTGGGAAGTTATAACAGCAAATTTTTGAAATAAAGTTCGCCAAATTAGAGAACCAAGAGATCAAGAGATTTTTGGGCGGATTTTTGCAAGGTCGAGTATTTTCTGGGCACCGAATGCTAGTTGATTTGGCCATTCAAGGAGTTGTTGATTCGGTATTCTTTTTTATAATTATCAGTATTTATTATAGTAAAACACCGTTTTTTAAACCATGCATTTTTGTGCAATAAGGCATTTTTTTGTTATCAAAATCGGATTCATCCGATTTTGATAACAAAAAAATGCCTTTAAAAACTCATGAGTTTTTACTTTATTGAAGCTTATATCATGGTAGTTGTATAGGACGCGGTTAAAACCACACTGCTAAAATTAAAAAAAACAAGGGCAGAAAAGGAAAAAAGTAAGCAAAAAAAGCAAAAAAAAAATTAGAGCAAAGTAGCAAAACAGTAAAAAATCAAAATAAAGTGCGGCAATGCACGATACATAAGTAGCGCAATAATGCTGAGAATGCATGACAAAATAAAACGAATAATTCTCCGAGTCATATTTTAATAATGCCGAAACATCAATTAATGAATGATAAAATAATTATCTCTCATTGACCATAATTGCCATATTGCGACATGTCGACAACACCGAAAAACATGTCTTGTCCAAATTTCATGCATATCGCCCGAAAAATGCCGAAATTAAGCCAAAATTATTTAATTTAACTGGATTTCATCCACAGATTAATTTGCGCTATAAATCTCATTTTGCCCCGATCACACCGAGACCACACCCGCTGGCGCCGAGGGGGTGTGGCCCAAAGGTTTGCGGGATCCTCCGCCTGGGGTCATATGTATGATGCCTCAAACCGATTTCGATTATCTTGATGCGTTCTCGAGTTATAGTGTTGACAGACGGACAGACAGACAGACGGACAGACTAACTAACCGATCGCATAAAGTAGCTTGCGCTACTTAATAAAATAGCATCAAAACTTATGTAAAAAGCAGATAAAACAAGGCAAAAAAGCAAAAAAAAAGCTATACCAATAAGCAAGAGCAAAAAGAAAAAAAGAGTCAAAAGGTCAGAGCAACAGAGCAAACAAACTAAAAAAACAACAATGTTTTTATCGAATTATATCCTTTTGAGCAAAAACGTGGTATAATTGGAAGCTATGAATTCCCTGCAAGGAGATTAATAGCATGATTAATTAGTTTTATCAGATATCCGTTGCGTTGGACGAATTGAATTTTTGGGGATAATCAATCAAGATAATTTCAACTTCTTGGAACGGTTTATTTTGCGAAATGTCTCTTCTTCAAGTGTCCATGGTTATTGATGGTGACGTGGTGACGTAAGAGATATACCGCAGTCTGGTGCACATTTTTTTAGCTGCGGTAGACGTGAAGAGTTGTCGTGATAGATAGGTTCGGGTGTAATTTTGCGGACGCCACTACTTATTTTAGGACGTCATGGGTTTGGTGACATCATGACTTTGGGGAGATTATGACTTTGGGGACCCCATGACTTTGGGGACCTCGTGAATTTGGGGACCTTATGATTTTGAGGGCGTCACGACTATGGGGATGTCATGGCTTCGTGGACGTCACGAACGTTCAATCATTTAATTCTGCCAGGTGAAGTGTGGTTGTGGCATCGATGAGGACATCGTTTTTATCAGACCATTGTTCGCCTCCCTCGCACCGACGGAGTGGTTTACGATAATTCTTTATAATTGGTTTTTGATAAGAGATGATAAAATAGAATATTACGTGAATATTTGCAGGTTAGTAAGGCAGTAGGTTGTGACGAAGGATCTGGAACAAGCTAGAACGTCATAAATCTTTTGTCGCGAGGATGGATAAAAGCACGCAGATATTTGCAGCTATGGCTGGTAAATCATAAATATTATGGCCCCTTAAGGTCCTAAATATACAAAGTACATGTACATATGATCCCTCAGCTACGATTGGAGGGTTCTCTCTGGGGACCGTGTTGGCCTGGACGAGTCCCGGATTGCCCAGCTTGGACAGGTCGGAAGATTTTTGGGGCCTCTCGGCCGAGACGAAATGATGTTGGGTGAACTGCTTCCGGCAAAGATGAAGGGTAGGTCGGGAAGCAGTGGTCGGGAAAAACGCATTTTCCCGGGAAAAAGTGGGAAATTGCAGTTTTTAGCACCCACTTTTTCACAATTGGAAGTGGGAAAAATGAAGTGCCACAGCGGAATGCAGTGGCGCCATCTAGTGTAATCTGCAGCAGCACTAACTGTTTCCCAGTGTTTCCCAAATGATTTTGATAAGTGGGAAACGGTGTATTTTTTCCACTGTCCGGTAAAAAGTGGTTTAAACCACGTGAAACGAAGGATCACACAAATATAGTTTCTGCTCTGTGTGTATATAGGGTTGGTGGCGTCGATGGCGACCATGTTCAACTGGACGCTGTCCTTCTTCGTGACTAAGTTTTACGGCAACGTCCTGGATGCGGTTGGCGCGGTAGGTTTGAATTTATGGAGGTGTCCTTGGCCTTGCTAAATTAGAAGGAATTTCTTAGCCTGCGTGTTACTGGGGATTTGCCGGCGTTTGCGCACTTGGAACAGCGTTTGTCATTATTTTCGTGCCGGAAACAAAGGGGAAGAGTCTGGACGAGATTCAGGAGCACTTTGGGGCACCACCAGCACTACCCACTGTGACGAGGGAAGGCGAGGAGAAGAAGTAGCGGGATGTCGGTGGGTTTTGAGAGGAGGGGAATAAAGAAAGTTTAACTGATAAAAATTGGATGGAGTTTAGTGGATTTTATTTTTCGCATAGCAATATATGAGTCCCAGTGCTGCAAGTGGTATTTACCAGGCAGTGGGTCGAAGTAGGAAAAGGACACTTTTTCCCACCCATCAAAATCTATAGGAAATGGGAAAAAGTGTGACAAAGTTAGTTCTTAAGCAGATTCCACTAGATTGCGACTAGGTGGCGCCCCATTTTTCCAACTTCCCACTGGAAAAAAGTAAGTGGAATAAAATTTCTTTTTCCCAATTGTTCCAACTGTTCTGGGAAAATATGTTTAGGACGGGAAATATTCAACACTGATAAGTCCTAAAAAAGACTGCTATGTATACTTTCTGAACACGGTGTAATCATGTATTTTAACACAATTGAATTTAATCAATGTTTCTGCTGTTAAAAAACACTTGCTCAAAATTACTGCATGAAAATGTTAAAAAGTGTTAAAAACACGGACCTAAAATGGGAACAACTGCACTAAAGTGGGTAAAAATGCATAAAAATATTTTAATAAGTACACCAAACGGATGTCCCGTTCCCTGTTCCATGAGAATATTCCCAATTTTGCGGGAAAATATATGGAGGGGGGGTGATAGGAATTTTTGGAAATATTGGAAATATTCCCAATGGGAAGATTTCAAAAATTCCCTATTTTCCTGGAATTTATTGGCACGGAGCGGAAATCTGACAACCCGTAGGTAATAAACGGATTTCAACATTTAATACTCAAAAGGGTGTGAGGCATGCTTCTAGAAGGAGAAGGAGATTCTATCAAGCACTATGTTGCAAGAGGTATTTACCACTTTTTGCTAGACAGTGGGAAAAAGTGGGAAAAAGGCACATTTCCCCACCCACCAAGATTACTGGGAAATGGGACTGACTGGAAAAAGTTAGTTCTTAGACAGATTACACTAGATGGCGCCCCTGCATACCGCCAGATGGCGTTCACTTTTTCCCACTCTCCACTGGGGAAAATTGGATAGGAAAAAGGGTCTTTTCCCACTTTTTCCTGTCCTAGGAAAAACTGTTTTGGACGGGAAATATGCAAGACTGGTTCAGTGTGATTCATACAGGAAATTGTTTGGCCAAGGTGATCCACATCATTGGCTGCGGAATTGGAGACATTTGAGGAACAAAAGAGAAGTAAAATAATCATGGCTCGTCCACACAGTAAGAAATTCTATCACCATTTTATCACCGCCCGGTGACTATATATGACTGTACCGGATGGTGATAAATACCACCGTGCGGTGGTGGTATGTCACCCCGAAGTGATAGGTTGCTACCATTTGGTTGTACTCTGTCACCTAGTGGTGATATACTGTGACGAAGAAGGTGGCGCTGTCTATCACCAGAGGCGGTAGAGTCATATGGTGATGAACATGATAACGGCGGTCACCCAGTTTTTTAGAGTACAGTTTTGTATTAATATGGGAACATGTGCCGACTTACGTCTTCAGCGGTCACTGTTTTCTAGAGCGAGTCAGGATGTCTGATTGAATCACGGGGAGCGGATATGAGCCTCATTTAGCGAGTCAACCTTCCTGTCAAATTATATCTTTGAGGGTGGATGTGTGTACCTGTTTGTTTACACTTTGGATAAAAATGTGGACAATGTTCGCCAAACAGGCTGTTTGAAACAGCAAATAAGGGTGGCTGTAATGCACTTTTGCTTTTTACATATTTTTTTTGCTGTTTTGCTGTTTTGGTCATGCTTTTGCTGTTTTTCTGTGTTAACAGTCGCCATCTAGCGGCGTACTATATAACTACCATGTTGTAAATTTCAATAAAGCAAAGCAGCAAAAAATCATGCGATTTTGATAAGCAAAAAAGCCGCTTAATTAAGCAAAAAAGCATGTTTTCAAAAAAACGCTTGTTTGCTAGGGCGAACACTAAATGTGGACAAGTGGAGTAGTATGTGTGAAGGAAAATGTAAAAGTGATTCAGCACGTGGTCGTGTAGAAAAATTTGCGAGTATGAGTAAAGTAGGATGATGCGACATCCTCTGCGTACCTGGTGTCGTCATTTTAGACGGATGATTGAATTGTGTGTGTTTATTTAGGTTGATAAGACTTGTTGGGATGGAGAACTTAAAAGCGGTACGATTTTTCCTGGTCTGGTCAGTACTTGTGGGATACGGGGAGAATCGACATTTCCAGGAGGAAGAAATATTTGGCAAGTTATTTGAAATAGCGAAAATGAAGACCTTTCCAGTCGTGGTAATTTTAGTGGTAGGCTTCACCGTGTCAAGTTATGCAGGTGAGAGTAAAAATTAAAAGGGCCAGATTTTAAGGAATGTTTTTTAATAAAAAGTTGGGTTATCCTTGCAGATATGAGTTGTTATCAGTGTTCCTGGAGTTCGAGTGGATTTGGGAGTGAGCCCGATTGCAGGACGAAGCCGTCCAAGAATTACTTGAGATCGTGCTCTAGTCATCACAATGATCCGAGTAGGTTGAAGAGCGAGCTTTTTAAAGAAAAACGTGATTTTTCGTTATCAGTGTTGCTTATTTCCCGTCCAAAACTTTTTTTCCCAGGACAGAGGGAAAAGTGGGAAAAATACAGTTTTTCCCACTCACTTTTTCTAGGTGGGAAATGGGAAAAATGGAGCGCCACCTAGCGATATAGAGGAATCTGCCTAAGAACTAGCTTTTTCCGACTTTTTCCCATTTCCCATTTAGTTTGGTGGGCAGGAAAAAGTGTCTTTTTTCACCCTTTTCCCACCGTCCGGTAAAAAGTGGTAAATACGACTTGTAGCAATGAGCAAAACGTTGTTTAAACGTTTCTGATCAATTTTCAAGAAAAGGGTGAAAATTGGAGTCGATAATTTAAGAAATCTTACAATTAGTACGGCGATTATCATGCTGGGGGAATTTTTGGCAAGGTCTTAATTAAGTTTGACTAAATTTGACTAAATTAAATTAGACACGTACGCCTGTTTGAAAGTGTCAGGCCGGAATGGGCGTGGCGAGGTGGTCCAGAGGGGCTGTTTTCCACATGGAAATCAACGCATGGGCTGCACACAAAATGGGGATTTGAAGACGTGTCTGTGCAAAAATAAGAACGGATGCAATGGAGCGACAACTTTTTCAGGATCGGTTTTCGCCCTGGTGGTGTCCGTCTTGGTGGGTGGTTCTGCGGTGAAGTTGATTTGATAAAAGGGCCAGGGTTTCGACCGTGATGACCACGGTGCTGTGCTCGTAACACTCGAGTTTTAGTCGCGAGCTTGATTTCTGGGATTTTAAACAGATAAATTTTAACAAAATAATGCCGTTAATCAAAAATTATGAGAACCTTGTATAAATTTATTTAAATATTTCAACATTAATTAGATGAATTATTTAATTAGAAGAAATACTTAATTATTGTAACATCAAGAAATATATTAATGGTCAATAAATAAATATGTATAAAATTGTGATAATATGTGGACTCTAAGAAAGTGGGTGATAGCCGTTATCATGTTCATCACGATAAGACTCTACCGCCTCTGGTAATGGGCAGCGCCACCTTCTTGGTCACTTTATATCACCACCAGGTGACAGAGGGCAACCAAATGGTAGCAACCTATCACTGCGAGGTGACATACCAACACCACACGGTGGTATTTGTCACTATCGGGTAGAGTCATATATAGTCACCGCGCGGTGATAAAACGGTGATAGAATTTCTTCCAATGTGTGAATGAGTACTTATTTTGCAGACAGATTCCACATGGAAATAATATTGTATGGGGAAAATAGTGATGGTAACTTCAACAAGGGATGCTTTTTCTATGATGTTCGAAATTCGAGTTCTAATTTAAATTTTTGCATACATCTCGGTATATTTTGAGAGAAAAGGACAAAGTGTTTTGTGAGGCCCATTTGCGAATTTTTAAAGTGGCTCCAAAGTCAGGTACCCGGCGCTGTAGTGGGTGGAGGAGAAGATAAATGCAAAAAGTTAAATTGCAACTCACATTTCGACTATCATGTAAAAAGCATACCTTGTAAGTTGGATATTTTGGTAAAATATTTATTGCCCTCGAGTATTTTTCTACTTATCCTTCTCCTGCTCCTCCTTGTTCTCGTCCCACTCGACATCAACGACGACCTCGTCCAGCTCGATCGTTCCAACAGTCCCCTGTTCTCCCCCAACATCCTCCTTGGCCAGGGAGGCCTTTGCCTTGAACTCGATTCCGAAAACGTCGCCACTACTGGGCCGTGGCGCCTCGTCGTCCGTCAAGGCGTCGAAGTTGACGGTGTCGACGTTGTCGACGGTGCCCCTGTCGTGTTCGACAGGGGCAGGATAATTCGGATGTTGCCTGGTTCTTTTATCCAAGATCTCCATTTCGGCACTCGATAAGTCGGAAGTCAACTCAGCATCCATAATTCTTTTTCTTGCGTCCTCATGAGTCGCTGTAACAATAGCGAAGCACTTAATAACATTTGTGATAGTTAATTCTCACAATATCATTAACAAGACTAACTTTACCATAAGCATGGAGAATCCTGGCATCTTATCTAGGAAAATTTTGTTTTGGAGGGCGACCAGATTTCACGATTAAAGCTGCGTTTTTTGAATTTGGCCAAGCACACTTTTTGTTGTCATAGTATGACTGCGGCACGACCGCCACCCATTTCTTGCCGTCCGCCTCCTCCATTTCGACAATGTAGAACATGTTAAAATTGGTGAACTAATGGGAAGACAGCAAGATATCCTGTCGAAAAATGTCCAAGTATTGGCCAAAACGATAATGAGCAGCTCTTGAACACTTGAAGTCCATCAATGTTGATTAGCAACGGAATCGTTGTCAAATTGGGGTGCAGCGTGATCACTTGTTAAATATAAGTTTTCAATCCAAAATGCACATACTCTCCAGGATTAAGGAGTTCTGTTGGTACCTCAAATTTCAAAGGTTTTATAATTGTTCTGCTGTCTAAGGGAAATTTTTTGAAGCAATCGTGCGTTTGTAGTTTGAGAAGTCCAGTTAACTGACAATGATTAATTGAATAATCAAAAGCCCAGCACTTAATTTTATCCAAGATTGAAACCTCGGATGACACCTTCGTTTCACTATTTTTGCACTCGCTTTCACTTTCATTGTTCCAATCTGAAATTGAGTTGTCGCAAGAACTGATAGAATCATTATCTGTCACATCCACACTGTCAATTACTCCCACTCCTAAAATAGTTTAACTTGATTCGTTAGTCAATTGTTGAGGTTAACCAACTAAAATTTCGACAACTAAAGTTTCTTTTTTTGCGAGTTGGCGTAAGCGTCGTTTACCTACTATACTTTTTCGCATTATGATAAGAAAAGATGAAAAATAAAAATACCTTTTCTGCAGGAACTTTACAGCTCGGCCCACATGTACTGATTTAGATATTGTGCCTTTTATTTCTCGATGGTGGATGTCCAATTATTGTCAGTGTTGCGGCGAAGCATAAGTTTTATAATGGTTAATTTATGCGTATAAAGTTCATGCAATTTTATATGATAATTTAGTTAAGTATTTAGTATAAGTATGAATGTAAATGTGCAATTGCCCCATGAAGAGTTCGTCGTTGCCATGGTGATGACTGAGTGGGAAAGGAGATATAAAAAGAGCGTCTCCTCTGTCGTGTGAGAGTGAGTGTGAGAGCGAGGTGAGTAAGTAGGAAGAAGTAAGCACCAGCGGAGCAAGTAAGAAGCTCCATTTTGTATTGGTAAAAGTATTCGAATAAACTCTAAAAATTAATTAATTAAAGCATTTAATTAAAAGTTTTTTAGTTATTCATTTACGTATACTCTACCTTAAGCTAAGTAAAGAGTAATTGGCACGATTTAAGCCGTTTTGGCAAGATTTTAGGCCAGTTTTAAGTTTCAAGTCCAAGTTAAGTCTACGTTCAAGTCCAAGTCAAGTCTACGTATAAGTTCATTACGGCACGAGGTCAGATCACCAGATATTGGTTATCACGAGGATAAATCTGAAGTTGATAAGCCCCGGCCGTAACATTGGTCTCGCGAACCGGATTGATAGTGCTAAGAAAGTTCAGTCCGGAAGAAGTGTCAAGTTTTAAGTTCACAACTCCAGTTCGGCCGAACCGTAGCAGTTACCGGGAACCAGGGAGGACGTGAACCAGTCATCATCAGCGTGGGATAAGTTAAGCCACTTTGTGGGCCCCACCCTGAGCATTCGGGGACAGATTGGGTGAGATCTTTCCATTTTATCCGTATCTGAAGTTATCCAGAGAGGAGGAGGAGGAGGAGGAAGTCATCCTAAAGCAGAGGATTAATTATACGAATATTTCAAAAATAATTATTGCCTCTTTGAGGGCCAGATCCTGAGCATTCAGGAGCCCTTGAGGTCAAGTTGTTCCAGTAAATAATATTCGTATACATTATCTAATTGTCTTGTTCTGTTGGCCCCTTCCTTAGAAAATCCCCTCACAATGTCAGCCCCCAATTCCCCATCTTCGCTTCGACGTGAGGATCGAGATCGTCATCCACCTGACCGCTACACCCCTACGAATGGAGGAGCAAGTCAGCGACACGCAACTAAACCAGAAGACGACGAAGATAAATATAAGACTCCACAACGTCAAGAATCAAGTCAAGCAATTCTGAACGGACTACGAAATCCATTCAGCGCAACTAAGAAAAAAGAATCCCTCTCATCAAGTTCATCCAACGTTAAGAAAGCTGAAGCAGATGAACAACTGCAAGAAAATATTATGGTGATAGAAGACGAAATCGCGGAATTTAAACATGATATTGAGATGTCACAGGCTGAACTTGAGAACATTCAAGCAATTATTAGCAAGACAGCAGAGAGGATCAATTCTACGAGTCCTGACTTCGAGACTGATAAGATAGAAGAGAATAAGTCAGAACTACGTCGGATGAAAGATGAAGTTGTCAAGAAAGAACTTGAACACAAGAAGATAGTGTCAACTTCGAATTGTAAAATCATCAAGAAGGAGAATGAAAAATTATGGCTACAAAAGAAGCACGCCACAGCTATAACTAAGATTGATCAAGAAGAAGATCAGCGTTTAAGTTCTGACGAGGAAGCAGAATATAACGATGCGGTTGTCAAATTTAATAACTGGAGCAAGAATAATGCCGAGGAAGACCTGAAGGAGGATGGGCAAGAGAAACTCATATGTAAACATGATCCTGTCCCAATCTCAAGCCCAAGAAAAGAAAGTCAAGACTGTATGAGCCAGCCAGATGCTCTTGTGTTAATTGCCCAGACCCTTCAAGCAATGCAAATGTCCATGAATAAACCAGCATCAAGTTCCACAACAGATAAGTTATTAGCAAGACAGTCAGTCGGAAGAGACTTGCCAAGCTTTAGTGGGCGACCAGAAGAATGGCCAATATTTTTTGCGGACTTGAAAAGAAGTACAGAAATTTGTGAATTCTCCCCAAGCGAAAACCTTCATCGCTTACGCAAGTGTCTGAAGGGGGAAGCAGCAAAAGCCGTTCAGTCAATGATGGTCAGTCCGGATAACCTGCAAAGAATAGTGGACACACTCAGAATCAGATTTGGTCAGCCGAAGCACATTATTGAAGCAATGATTGATAAAGTCCGAGAATTTCCATTTGTAAGAGAAGATAAGCTTGATACAATTGTGGAATTTGCAACAGCGGTGATCAACCTGGCGTCCACAATAAAATCACTGGAACGAGACGAATATCTGAGGGATCCAACTTTATTAAGAGAACTAGAGAAGAAAATGTCCCCACAGTTTCAAATGCAATGGGCAGATTGGATCATGGCGAGTAGTTTACGTGTCCAAGACCTCGACCATTTCGCAACCTGGATAGCTGGTAGAACGGAGGTTGTTTGTTCCATTCACCGGCCAAGTTTCAAAGAAGAGAAAGAAGAAAAAGGAAAGTTCCAAGATTACAAGAATGATGGAAGATGGAACAAGAAGGGACAAGTTTATGCAGCACAGGAAAGCCAGCAAGAAGAACAAGGTCCCAGAAAGTGCAATGTTTGTGAAAAAGAGAACCACTTCACAAACCAGTGTCGGATTCTCCGTGCTTTGGATGCAGATCACCGGAAGCAAGTAATCATGGATAAGGGACTCTGCCTTTCTTGTCTGCAGCCTGGATGCATCATCTCGGACTGCAGGAAGAAAGTAAAGTGTGACCTCGACGGGTGCAAGTATTATCACCACCGCTTGGTTCATGGAACCACCAAGCCATTCCAACCAGTTTACCAGCAAGCCAGCCAACAAGAAGAAAGCCCTGACGAAGATACCCCAGCAGAGACGCAGATCAATTCGCTACTCTCTGGGAGACTTATGTATGTCGGCGTTCAAGTCATGGGTCCCTGTGGGAAGGAAGTCATCCTAGCTCTTCAGGATAATGGATCTGAAGCTACACTACTAGAAGAAGATGTGCGTAGATCCATTGGAGCCAAAGGACCTGCAAGCCCATTTTGTATGACTACACCTGCAGGAAAGTCAAATCAGCCGATTTCGCAGAGTATAAGCCTCTGCATTCTAGGTTTGAAAGGTTCAAAGTTTGAAAAAATCAACAATGTGCGAACATTAGATGAAGTAAACTTGTCAAGAGTCTCGCTGGACGTGGAAAATCTCAAGGCAAAATACCCGCATTTGCGTAGTGTTCCTCTTCGTTCATTCAGAAATGAGAAACCGCAGATGTTAATTGGCAGCTCCCACTATCACCTCTTAAATCCGATCAAGACGATTGAGGGAAAACCTGGAGAGCCAGTAGCCATAAAAACCAGATTAGGATGGACTGTCGTCATCCCTGACTTGAATGGAATTGGGAGGAACGATATTCGTATAAATCATCAAGAAGCTCAAGTTCACCATTTCCAAGTTCATCAAGTATGTGAATTAAGTCCGAAAAATGAAGCGGATCAAGTTAAGCAAAGTTTCACGGCTGAGAAATTAAATGTGCAACCATTTTCAAGCAAGCCAAAACCAGAAGAAAGTAAGAAAGCCGGGTTCTGTCGCGCCTCCATCAAACCGGAGGTCCGCCACTCCCAACGATTCCTATGGCGTAGGATGGAGCGTGATCTGGAACCTGAAGTCAACAATAACGAAGAAAAGACCAAGCAAGAAATTCAAGAAATACGACCGACGGACAGACCGGCAGAAACTCAAGAACAAGAAAAAGAACCAGTAGTCAAGGAACGGGCTGAAAACTTAAAGGAACCTGTTTCGAAACACGACGTCACAGGAACCAGGAGCTCAAGCCCCCAAGGTAATATCAAGGGGATCAAGCCAAGACCAGAAAAGCAGCACCAAGTACAGCTTGAAAGTCATGCTGACGAGATCTGGTTACCAGACGGGGGGAAGCGATCCCCGAAATCAAGCCGAAGAATGAAGAAGAGTCCAGCGTATCCCGGAAATCGGAAAGAAGTGCGAGCGATGGACGCGAAGACAACTGGAGTCCACCGACGCCCAGCTCTCAAGATCGCCGTCCTGGACCAGAAGAATGAAGATGAGCCTCCGTCTCCGAAATCGTCAACTACGGTCATCAGGGGGAAGAATGTTGCGGCGAAGCATAAGTTTTATAATGGTTAATTTATGCGTATAAAGTTCATGCAATTTTATATGATAATTTAGTTAAGTATTTAGTATAAGTATGAATGTAAATGTGCAATTGCCCCATGAAGAGTTCGTCGTTGCCATGGTGATGACTGAGTGGGAAAGGAGATATAAAAAGAGCGTCTCCTTTGTCGTGTGAGAGTGAGTGTGAGAGCGAGGTGAGTAAGTAGGAAGAAGTAAGCACCAGCGGAGCAAGTAAGAAGCTCCATTTTGTATTGGTAAAAGTATTCGAATAAACTCTAAAAATTAATTAATTAAAGCATTTAATTAAAAGTTTTTTAGTTATTCATTTACGTATACTCTACCTTAAGCTAAGTAAAGAGTAATTGGCACGATTTAAGCCGTTTTGGCAAGATTTTAGGCCAGTTTTAAGTTTCAAGTCCAAGTTAAGTCTACGTTCAAGTCCAAGTCAAGTCTACGTATAAGTTCATTACGGCACGAGGTCAGATCACCAGATATTGGTTATCACGAGGATAAATCTGAAGTTGATAAGCCCCGGCCGTAACAGTCAGCCTTAATGATATCGTTGTCTGATGACTATAAGACATCAGACAGACATCATACACAGATATCATTTCAGCTCATATGAATGATGTAAGTACTTGCGACATTAATGTCAGAAGCTGATGTACCTACGAAATCACATATGATATCTTTTCGAAGATATCATGGAATATCTTGGAATGATTTAGTAAAGATATCCGATGGATATAGTATGTTCCATGGGATGTTTCCGGTTGGTAGGTATATGAGGGTCACACATTTCCTGAAGAACGTTTTCGATTTACTCATTTCGTAAGAAACGTAGGGTTTTTCTTCCGTTTCCTCAACGGTTGGCATCCCTGCCGCCGCTATTGCGACGAATTCGTCGACGTGACGCAAAGCGTGTTCGATATCATTCCACGATATGGACTTCGTTGATATGTGAACGACTGAGAGTTTACATTGAAGTGGAGATTTTGAAAAGATTGGCTGTTGTGGTAGAAAATTGAACATGGGTAAAGGTGCAACTTTTCGATGATTTCATGCTTCGAGGGTCCAGGCTGGGAATGGAGCCGTTAGCAGGGCTTCAGGGTGTTGAAGTTGGATGGGGTGGAGATTCTTGGGAATGTGATTTTCCCAGATTGTGCGGCGACCGATGGAGATGAGGAGAACGTGATAATTTTCGAAAGCGTTGATATCTTGCGAAAGTGAGGTATTGACGAGTGATTAACGGATAGCAGAAGGTGAAAGATTGGGTAAAATTTTAGATTCATCGCGAAATAATGCTTACAAGGGACACTCACGACCTGTCGTTCGCGTCCAGGGTACCCACTATGTTTTTTAGAATCTACTAGGACCCAAGATAAAGGATCCATTCATATTTCCGTGTAAAACTCAGATTTGGCGCCGTGGCGTGGCGCCAGATTCGCCAAATTTTTATGTTTTTATTTTTAAAACCGCCATAACTTTTGAAATTCTGGGCGGATTTTCAAAAAAATTTCCAAAAATCATGAAAATGAATTCAACTTTCGTATGCCATCAAGTTTTTTCAAAATATAGCTTGTTTAAATTTTTATCAAAATTTTGAGATTTTCTTAAACATGGGAATTCGGCGAAAAAATCTGAAAAATGTCACAAAAATAAAAATTTTTTATTTTTTATTTATTTCCTAAAGTTTTGACCTTTGTGATCATTTTAAGCCCAAAATTTTGAAAATCCCACGGAAACTGCAAAAGTTATGAAGGTTTGAAAATGGTCGAAAACGCAGATTTTTAAGTTTGGCGCCACGCCATGGCGCCAAATATGAGTTTTACACGGAAATGTGAATGGATCCTTCATTTAGGGTCCTAGTAGATTCTAAAAAACATAGTGGGTACCCTGGACACGAACGACAGGTCGTGAGTGTCCCTTGTTAGTTTAGATTGTTGCGTAGAGGCTGGACGTAGTGGAAAAGATCTCAGCTTGTGAGACTCATTTAAGTATGAACGCTCCACATTTGAGGCACAATGGTATATAGCTGATTTTTTGTAATACGTGTTCATAGCTCAAGTATTGGTTGATTTTATGTAAATCGTGGTATAAGATCCAGATATTTGCACGCATCGCGATCACGAAAGGTTTGTAGCTGAACGTTATAAATAGCCAGTTCATGCCAACTATGGTTATGTAGGTTGGCCATGGGCGTTAATACATTAATTATTTGGTATTACAAGGAATGAAAGAACATAAAGTCGGACAAAAGCCAGGTCACAGCTATTGTTCAAGATATAAGAAATATCGCTGTTAATTCCACTAAAGGTGGAACCTCTTGAGAATATTAATATTTGGTTAAGTGGCAGTTCCAGCACATGATAAAAATAATTCGGAAAAAAGTTGAACTCAATATTAGCATTTTTTATAAACTTTTCCAGACCGTAATATCTGGCGAGTGCGGAATAAGTATGACAACCATTAAATTTTTAAGATGATACTGCAAAACTTTTCAAAAATGCCGCTGGGTGCCACAGTGTCCACATTCCGCTCAATGGTTTCTATATGGGTTCGACGAATGCTTCACAATCAGACAAGTAACCGATTTATAATGATGATCTGTTTTCGAAGCCATGTGTTACATACCAAGAAACTGGGTAAATGAATGGAAACATTAGCAAATTCATTAAGTTAGAATGCACAAAATTGTTTATATATCAAAATTTTTCATTTTTAAAACACTATTCGAATCCATTTCCAGGCAAATGTTATTTTCTCTGTACTTTAATATCAATAATTGACGCGTGTAACTACTTACAACTATACAGTTAGTAAGAAAATAAGAGGGATGTTTGAGTTTAATTACGCGAGTTGAAAAAACAATGGCATTTCAAATGCTTTCAGAGAAACTTATTTCTAAAGAATTTCGTGCTTTTTTGCATGTGATATAAATATGTATGTACACTGACAAGTAATACTTTTTAAAGTGGCCGACATTTACAAAATTACACATCTACGGATTTGTTGGCGAAAGTGAGTCCTAACCTGTCGAATCATATCAGAAACCTTGGTGTGGGAAAGTGTAATTGCTTTCATAAAAGGCAATGCAGCAGTGACTAAAACTCTCCTAAGTTGCGTCTTAATCTTGGAGATTGTGCAATTAGCGAATTTGACACTTTCATAAACCAGTACTGCACTACTTGCAGTTAGTCCGATGAGTAAGGTGAAGAAAATTATGGAGAGATTTGAAGCGATGCTTTGCGCATGGAATTGAGTCTCAGCTCTCCCCAGGATTGAGTTGGTGGGTCTTTTAGGAACTTCCCGGCTATCCAGGAACTCGACCCACTTAGAGTAAATGCCAGATTCTACAATCCCGCTGATCACACCAGAAACGAGGTTCCAGGCAAATTTTGACACGACAACGAACTGCCTTCGATGGAGGATTGTTTTGGGTAAGATCTTGTAGTGACGTTGCGTTATAGAGGATTTAGTCCCGAACAGCTGCCGAACTACAAGATGTATCTTATCTGTCCAGGAGACAATGGCGGATTTCTCGCAGTACGTTATCTTCTTAAGAAAATCCGGTTTATCGATGTCCTCCAGAAGATCGTCAGTATCTTGAACGAAGGCAGAGTCTGTGTTGAGGAATAGTTTAATGGTGGAGTGGTTGTTGACAACGTCTGAAAATCTGTGGATCACGGTTTCATTGAAGTCAAATTGCTGGAGGTAGTGGTCTAGCCCAGGGCCAGTACAGTGCGGACTTCTATGATGTTTTCGTCTGACATTGTAATCTTGAAAGCATTTCCTATAATGGAGAAGAGCCTGGAAGGACATCCTCTCAAGCTTCTCGCCCCTAAAATGCCCAAACGTCTGGTGATCTTTCAGCTTTAAATGGTGCGAGAGGCCCCAGGATATTACTTCTTGTTGTATATACGCGGTCAATTTTGAATTAGGGGTTACTTCAAATACAGAATTTCCTCGGGATGGGTCAATATCGACGAATTGAAAGTGGTGAGCCACCATTTCTTCAAGGGTAGAGGGAATGTGGGCAGATATAGGGGCAGTTAGGTCATTGGTTACGATGCTTTTGTACAGGTTGGAGAGGATGAAAGAAGCGAAGGCCCATAGCATCAGCTTTGGTGTATCCGCTGATTCCGAAACGTTTTCCAGCAAAGCAGCCAGAAGGTGAAAGAACATGAACCGTTTTGCCACTAACTTGAGAAATATTGTCAGAGTTGTGATAGTTAGTGCCACACCGCCCCATGTCCAGAAATCGAAGGGTGTAAGAAAGTTCGAAAAAGTGACATAAGATAGGATTGGAGAACAAGTTGCAAATGAGAGGCTCGTATTGGTCCAGAAAATGTGGTAGAAATTGGGATGAACTAGGTTTAGATCGCCGAAGAAATTATCTTCGTGCTCCATATCGGAGAGTTCGTTTTCTGAAGGATGTTTAAACTTGACCTGGATTCCGGCCGTGTTGGGTAGGTTTTTGACCAGCTGGGAGACGTTTATTCCGAGGTAGTCGAATATCAAGGATTTTAGGACGAGGTTAATCAAAGCGGGGTAGTATTTGCTTTCGAAGATAGGATTAAAGGATATGAAATTTGTTTTAATAGATTCTTCGAAATGAGACGTCTTTCTCCAAGCCAGAAATTTTTCGGTGGACTTTATTTCGTTATCAAGAAGTAATCTGGGTTGCAATGTATTATTGTTGAAGAAATTAATCCACGTATCCTCGATGCATCGAAGACAAATATGTACAATGTTTCTTGTAACTGATTTTTTGTCTTCATAAGCTTGAGGAACAGCTGGTTTCTTAACGAGAGCGTAGTTTATTCCGTAGTGGTTGAAGATATTGCGGGATTTCGTTACAAGATAGTGAAAATTGTGCCTATAATTGAAATCTTCGGATCTATTCCCACCAGGAAGATAAACTAGGGCTACACATTTCCTAAAGAACGTTTCCGATTTGCTCATTTCGTAAGAATCGTAACGTTGTTCTTCTGTTTCTTCGGATGTTGGCATTCTTCCCGCCACGATTGCGACAGATTCGTCGATGTGACCCAAAACGTGTTCAATATCATTCCAGGATATAGATTTCGTTGATATTTGAACGACCAAGAGCTTACATTGAAGTGGAGATTTTGAAAAGATTGGCTGGAATTGGGGTAGAAATTTGAGCATGGGTAAAGGTGGGAGTTTTCGATGATTTCGTGTTTCGAGGGTCCAGGCTGGGAATGGAGCCGTTAGCAGGGCTTCAGGGTGTGAGAGTTGGACGGGGTGGAGAATCTTGGGAATGTGATGTTCCCAGATTGTGCGGCGACCGATTGAGATGAGGAGAAAGTGACAATTGTCGAATGCGTTGATATCTTGCGACAGTGAGGTATTGGCAAAGGAGAAATGATTGACGGCGAGTAGAAGGTGAAAAATTGCACCGAATTTGAGATCCATGACGGTCAATTTAGATTTTTGTCTATAGGCTTGAAAAGTTATGAAAGGATAACAGCTATTGTGGATTTTGCGATGCAAATTAGGAGAACAATAAGTTTGGGATATGATAGCTGACTTTTTCGTAATACTAATTCGTATGTTAGCTTTTCATTGGGTTTTTCATATTGTTAATAAGCTTTGCAGAACACGAACTCCTCCAGCTTTCAATTTAATTGCGTCGGGCATTCTAGGCGGAGTATGTGTAGGTTGATTTTGATATACACTCTAACAAATTGGGTGATAGCCGTTATCATGTTCATCACAATATGACTCTACCGGCCCTGGTGATAGGCAACGACAGTGACATACCACCACAGTACGGTGGTATTTATCACCAACCCGTTGTCATATATAGGTATATTTTGAGAGAGTGCAAAAATATTTTGCCAGACGAATTTGCAAATTTTTAAATTGGCTCCAAAGTACGGCATCCGGCGCTGTTGTGGAATGGAGGAAAAGGAGAGTTGGAGGATGACGAGTGTGGAGTCAATTTAAAAATCGGCAAATAGGTGTTACAAAATATTTTGCACTTTTCTCTAAAAATATACCTAGATGTACGCAAAAAAGTTAAATTAGAACTCGAGTATCATGTAAAAAGTATACCTTTTGAGATAAGTACCTAATCATGACACGAACATGGATGGGACATATAATTGATTAAATAATTGAGCACATACAACTTACATGCATAACTTTTAGACTCTGAAGTCTTAAAATTTTCAACTAAATTAACTTTTCATTTAACTCCAATGGTTTTTTGCCGCTTTCGGGCGAAAATTCTGGTGGCATAAGGTAGAAAAAACCACTTCTTGTCGGACACTTTTTTCCACATGCTGTATGCCTGCGAAACCTTCATGCAAAGAGGAACGCAGAAATCCTTAGTCCCGATACGATCTCGACACCTTGCATTATCGTCAGTGTGGTTAATCAAAAAAGTTTAAACAGGTTATGAAAATGGATCTGTTTTGAGGCACGATTTACTGAAGCTTATGTATCCAAACGTTATCAAGTAATTGAGCTTATCATGGATTGGAAATAAATACGTTGAATCCAGGCCAGGCAAACAGATTACGACAATTAGTTGCCTCATCTTATCTCGGTCTCACTTCAGTAGCAGTCAGGTTGCCTACCAGCAAAGAAGAGCTTTAATATTTCTGTGGAAGATGTGGATTGTTAAAATATTTGGCGCCATATCGCTACTTCAAGGATCCGTGTGGGGACAATGGAATCCATACTTTGCTCCAGGAAGACCCACAGTCGTGCATTTGTTCGAGTGGAAATGGAGAGACGTTGCGAGAGAATGTGAGACATTTCTAGGGCCGTATGGGTACGGAGGGGTTCAGGTAAGTTTGTGACTGTCTTAGGTAACCATAGGGTTTCATTTTGGACGGTCAATAGCTTTTTATACACTGTTTAACCGCTTTTACAAGAGTCGAAAAGGACAAGGGTGGTTAAAATAGACAAAAGTGGTTAAAATTGATAAAAGATGTCAAAATTTATAAAACTGGTAAAAATGGACCGAGGTGGACCAATGGGATCAATGGAACAACCACTTCGGAACGCTTTGGACATCGAAAACATGTCCCGGGAAAATTGGTTTTGTCCGACGTGGTGTCCAAGATGGTTTAGCCAAGCCAGTGTTCGCCTTAGCAACAAGGCGTTTTTTGTAAACATGCTCTTGCTTGCGGCTTTTTTGCTGTCTTGGCTTATTGAAATCAATAACATGGTAGTTATATTGTGTGCTAGATGGCGACTGTTAAAACAGCAAAACAACAAAGGCATGAGCAAAATAACAAAACAGAAAAAACCTATTTAAAAAGCAAAAGTACATTACAGTCATCCATGCTTTTTTGCCGTTTGGCGAACACTGGTCCAAGCGAAATCCTGCCTAAGCCATACTCCCACAATAATGCTGGCAGGCCCTTTTGAATTATTTTTTTCTTTCAATTTTTCAGGTCTCCCCGCCTAACGAGAACGCTATAATTATGGACCCCTTCCACCCCTGGTGGGAGAGGTATCAACCCGTGTCCTACAAGTTGGAGACCCGCTCCGGCACTGAGCTCGAATTTGCCGACATGGTCCTCCGCTGTAACGCTGCGACCGTCCGAATCTACGTCGACGCCGTTATAAATCACATGAACTACAACTACCTTTCTGGAATAGTGACTGGGGGGAGCTTCTATGACGGGCCGAACACCCAGTACCCAGGTGTACCGTATGGGCCTTTGGATTTCAACAGGTATCCGAACGAGTGTCCAAATCCTTCAGAGCAGATCAACGATTATAATAATCCGATAGAGGTATGGAAGTTTTTAGAATGGATGTAATACCCTATTTATCGATATATTTGGTGGGACATTGAAGTCTCGAGATTTAGACGGATCGGCATTATTCAATGTTTCTAAATTTTTTTGATATCTTGATATTTCGATATTTAGACATTTTTCGATATTTCGAAAGTGTTCCAAATGTCGATATTTTCGATATTTTGATAGTTTCCGATGTTTTCAGATATTCCGACTATTATATTTTTCGACATTTCGATACTGCAACATTTTTAGATATGTCGACATTTTAAAATTAAATTTAAGCAAAAAAATTTTGAGATCCACTAATATGACGCAACTTCGTCACGCGCTGCTTTCATCCATTTATATAATTTGCACAGACACGTAACTGTGAACTGGGAACGTTGCGGGATCTCAAGTTGGGCACTGCCTACGTGCGTCAGATGATAATCGATTATCTGAACAAGCTTGTCGGCTATGGCGTGGCTGGATTTAGGTTTATTTGATATCTTTTTGATTGATTGCTGACGTAAATTGGTGCATTGTTTCGGTTCGGATAGGATTGACGCCTCGAAGCATATGTGGCCAGCTGATATGACGATCATCCTCGCACAGCTGAGAACCCTGCCGACCGATCATGACTTCCCGATTGGGGCCAAACCGTTCGTGTATCAAGAGGTTATTGATCTCGGTGAGTCAATTGGGAGATTGACGATATTTTAGTGGGGGTTAAGATAATTTAGGGGACTGTTGATTGTGGATTCATCGAAAATTTGGGAGTGTTTCGAAAGTTTGGTAGATTTTCGATAATTTGGGGAGTTAATTTTGAGGCTTGCGGATAGTTTGCGGTGTTGTCGATAATCTTAAGGGTTTTTGATAATTTGGTGGATTCTCGATAATATGGTGGATTTTTGATGCTTTGATTGATTACTGCTTATCCTTTTTCGATCTGTAGGCGGTGAAGGTATCAAGGGTGACGAGTACTTTGGCCTAGGGCGGGTAACCGAATTCAAATATGGGAAACACCTCGGCGAACTTTTCCGCGGGTACGATCAACTCAAGTGGCTCGTAAATTGGGGTAATTGAAGAATAATTAAAACTTATATTGGGCAATACGATACATTTTTATACTTGACCATGAACCCCTTAGGTGAAGGGTGGGAAATGTACCCTGACGGAAACGCGTTCGTCTTTATCGATAATCACGACAACCAACGCGGTCATGGCGCAGGAGGAGAAAACATTTTGACCTATAGAGTTTCCCGCTTGTACAAAATGGCGGTCGGTTTCATGCTCGCGCATCCATACGGTATCACGAGGGTCATGTCGTCGTACGATTGGGAACCTTATGAGGCAGATTGGGTCAGTGTATAGCTTGAAACACTAGGGCGCGGGAATTTCAAAAAATTTAAATTTCTCACTTTAATAGATTGGACCCCCCAACACGAACGGGGCTATTGACGACGTCATCGTGAACCCTGACCTGACCTGTGGGGGTGGCTGGGTGTGTGAACATCGTTGGCGGCAAATTTACAACATGGTCCGGTTCCGGAATACCGTGGCGGGAACGACTTTGAACAACTGGTGGGATAATGGGAACAATCAGATCGCTTTTTGCCGAGGAAACATGGGTTTCATCGCGATTAACAATGACGATCATCCCCTCGTCGAAGTATTGCAGACAGGGTTACCCGCTGGGGAGTAATGCGACGTTATCTCGGGCAATTTGGAGGGCGGGGTTTGTACGGGGAGCACGATTCGGGTATTGGCGGGGGGAGTGGCGGCAATAAATATCCCGCATAACACGGAGGCGGATCCTTTTGTGGCGATCCATATCGGGGTAAACTGAGATATTATTGTTATGCTGATTGAAGCGGGTTTTTTAAAATGCTTTTTCTTGTTTTTCTTCCAGGCAAGGTTGTAAAGAAACGAGGACAAAATTGATTGAAATTTTGTAGAAAATAATGCTAATTATTTCACAACAATTTGGGAAAATAAAATATTCGGTTTTAGAGCAAGATAAATGGTTGGAATTAGTAAATTTTTTCGGACTTGTGACAGGTTTCGCCATTGATTAGCTCATGTTTGCTCATGTTTTTTATTGGTAGTTTTTTATTGGGGTAGTTGGTCCGGGAACTGGGACGTTTTTGTTTTGCGACTATAAGAGATGTTCGTGGCGGAGAAGCAAAAAATCAATTTTACCTACATCTTGGGTTGTCCAATTCCCGCTCCCGGCGAATAAATTCCCTGGAAATTGGGAATTTTGGGAATGTTGCCTTTGGGAATATTCTCAAGATTTCCTAAAATTAACTTAAATCTTCGATATTTTCAAGATCTTCGGAAAATTGGGAAAATTGGGAATATTGCAATTGCGAATATTCCCAGGGAACAGGAAATTAGACAACTTTATTCACATCATTGTGTTTACAAAAGATTCACAAGTTCGCATCGCAACAAACCAGATTTAAAATTGAAGAATGTTACTTCACTTTAAAGGACAATTTTAAGCAAATCATGCTGGAATAGATGTCACAGAACGCCATTATGGTCGAGGCATTAAAATTAAAGACTATATTTTGCTGAGAGTAGTGCATCCAAAATCGGAAAATTTTGTAAAACCGGTTTTCGATTTTTCCGATTTTGGCAAAATTTTGTAAAACCGGTTTTCGATTTTCTCCAAAACCGGTTTTAAACCGGTTTTTGAAACCGGTTTTACACCAAATTAAAAAAAATTTAAAATATGATTTGGTAAATTTTGAAGTATGGCAAACTTCATGGATTAATTTGGAAGAAATATTTCATAACACTCAATTTATATATGAAAAACAAGAAATGTTAAATATTTAATGGCTCCGAAACAATTTTTATGAAAAATCGAAAACCGGTTTTCGAGTTTGATAAAACCGGTTTTGTACAAAACCGGTTTTTGGTGAAAATCTAAAACCGGTTTTCGGGTAAATCGAAAACCGGTTTTTAACCGGTTTTGCAAAATCGGAAAAACCGATTTTGGATGCCCTAGCTGAGAGGCTTGTTGGCCCATCTTGTAATGCTTAACAACATTGAAAACTTCAATTTTAATTACTTTTTCAATTGTTGACCGATTTTCAAACTTCGGCCTGTTTTGGAAACTTCAGCTCAAATGGCGAAATATATATTCCCAGATTTTTTAAATTCGACCACACCCCCGTGCAATTAAGGTCACAAGTTCAAAAAACATGCAAAATAAAAATAATTCCTGCATCGGAATTTCGAAGTATAAAGTCGAATCGCTTGTCGAAAACATACGCCGACGCACAGGTCACATTTAAAAAATTTCAAGTGGTCACATGGTCACCCCTCATTGGGTGTGGCTGTGGGCGCCTTTTCTTTATAACTCAAAGCATGGGGTGTGACATATCATTTTTCTCAGCTCGACGAGGAGATTCCGACAAAGTAAGTCAAATTTCGAAACCACACCCCCAGGGGGTGTGGCAAAAAACCACAAACCATCTCATTCTTGGGCGCTTCAAAGGCAGCCACTCTTTTCTCCTCTTCCTTTCTAATAATTTTGAAATTTTTATAAATTTACCTCAAAAATAGTAGTTTACAGACGTAAATTTTTGCTCAACATTCGACATAACCGTTTACCTACTCACCAGACCATTTCAACGGCAAAAGAACTTCATATTTTTCGAACAAGGAACAAATCAAAATACAGTCATAAAAAGCACCATGTTAAAATAAGTCAACAAGTGCCAACATATGGCTCGAGTCAATCTACGCTTACTACAACTGCTTTCACATTTCCTTCAATATTCCTCTCAAACGCCACTTCAATTGTCAACAAAATTAACGAACTTGAATTGATATCTATTCTACAACAATTACAAGTATTGTGCATCACTGAAACGTGGCAAACGGAGACTTCGGACATTAATACTGAGACTGTTTCATTAAGAAATGAACGATTTCAATGTTAAGTAACTCCGAAACGGGTCGGAGTTTCGGCTCCAAATTTTTAACATATTGACACGTGTCCCTTGACGTGGAGTGAGCAAAAAATCAGCTCTCTGTTTTCGAAACCGACCCTCCCACTGACCTCGGAGCAAGAGGGTGTCATAAAAAAGTTTTCCAAAACTGCATAACTTTTGGGTTGTGCTATATTTTTAAAATTCTGTCAAATTGTTTGTTGTGCTCAGAATTTGATGCGATTGGTGTGTATGTTCTTGGCATGCATCTAGCTTTCAAAAACAACTAAAAGTTCACATTTATTTTTCAATCTCTTTGCATACCACATCGCTTTGTGAAGAAAAATGAAAAACAACTTTCAAAAATGGCAAACTTGAATTTTTTTCGCGACAATGGTTAATATTTTTTGCGTGTTTTTTGTTTTAGCAGTTGGTGGAGATATTCCTTAGTACAATAGAAACTGCTTTTGTACGTTAATTTTTAGATTCCATGCTGGTTATAACATTTTGTAGAACACGATGGCGCTTAAATTTCAGGTCCCAAGAAAATTGTTTTATGCCTTTCCCTCTGGAGCACTAACCAGTTATTTTTTTCTCCAAATTCCAACTGTGTTTAATACTATAGACCCTGGGGAATAGTATATGCTTCATGTTGTGAGTTTCAACTTATCTACAACTTAGATTATCTACAATGTTCGATAATTCATTTTTGGAACGCATTTTTATGACACCTTCTTGCTCCGAGGTCAGTGGGAGGGTCGGTTTCGAAACTAGAGAGCTGATTTTTTGCTCACTCCACGTCAAGGGACACGTGTCAATATGTTAAAAATTTGGAGCCGAAACTCCGACCCGTTTCGGAGTTACTTAGCATTGAAATCGTTCATTTCTTAATGAAACGCTCTCAGTATAGCCAATTTTACAGTCTTCTCGAATAAAAGAACTGTGAGAGGAGGTGGAGTCGCTATTTACATCCGGAACGACCTCTGTGCCACTGAAGTTGCTCCCTCATGTGACGACGACTTCGAAACTCTATGGGTTTATTTAAGACCAGCTCACCTTCCAAGGTCCGTTAGTGGAATAATTATTGGGCTCGTCTACATTCCTGCACCCGTGACCAAGGCATATTATCGTCCTTCCAGCCAATGACCAGGGGTCTACCCCAAGGGACCCTTTTAGGACCCGTATGCTTTGTAGTGACATTTGACCCCATTCTGAAACGACTTAGTGTGATGGATCCGTTAAACTCAAGAGTCTACGGGTTCGTGGATGACCTCTCCAACCTTGAAATAGTGCGTGGCGACTCGATCACGACTTCCATCCTTCAAATTGCCAGCCACGCAATAAAAGAAATGGACATGAGACTCAACGCCAAGAAAACCCTGGCCCTGGTAGTTGACACGAGGCGGAAGCCCGAAAAATGCGAAATACTGCTAGATTCAATCAATATACCCATAATCAAGTCTGTTAAATTATTAGGGGTGTTCATTAACAGCAAGTTAAATTGGGATGATCATGTCTCCTGCATCACCTGTAAAGCTGCCTCACGACTTAATTACCTCCGGAAGATAAAATCTCTCGGTTTCACAAAGGAGGAACTTTTGGTTGCTTATTCTAGTTTTGTAAGATCTGTTCTAGAATTTAACTCTACGGTTTGGGGTCCTGGGCTCACAATGGATCAGAATGACTCCATTGAGAGAATCCAGCGCCCCGCCATGTCTTCGATTTTAAATGTAAAAGTAACTGAAAAAAACTACCAAGAACACCTACTTATCTTGCGACTGGACACCCTCAAGACCAGAAGAGAGGAGGCTTTGTCACGAATGGGGGCTAGCATACTGCAGAATCCTAGGCTGCGTAATATGTTACCTGACTTTGCCAATGTCACCCATTCTCTCCGCCACCGTAATCTTTTCCCTCCAATCACGACGACTAGGAAACGATATCAAAATTCCTCAATCCCAGCCATGGTGAATCTAATTAATTCTGAATTCCGGCAAAAAAAAATCATTTCTGGGTATTCTACATGTGCCCACTTTTACTGATTAATAACTACTTTTGTTATTTAAATTTATCAAATCTATTTCAATTTTTTATTATTCTTTTAATCAATTCAAACTTTTTCTAGAATTTATATGGCGATGTAAGCACTTCAGCTTGTACTGCAGCTTGATCAGATGAAATAAATCATTATTATTACATGGATACATGCCACAATAGCAAAATAGTGATAGGGTACCATCATTCGTCGAGAAAAAGGACATCGCTCCAAACGTAACTCAGTGTCGGCCCTTCGAAAGATTTTGGGCATTATTTTAGAATCAATATACTAGGAAAAAAGGACACCGAAAAAATTGGAAAAATTTAGGCGGGTTATGGAGAAATTCGTCATAGAAGTTTATGAAACGAGTGGCAAAGCGCTCATGAGAGGTGAGGTGTGCGACAAAGTCTTCGGTCCTCTGGCAGGGAAGGCGTATGTGGACCGTTGAAGGATTGACAAACTTCGGTATACTCATTGTCAGTATTGCACAAAAGTTTCATTACATTTGAGTCATGCATTCACTTTTGGCGTCTAAACGTCCTGACACTTACAATATGCGGACTCTTGTTATTTAGTAATACAAACACTTATCTTATGATTTTTTAACTCGTTTTTAACAGGGAGTCCAATTCATGGCATTATCTCTGTTTCGTATGTGCTCAAATATTTGTTTAAGTTAGCCTCGTAGTTATGTACCAAGCTGCATTCCTCCTCTGTTTTTTTAAGTAAGACCATTTACAGCACGTCGTACTAATTCTATGTCAAAAAACCCAAAAGTGCTGTCTCATCTCAATTCTAGATATAACCACCTTAGGAGGAGTAGGTACGACTTTTGCAATGCCAGATCTTGATGCCCTATGGATATGTGGCAGGTCTATATGAGTTTAGAAAAAGTGAAAGAGGGTTAGAGTCCATGGGCCCTGGTACGCCCGTCTCACACCTTCGAAGGGGCGCCCAATGCCATACTAGCTGACTCTTGACTCTTTTTTATGACTGTCTCAACTTGTGGGGGCTGCGGGGGAGGCATTTTTGAAATAGAGAGTTGGATTTTTGCACAAAACTTGTATAGGATAAAATGCTCCTCTGTTCAAAATTTTGACCCGCTGCGACCAACCGTTGCAGGGTTATTAAACATCAAATTCGTTTCCAGTACGACTTGTTGAGGGGCAAGTTTGCCCCACACACCGAGATGATCCCAATTCATTATTCTGACTTTGTGTGCTCATAAATTTGGACCAAACTATGTTAATATTTATGCAAAATAGTTTAAATTCAGAATATTAAAAAACTGGCTGCGTATTGGGTGGCGATCCTAGCGGTGTCAGAGAAAAAGTTTCACGTCGAGCCTATATCTTCTCGGTCTAGCTGAAGTAGGGCATATCTTGTAATTCGGTTCAGTATGCCCAGTGACCTGACACAACTTTGCCAGTAGATTTTGTACTAAAAAAATGTTTGCCTTGTCCACATACATTTTTCTTGCGAGCGTTGGTTTGCTTACTTTTCGGGGGGCATGCATTCGACGGGTGTGGCATCATCAAATCTCTTGCCTTGTTACTTTTTTCAACTGAATTCTTTATTTTAGATATCAGGCCATTGGAAATAGTGATTGTTTCAACTCTGAACTGGATTAGTATTGTTTTGTACGTCATTATAGCCTCGCAAACTATTTTCACGACATGGACCACTTTGGCGTCAGCTGTAGGACCCATTTATAAAATTTCCAAATTGAGAGAACAGGTGTAGGCGCAGCTTGAACCGAGCTTTCGAAAAAAATTCGAATATTTTGGAATCGCGGCATTCTTTCATTCTATATGGGCAAATAGCGACTATCTATCTATTTTCTCTGCAATTCTTAATCATTAATTTCTTAATCATTAATTTCTTAATTTAATTAATTAATTTACTTTCTTAATCATTGATGATATAAAAACGTTATCTTTTTAAAATTAAAATTAAGGTTTTAGCAAACAAAATTTTACAATTTCAGGAAGTAATTCCGAGTGAAAAATTTTGCTTAATTTCTTAAATCTGGCTAATTTCGAGAAGTGATTGGATTAAGCAAACCCACATTTTTGCTGAAAACGTGTTTAAAAAGGAAAAAAAACAGGCCAGCTAAATTCTGTTACGAAGAAATTATCTTATGTAGAAGCTTATCCGGAGGGTTTTTGGAAGTTAAAATTTATAAATAATACATACAAATAAAGTTTTTTTTACCACATATTTCCGTGACGTCAAGTTTTTTAAACACTGTCTTCCACGACAGATTAGGAAATTGCAAAAACTGTTTTTACTCGTGTATAGGGGCACCTGCCGGCGCCCCCCAGCTACTTGGCGCCCTAGCATACCTGTTCACCTTCATTCATATGACTGATTATGACTGTGAATGATAGTGAATGAGTATGATATTCCTTTGATATGAATGAAAATGACTGAACGATTCCATCCTTTCAGATGAATCACTGTGAATGAAAGGATTTTTAATTCCTTTCATTTTGCACCCCATGCTTAATACATGGGGTGACGTAAGAAATGAAGTCAAATGAAATGAAATGAAATGACTTTGAATGAAAATGACTGAATGTGAATGAAAATCTTCACTCAGAAATCGGATAGACTGACTTTGAGTGAAAATAATTTTTTGAACAGGTATGTGCCCTAGGCGATTGCCTAAACCTAAAACGATGCCTGGCAGAGGTTATGTAACCTCCGTGCCTGATACCTCGACTTGGCGCCTGTGTCGGAATATTCAAAAATAATAATTTTTGAACAGTCCAGTTGAACAGTGTAGAATGAATAGAATCCAATCCATGAAACCATGTTATACAACCAGGGCAATATTTGCTTTATTCATGTTATTCGAATTACACTATGTTACATTCTTACATTTTATACACGTCTTTAGGATTAGTCATCCTTAGAAAAAGATGATACAGTAATGCTTTAAATCAGTCCGGATTCAATTGGTTTTCCAAATTTGTTTGGGAGAATTTCCTGCATATACATAATTTTAAACGAAATAATACGTATTTTATACACAATTAGAACAATTCCTTTTACCACACTGACGAGATATTCCACAACTTGATTAACACATTCCTCCACAGATCGTCCAACCGTTTCCAATGTTAAATCAGGATGAAGTGGGACCTCATATCGCTCCTCGATTCCATGAATCTTTGCGGTTTTATCGCCTTCCGCTTTCCCGTAAATTCCTTTGACATCTCTCTCCTTGCAAACCTGAAACGGGGTGTTCACAAACACCTCGAAAAATGGGAGGCCTACGTCATCATGGATTCTCTTCGCAAGCTGGCGATCCTTCAAATATAAGAGGCAGAATTTTAATCACGACATTCAACCTGCACATGTTTTTATGTAAATATGTTAAGGGTGGTTAAAATGTCACGCTACAATGGAAAATTTTCAAATGGGAAAAATTCGTAAATTTCCATTAGTTAATAAAAAATTCTGCCTCCGAAATTCAATATTTTGAAAATTTTGATAGGTATTGGAGTTGAATAATCAAGGACAATTTTATTCCCAAATCGTCCGTAACTAATGCAGATTTACGAATTTTTCCAATTTTCCATTGTAGCGTGACATTTTAACCACCCTGTATATACATCTCTGTATGGAGATACAATGCTGCACAACGCAATAACTCCACTGTCCGCAAATAGTTTTCCCGCTTCGGCCATCCGTCTACCGTTTTCTGTGGTATCCTCCCTCGAAAATCCGAGATTGTTAGATAGTCCGACACGCATGTTGTCACCGTCCAAGGAATAAGTTGGAATTCCAGAGGAAACGAGGAGTTGTTCTAACTGGAAGGAAATTGAAGTTTTACCCGTCCCAGGGAATCCTGTCGTACATATTTAAATACATGAAACAGAAATACGTCCCCAATGAGAAACCAATTTTGTCTAAATCTCTCATAGCTACAAGTTGGCTACCAACTTACCGAGACAAAACTCGATACAAAAAATTGGTTAGAACTTTCGCTTTCTATGGAAACATAATTTCTTTTAGATTTCTCCGATTTTTCTGCGATTTTTCTACGATTTTTGCGAATTTATTCTAAATTTAGGGACTGTTTTGTGCGACTCTTGTGCATAGCTCGCAATAAATTGGTTCATGGTCCATCGGTGGACCACCCGAAAATTGGTCCATGGTCCATCGGTGGACCATGGACCATGGTCCATTGCTAGCTATGCTCCTGTGTAGTAAGCCTTTCAATATTTACTCTGTGATACTAATTACAATTTTTACTGAATACAACTTTTACTACGTACAGTGTGCTCTAGAAACATCTTGACAAGAAAGACAAATTTCTCAGCCTGAATATTTTAATTACAACTTAATTACCCAATCAAATGACGAAAATCGAATACTGCATTTATTTAATTTAACTAACGCAATTTTTGTAATTTTATTTGATAACCAAGTTCTAACTAATGAGATTTAAACAAAAATTGCTTCGCTTTGTAATTGTCCTCAAGTATTTCTTGGCCACTCGTCTTGCGTATAAGCATAGACATTATAGCTTAATAATAAAAGCCTTAAGCCTAGTACTCAGGACGAATTTTCACGCGAAATGACAACTTGCTTAAAATCTGTTAAATCCTTCGCTCGAGCGAAATGTGTGAGCGGGCAGAAAACACCACTTTTCCACGCATGTTTCACTCAATTTTCACTCGTAGGTACTCAGGTTGTTTGAGCTGAAAAATAGGTTGCACTTTGCCCCATTTTCAAATTAACCGCCTTAATAACATGACGTCATCAGGTTGAAATGAGATTTTGAGATTGCTCCGCCCTCTCATTTTGAACTCAGAGGGGCACGTGTCACTTTCCACTCATATTTCACGCGAAGGAATACCCTCGATTTAACTCAAACTTTGAGCTTAAGTTGAGCGGAAACTGCTTGCGTGGAAAATTCCGCGCAAGTTTAGCTCGAAGAGCTGAGTACCACACAAGCTAAATTTGAGCGAAATTTAAGCAAAAGCCGATCACCATAGCTTCCTTAACAAGAAAAATGTAAGAAAAATGATAAATTTATTTTTATATTGTTATTATCATTCTGTGCACACTAACGCTGTGGCACAAGTGGGGAATGTGAAATTAAAATTGCCAATCCGAAATCCGATGACCAGTTTCGGATTGATCCGATCGAATTAATCATTCAATCCGATCGGATTAGGATCGGATCATGAAAAAGGACGGAGGGAGAGAAAGTTGACATTAAAATCTTTCTGGATTGAGAGCAGGTCTGAAATTCAATTTCACAGCGGAATCCGTCCTTTTGATCAACCACCCAGCAGCCCGTCCACAAACTTTCTCTACCTCTCCGACAGGCAGGGTTTCCCCGGGTCACTGGACAGCTTATGCTACACAATACGTCCTAAACCCACTTTTGAAATTAGCCTCGTCGTGATTTTTCTCTTATAGAAAATCGAAAAATAAGACATTTTTGTTCTTTCCTATTTTTCGAAAAAGTGACCCTGTGACCTGTTAAAAAAATGAAATTTTGCTATTGTGCGTATACGCCCATGTTAAATAGCAAAACTTCAATGTTTTTTAACCGGTCACACGGTCACTTTTTTGAAAAATATGAAAGAACAAAAACCTCTTATTTTTCGATTTTCTATAAGAAAAAAATCACCACGAGGCTAATTTCAAAAGTGGTTTTAGCACGTATTGTGAAGCATAAGCTGTCCAGTGACCCGGGGAAACCCTGTCGGCTCCCCGACCAGCTAAATATATCTCCCTTTTCTCTGCCCAACTTTCCTCCGCCGCCGGAGACAGAAATATTTTCATTTGTAGGGATAAATTTCACCTCTGTTTTTAATAAGTTGCTAAATCCCGTTTCCACTCGTTTAATGAATATTAAAAAAAGTATCGAAACTTCGTTAGGAACAAAACCGAGAGTAAAACCTGTATTCACATGATACAATTATTTGGTGACACTCGAAAAATAAGGATTTATTCAATTCTGGCACAAAAATTTGTGATAAAAATTTTTAAATGGTTTGTAAACTTGTGGGGAAAATTGGTCCTATGGAATACGAAAACAAGGATTTCTCATATGATTAAATTCTCATATAATTAAGAATTATGTTAATTGGTTCTCAAAATTGGTAACAGATAGTATTTAACTTTCGCTAAAATTTATTTAGTTTATGATTATCTGGCAAAATTATCATCATTCCTCAATTTTCCACAAAACTTAATATTAATTGAAATTACAAATCCGGTTTGCAGTAAATTGCTAATAAAATAAATTCTAACATAAAATTATGCAAAATAAATTTTTATCGTCATTTTTACGAGATACTTTCCATCCGCAAAAACTGACGCTTTTTCCCCTTACATAACGCGAACATACGTACTTGTCATGTCATAATCATGTTAAGGTTATCTATTACGTAACCTGGTGAAAATCTGGGAAATGTTTTATACATTAGGTGCCCACTCTTAATAATGCGAGAGATAAATCTTCACCTAGATGTACTATACATAACGCTTTAAAAAATTCCACATTTCGATCTGTAATACGCGAAGGGCAATTATTTTGAAAAATTTTGTAAATTGGAAAATGTAGGCCCAAATTCCAGCCAGGTACAAATAATTTTATAACGTATTTCCAGCGATATTTGACTAAATTTTGCCGATTTGGAGTCAAAATCGGGTAAAATTTCGCACGTTTTGGCTCATAGCGCAAAAACCTAATATTATTACGGATTCTTCATGTACACAAAATTACGCAAATTTTATGCCATCAAACATCAAAATCGTTAGAGCGCGAAAAAAAAACCATCTGATGATATACATACATAGGTACTAATAACCCCCTATTTTTGGATAATTATCAGAGGTAGGCTATCTATTTATTTCGGAATCTTGAAATCCAATGAATCTTTTTCAAAAAATTTCCACAAATTTCTAGGTTTTTTACAACACATAAACATTTCCACTATTATTCGAAAAACATGTAAAATCCTTTACAAATGTTTGCAAAAATACCTAAATATTTTTTCTAAATGTTTCGGTCAGGCGAAATTATTTGGCCCAACGAAATTGACTCACAAAAAATCCAATTATAAAAGTAGAAATTTAATAAAAATACATATATTTTTATTCATCAATACTCAATCCATATTTCACTAATTGTTCGTACCTTGTGAAAAGAGGATTTTTAATACCTTCGCAGAGGTGACTAATTTGTCCCCAAATTATTAAGAGTGTCCCGACTGAAATGGTGAATCTACTTGAGAGGGGCAAGTGGGATTGGATTTGGTGGTGGTGGCGCGGCGTAATCGAATTTTCGCAGTCCGATCGAATTGTTCGTTTCATTTCATTTCATAACGTAATTAAATTCCACCACTAAACATATTTCTCCCTCCCCGCGCATACCTGGACTGCATTAGCCTTCGAGGAGGAGAGAACATGACATAAATTTCAGAATTTCTCAATATCTGTCGTCTCACCGCATAATAAATCAAACCCATTCCACTCCACTCGCAGAACTCCAGTTCACCACGTGGTTTGGTTTTCTATTCAGCTTCAGCCTGATTTTTACATATTTGCATCTATTTTTTTTTTGCACTCAAGTAAAATTATTTATTTTGTGGGAATGACAAAATGTAATGAATTACATATATGTTCCGTGCAAAAAAATAAAATAATTTGCACGAATAAAATCTATCAGGGAAATGTACACATGTAACTTTCTCCAGAATGACATGATTCTTTTGCACGGATTTTTTTTTTTTTTTTTGCACTGAAATAAAATTATCAAGCTTGTAATCGATTAAGTTGCAGAAAATAGAATTAAGTCTATGCTGAATGTTACACATGTGCAAAAAAATCTGCCAGAATTTGCACGAGTACATAAAATCTATAGGAGACATGTATACATACATATGTCACTTTCTCTTGAACGGCATAATTGTTTTGCACTTATTTTTTGCATTGAGGTAAAATTATTATGAGTCACAATTGGAATCCGTTGCGTTTCATAAAAGAGTAAATTTAATGCTGAGTTTTAATGTGTAAAAAAAATTATCAGCTTTTGCACGAGTAAAATCTACAAGGGAAATGTAGCTTTCTCCCGAACGAAATGATTTTTTTTTTGCACTGAAGTGAAATTATTCACTATGAATGAACTGTAAATAAAGTTGAGTAAAATTGCCACTAACACAACTATTATTAAGTAAAATTTACCCCGACAAAGATAAAACACAGTTGAGCAAAAATCTCCCAAAGTTGGATAAATTTTAACTTTGATTGGGCAACGTTTACACAACAGTTGTGTAACACAACTTGTGTTAGTACCAATTCTAAACTAAATTGTATCCGATTTTATAGAGTGTGCGAATAACAGGGTATTCCGACCCCGGGTTTTACTGGGTTGGGGTTTTGGGGTTTTACTGGGTTGTAAATGAGTAAAACCCAGCGGGTTTTACTATGTTAAAGGGGTTTTACTCGGGTTTTACTCGGGTTTTACTTTTTTTGTCTAAAATTTAAGTAGATAAGTCAATGAAATCAATTTTCAGTACTTATCTAACTCCAAATAAGTCTTCTGAGAAATATTCCTCCAATTTATTTTGGATTTTCATTTATGGTCTAAAAGTCACTATGTATTTACAGCTTAATCTCTAGTTTAGTGATGTCAGCGTTATTGGTGGTCCTCTTGGCATTTCGCATTGAAGTTTCATGGTAAATAAAATGCACAAATTTAACTAATTCACTTAGCATTGTTAGTTATATTATTTTACCCCAAACATTGAGTAAAACCCAGTAAAACCCCGGGGTAGTGGTAAAACCCAGGGTTTTTCCTAACCATGGTGAATAATCGCTAACCAATCATCACCATGTAATTCATCACAGGTAGCATAATTCAATGCTTAATTTAAAGGTGGAAAAAAATCTACGAGAATTTGCATGATTAAAATCTATGTAAATACATGTCACTTTCTCCTGCTTCATTTTGTCCTCATATACAAATTTTTGCACGCTATTTTAGCACAGAGTTGCAGACAGTTTGATTGCAGATTGTCACCACCAATCCGGTGACATTTTGGTATATACCAAATTAGGTCCATAATTTCATGAACTTTCTCTTTATTCGAATCCGCTTTCTTCGCGTGATCTCTTTCTTTTGTGCAAAACCTATTTTTGCCCAGATCCGATCCCGATTCCCGGGAATAAAAAGATTGTGACCTTTTGCAGCCTCTTTTCGGGGAAGGTTTCCCCATTTCTGTAAATTGGGAGAGATTATTTGGAAATCAAATTTGGAACGCGTTAAGTTTGATACGCAATGTGGCGGAAAGTAGGAAATTTCCCCACTTTCGCAAACTCTTCTTTGTCCCCACGGAACTGTTAAAAGTTTCTACACCAATTCAATTCGGGGTATTGATTACGAGGTATTTTTGGAGTCTGCGAATTTTTTTGAGAGAGGTGGCGAATTATTTTTTTTTGCGAACGAATTGTTAAAGTGGTGCATTTATTACGATGTATTTTTGGAAATCTATTCTTCAAAAGTTACATATATTTTATTTTGGGAGTTTGATAATTATTTAGCAATGCAATTTTTAAAGTTGAGGTATTGATTACGAGGTATTTTTGGATACTGCGATTTTTTTTGAGAGAGGTGGCGAATTATTTTTTTTAAAGAATTTTAAAATCTGTGCATTTATTATGATCTATTTTTCAAAAGTTAGATTTTATTTGGAGAGTTTGATAATTATTTAGCAATACAATTTTTTAATTTGTGGGATTGGCTAGCATGAATTTTTGATCGGAGAGAATTTGCAAGTTTGCAAATTATTTTTGCAACTTAATTTTTAAATTTATAGTACTGACTACGTATGTTTTATTTTTGAAAAGCGAGATTTTGTTTTTGGAGTTCGCAAGCCAGTTTTTAAATTTGTTGCATTCATTACCATGGACTGTGAATTTGTGACTTTGCAAATTATTTCGCAATGCAATTTTCGCATGAGATGGAGAAAGATCTTACCCAGGAGGCTTTTTCTTTGGCTGAGGACCTTTCCGTAGACGAGAAGGTCGCCGGGACAGATTTGCATGGGTGGAATTACAACGATCGAACTCCGCCGGTTCCTCGGACTCGTGCTCAAATCGTCACTGCTGCATCTCCTTCAAATATCAAAAAACTTTCATTTTTAAGTTTATGAAAATGCAAGTTTTCAAAAAAAAAATTCCGAACTTCTATTAAGCAAAAATAGATGTGTAAATAAATTTTAAACCTTGAAAAAAAATTGGTAGGCTCAAAATTGCATGCAATTTTTTTCTATTCAAATATTTTGCAAAGTCGAAGATTCCCAAAGAAAATGAACAACTTCAAAAATTCTTCAACACAATTCATCAATTTCAAAAATTCGTAACGTTTCATAAATTTCAAAAAATAACGTACAAAAATCAAAATCTCAAAATCCATAATCAATTTTCCTATAAAAATATTTCCAATGAAAATATAAACTCAAAATTAACTTGTAAAAACATGTATCTCTAGCAATCAATTTTCCCGCAAAAATATATCCCTCCAAAAATATCCCCCCTTACCCCCACCCCTTGCTATCCTTGCTGTCCCCATCTCCATCGTAGTCATGGTCCGGGATGAGTTTGGGCGGGACGAGGGCTGGTCTTCGGGTGAGGGCGGAAGCGGGGGGGCCCACGAGGGGGAGTTCCTCGACACAGGAGGATGACACGATGGACCCCCCGCGCGAGGAGGGGACCGTGTTTCCCCCGCAACTCGTCCCCGCCACGGCGCTGCTCCCCACGAGGGAGGAGGCCGCCGAGACGCCGGAGAGTCGGTGGGGACAGGGCAGCCCGCCCCCCCGGAGAGCAGGTGGTGGTGATGGCTGCCCGGGCTTAGCAGCAGGTTTTGCGACATGGAGGGAGACAACTCCAAACTCCCGAAGGGTGGCTGGGCCCCCTGCAAAAAAAATTAAACAAGAACAAGACATTAAAACTTAAGTCTAGTTTACGGTTATTTAAGGTTAAGGAATTTTTAGATGTTCGACTCCTTTTTCCGATCAGAAATTCTGTAATGTGTGTGATATTTTATGTACATGTAAAAAGTACGACAAGTCAATCAATAAAAACAAGACATTAAAACAAGTTAGATCCGTTAGGCTACTTATACTTTCACTTTATTAAGGGCTGAAAACCGCTTTATGGGAATTCTATGTCTGTCCGTCCGTCTGTCTAGGTTTCCTCTTTAAAAAATCTGTATGAAATTCTGTATCTTTCCGTCCGTCTATATTTTTCATCTTTATTAAATATGTGGTAAAAAAACACTTTATGGGAATGCTGTATGGCTATCCGTCTGTACGTCTGCGTTTTGCAAACTAATTAAGCAGAAACCTTGGGAAGGAAACGGCTTAATTTAAGGACTTTTATTATTTACTAAATATAAGCTTGCTTTTACAAGAAAGTCCACAAGTATCCAATTTTCCATTAGTGCTAAACCCTCGGCTTAATCAGTTCCCAAGAACAGAGGACTATTTACAAACAGTACTTCCGCAGGTGCAAATTTTATTGTAATTAGAGGTATACGGTGTACCATAAAATCCCGAGTAGCAGCCGTGGTTAACTAATTTAAAAATCCGTGGTTGTGACCCCCCTATTATTGGACAAGGTCACCATTTTGTAGATAGACAACGCTATTATTTGAGTTTTAGGGCACTTTATTAAGAACCGTGTGCCATTTTCCCTCTTAAGCCTAGTACTCACTCAGGACGATTTTTTCACGTGAAAACGTTAAGCAAAAACGAGAATAAAAAATTTCAGTAAGATCTAACAATTTTTTTGAAGAAACACTCCCATTTGGTTCACCCTATAGTGAAATTGAAGTAGTTTCCATGAAGGAGTAATTTAATACAAAGCAAAGATCCAGTCGTTTCGCGTGAAAAATCCGTCCTGAGTACTAGGCTTTAATAAATATTGCCAATTCTTTACTTTAGCGGTCCATTACTACGTCCACTTTGAGGAGAGAGCTTAATCGGGGCAGGATTTTGACATGTTCATTTTCCATCCTATTCAGGATAACAATGGGACTCGCGTCGAAAACCTTTTAGGGGCTTCATCATCCCCTCTTTCCGGACCAGCTCTCTCCGCTCAAGAAGAAGCCATCCATCCAGAACATACGTTTCCGTCTAAAGGCTTATTATAAACCAGACGGCGGATATTTATCTATTTACGAAAGGTTAATATTTGGGAAGAAATGTGTGCAATATTTTTGCAAATTTGTGCGGGCTCGGAATTATGTGGCCCCCTGTAAGAAATAAATTTAGCAAAAAAGACTCAAATTTACGAAGGAAACGAGTCCTTTCTGTCACATTTCTTGTAAAAACTGAAATATTTATCTTCGTAGTGCACGCATGATCCGCTACTTGACGCGTTGATTTGCTTCATTTCTGAGCTAAATTTTGTCTACAAAAAAATAATTTCAAGTAGTTTCTTGCACGTGTTTTTCTGCCAAAATTTGTCCGAATTTTCTTCAAAAAAGAACTATTTATAGGGATAAATTATGCTGCGTAATTTATGCAGAATTATGTATAAACAGTTGTGCAGAATATACCCGATGGAAATTAGCTGCAGAATTATGCAAGTTTCATTCTTACAAAAATTATTGTGAGACCACTTATAGAGAATTTTACAAAACAGTCAAGATGTGACAAGAAATACCAAGTATTTTTATGCGGCTTCATTCCAACAAGTTTATTACAAGGTGTTGAAACCCCGGTACAAAAAAAAAAAATATCCCATGTCCATAGGAAACCTGCCCGATCTATAATTCTCTAATATCTACATATCTACGCACAAATGGAGGTAGTAAAAATACCCCGTCAATCTCATCTTCCTCCTCCGCCTGAATTATTAATAACGCAGAAATCTTGGAGAACCACTAATGCCGAATCGAATTCTTTGGGTGCCCCGAGTAAAAATATCAACCATTTTCCTGCAGAATATTGGGCCAATTTTCTGCAGGAAAAGTTTCTGCATAATGATTTCTGCAGAAATAGTGCAGAACCATGCAGAATTATGTTTCTGCAGAAAAAACTGGACAGAAATTTCCTGTAGCAACGAAAACTATGCATAATGTAAGTAATATGCATATGGTTTTTGTCGATTCCTGCAGAATTCGACACAGTGAATTCTACTCGGGTGGTGACTCACTTTGAAAAATAAATGACCTTTCGGACGGCCAGGTAAGGACGCATTAAACACATGACCGCGGGACAGCTCAGGGCACGCGCCGAACCAAAGTATGTCCCAAAATATCCCTCTTCATACTTAAAACCCAGAATAAACGGGTTACATTTTCAGGGCGAAAAATAAAAAAAAATGACAAATCTGTGTTTACTTACTTCTAGCCAGACGGAAGGATTAATTTTAGGACGACGGCAAGTAATTTATAGCCGAGACACATAAATAAGCCAGACTTGCTTAATGAGAATTGCAAAATGGAGAGATTGTTGCAAATACATATGTAGATACGCATTTTGCCTCAATGAAATTTGCAAACTTTGTCTAAACAAAAGTATTTATAACTGGTCGTGTTTACGCGAAAAAATCTTCCCTTGAGGCATTTTTGGCACAAATACCTTTAAACCTTTTTTGTGTGTGCTTATTTGAATGGAGAGTTGCGAAATTGAGGGATTTTTGAAAATACACATTTTGCCTCAATGAAATTTGTGAACGCATGGATTTTTTGTGCTGTACATAATTTTACATAAAAATCTTCCTTCGAGGCATTTCTAACATGTTGAAAATTTATGGTATGATGATTTTATAATGAATACCATTTTTACTATGAACAGCTCATGGGGGGCAGGGATCTTGTTTTAAGGATCAACATTCTAAGTGCCCAATAGCCCCCGTATCCAACCGATTTTTCTCCGAGATTTTCCTGGAAAAATATGTACGGGTATCCCCAGGATTAGGTTTGTTTGCACGTGGTTGCTTGGTCCCCATTGGCTTAACGTGGCGAAAATGGGGAACAATTCCATCAAAAAGATGAAGGAAACCCCAAATTCATGCTGGTCTGGGATCCATTTCACTCTCTCTCTCTCTCTCCGTTCGCGAATGTGTGTTATGTTCGAGCAACGACGCAATAAGTGACGACGACGACGACGACGACTTTGTTACACAACGGGACAAAATCCATGTTTGTTTTCCGTCCCACTTTCACCCAAGGAAAGTGAAAGAGAGAGAGAGAGAGAGATCACACCACAGTTTAAACTGAGAAGATTTATGTTTACGCTGTAAGAATTTATAGCACGTGGAATCCTATGCATTTCAGCAGTAAATTTGCAAATGTGAATCATTCTAGAATAAATAATGTGCAAAAATCCTACAGTCTTAATTCCCACGTAACGCAAAGATTCATAAACTTGCATAGGTATTTATACACTCTTAGCAAATTGGTAATAAAAAAACAAGCGGAGTAGATATATGACTCTACCGTGACGGAATTATAAATTTACTCCATGTTGGGATAGATTTCGTAATAAAATAACGCTTTTTGGTAATAATTTTAACACTAATTTGTGTTACTTTTTTTTACCATATAGTATTGTCTTAATACCAAATCATTACTATCGCGGTAGAGTCATATATGTATGCCCTCCGCGCAGTAATGATTCATTAAAATTTTGTTTAGAGTGTCGTGCTCAAACTTCTCAAAGAAGCCACGGCGAACATGTAAATCAGATTTCCTCTAAGTCCTTCAACCGCGAAAATCAAAATTGGCAACCCCGCCGAAAAATTGGTCGTCGGAAAGGTTTGCAGAGCTGAATTTTTAACAACATGCATCTCCGTCGTAACCATGGCGGAAACAAATACGTGTCATCATCATGTTGGGAACAATATTTCTGCCTTGCAAAAATTATGCAAATCCTCTCCTGCCACAGGTTTGTTTCGAAAGTTGTGGAAAGTTTGTGGAAAGTTTGTGAGATTTGGGTTCACCAAGAAGAAGACGACGCCAGTCAGTCGTTGGGTGGGGTGTGAGTCAGAAAGCAGGAAAACTGTCATACGAACGAGATGAAAGCACATTAATCATTCCACCAATATCCATCCCGCTAATGGCCTCACCACCAAACACCGGCCTTGACAACACTAAATTTTTAAATTTCGGGGAAAATCACATCTCAACTTATGCCATGGTTTGGGCAGAATTAATAGATGATGTAAATTATGGAGAAAATCTGGATTTCAATTCGAAGAAAGTGATTTTTGCAAATATGTATGTTGACCTACAAAAAATGAACAGTGCTAAGAAAAAAGAAATCCTTCATACAGCTCAATTTTTTTTACACTTTCTTTGCAATTTCGTCCACCTTGCATTTCTTGCTTTCCAGTGTAAGAAATGTATATGCAGCAAAACCCACACGCGCAAAAAACGAAGCCACGAAAAGTTTCAATTTTTTTGTAAATTCCTGGAAAAATGGGACGAGAAAAAAATATGTGCAACCAACAAACAAACAAAAAACGAACACAAACTCTTAGAAACTGGGTATTTAAGAAATGAGGGGTATTCTTATGTGACTCTACCGCTTTGGTATTAAACCGTTGTATTTATTTACCCTGGTATAGATTCGGTAATGAAATAATCCCATGTGGTAATCATTTATTACTAGGTAGTATTAAATTTTGTACCGTATGATATTAATTTTTTAAATTTATTACCAAATCATTACCAAAGCGGTAAAGTCACATATCAATACTGATTTTTATAAGAGTGTAGTTTTGAGTCGTGAGATTCTCATCATTTAAAAAGCCACAACTTGACCATACGTAAAACCGATTTTTGTCCAAATATTTCCAAAGTATTGAGCCCTGATTGTCCCGAATTTAACTCATGAATAGATTAGAACTTTACTTTGCGTGGTATTTCCAAAAACTCGACAATTTCACCTGATTCTGGAGTCCAGAATCTGGACAACCATCCAGCAGGCCAGAGATATATGGTGAGAAGGACCGTCATTGATTGGAAACCAGATTATATTATCTGATATCAGTTGACGTTAAAGGATTATTTTCATTTTCATTTCCATTTCATTTCAAAGATTTCAAGATCTATTTTCTACCCATATCTGAATAATTTTTTTTCCACGGTCTCCATCATTTCAGAGCGAACAACTTCTCATCTAGGGAATAATAACAATAATACTGCCAAGTTTGGTAAAGATTGGGTTTGATGCGGTTTTTTTTGTGGGGGGTAATACGATCCGCGAAATGAAAGGGATTGGATGGAGCCGTGTTTCCATTACTGGATTGGAACGGTTTACGTATTGTGTCCTCCGTGGATCCCTTGTTTGATTAAATCTCTCCCCAAATTCATACCTTTCTCGAGTAAATACCTTTCAAACTCGGATTTTCCTCCTCCATGGACAAAATAATAGGAGGCAGACGATCCTCCCGATTAACCAGACACCGATAACGGCCCCAAACTATCAAATTCCACCAAACTTTCACCAACAAATTTAGACACCTTCCTGGACTAAATATGTTCCTTTCAAACCTGGATTATGAATGAAATAATAGGCTTTTCGATAAGCCATGCACCCAAGAAAGAGGTCTTATCTAAGGCGCTAAAAGTTTGTAAACCAGACCAACTTTCGAATCCCTCCCATCATGGTCACTGCGCGTAATTTTTGATTTCAGGATTTTCTTGCAGGAAATACCCGCCATCTAGCGGATTTCCTTTCTTTCTTGACTTAATAAGATGGATTATCCGCTAGATGGCGTTTATTTCTTGCATTTCTTTCACTCATGGAAGAAATTATACCCCGTTAAAAACACACAATTCTTGCAATAATTTCTTGCAGGTGGTTTCTTAATTGAAAAATGGTATGCTTTTAATATAGAAAGGTCCATATTCAAAAAAGTCAAACCATAAGGTATACAATTTTTCTAGATAAAATATTGCCAGTGGGCCATGCTATTTTTGTGGGAATAAAATAAAATAAAAATTGCGAACCCGTTATTTCGCAATGTTACTAAAGCTGTAGGATTTGGGTGGTGGTTTGGTTGGGGTAAAGTCTATCCGCTTTATTCACGAGAACAATGGGCGTCGCGTACATAAATCTGTTTTTGGGTCTTTTCTGGCGGTAACTAATTCCATTTTGGTGGAAGGAACTTTGGCTGAGTGATTGCTCTCCTCCTGCTGCCTGCCCTACCTGTCTCCCGCATTGCCTCCCTCCTAAATTACACTGCCCGGGCATTCGGGACACCGGGTATTGTGTAGTTTCTCTCCCCCCATTGTGCCTCCTCCGATGTCCTGCTGATCTCCTTCCTTGGCTGGATTTACATCCCACCACAAAACCACAACTTTCCATCAAAACACAAAATATTTGCGACTAACGATACTTCCATTATTGGAGCAGCATTGGGTTCGCAGGGAAACAGGGTGCCGCTCCGAATGGGACTCGTTGCTGAAAGAGAGAAAGTGGGGAAAATTGAGCACAAATTTGTGCAAAAAAATAGATAAAATTTGCCTCATATTTGTCTTAAAAGTTGTGGACAGATTTATATAAAAATTGTGTATAGATTTCTGTCAAAAATGAATATCGATTTGTGGTAAAAACTGGAAAAATCATGTCCCGATTTATGGGTAAAAAGTGAATAAATCATGTACTAATTTTTAGTAAAAACTGGATAATTCATATACAAATTTTTTATACAAATTATATACCTATTTTATATTAAAAACTACAAAAATCATGTCCCGATTTGTCCAAAAATGACAAAATTCCATGCAAAAGATTCATATCGAGATTTCTGCCAAATTCCTAAAAAAAAAATCACCCACAAGTTTTGAACAAACTGATAAAAAATTATATTCCTATTTACATCAAAAACGCAAAAATTACGTGTACTAAAATCTCAAAATTCTAAATATGTAACTCCCATCTCACACTTTCTCCCACTTGACATTTCTCCCACTTCCATCACCCAATAATGACTGGTTCCCTTTCTGGATCCAATCCTGGCTGGAAAAAGGTTGGTTCGTTGAGGAAACGGGTATAGTAAATTCCCCAAAGTATTTACTTTCCCTTAGTGCTTTCACTTTCACCTTTGGACAAAAATCCATCCTGGGGATGTCTCGCTCACTCGCACATTGACGCCCCTCATAATTTGATATTTGAAACTGAGGCTTTCATTTCATTTTCTCTCCTCGCGTAAAAACGTAAAAAACCAACATTATTCACTTTTCCAGGTAGGTAAGCAAAAATAAAGGAGGAAATTGAATTTAACTTTCTTAACCTCTTTCGTATGTACATAGAATGGATTTCTGTGGTAAAATTTCTACTGGATTTCATACTTGATATTTGTAGAAAGCAATTACAATTTTCATGATTCGTATTTATTTCAATCAGTTTTCAATTTTTGAGTTTTTTGCAAAAAAAACACTTCTTAGCATTGGTCGGTATCGGAAAAATTGCCGAAGTTGAGACAAAAAATTCTTTTAAACTCATTGTCCCAGAAAACAGAAAATTCTTCAGAAAGTTTAAAGAAGCTCTGCACATTAAAAACTTACCTAACAAAATTAACATTTCCAACGGACTCAACGTCAACCCAATATGGTGCTCAGCACTACTAAATTTTTTATAATTTTACCGTGGCTAAGTAACATAAATTTGTAAATTACTCTTTCCAAAAAACATAATTTGTCAAACGAATGAATGTTTAGATTTTAATATCCGAAATCTTTGTATTATTTGCCTGGTGAAGATGACAGTAGTTCATTGAAAGCTAGCAGTTTACAAAATAAAATCAAGCAATGATCCCCGAAACCGCAGAAATGTCTGATCACAAAAAATATATTTTAAAAAATTAAGTTTTCTTTACATTGCATTTTCCATGAAATACTTTTAAGAAATTTTCGGTACTTTATGCCGTAGAAATATTTATGTGCATATTCTGACCTGAAGAGGTTAAGTACACTCTAAACAAAGTTTTAATGAATCATTACTGCGCGGAGTGCATATATATGACTCTACCGCGATAGTAATGATTTGGCATTAAAACAATACTATATTGTAAGAAAAGTAACACAAATTAGTGCTAAAATTATTACCAAAAAGTGTTATTTTATTACCAAATCTATACCAACATGGTGTAAATTTTTAATTCCGTCACGGTAGCGTCATATATCTACTCCGCTTGTTTTTTTTATTACCAAGTTGCTAACAGTGCACCCAAACCGAGACCATTTATTGTGGGCATTCACGTCAACTTCGTGGCAACTTTTTCCCATAATGTCAAGAGTTGGGATGCGACAACCCAGAATCAGAATCCATTCTTTTTTGCGACACCTTATCCTCGTAACGTAATTTTCGCAAAGTCGACTTCCATTTCTCTTCACATTTTCACTGTTTGAATTTCCATTTAAAATCAGTTGTTCATTTCGCCACGGATTTCGAGTAGGTTGGGACAAAATTTCTGCGTTCAAAAATTTTACTCGCACCCTGGCAAGCATACGACCCCAATTTCTGCAGTAATCGACAAAAGCTTGATGCAGATGCATAATTATCTAGTTTGCATAATCCAGGATTATTAATCCTCCCCAAAATTTCGATACATTTTATTCTGCACTAGTTTTCTGCGAACAGTATTTCTGCACAAAATCGGGCACGAAAGCGGCCCGAATTTCTACCCTTTTTTTTCCTTTATGGCATGAAAATTGAGTCGAAATTCGAGAATGGCATTACTTTTTTCCTGCGTCATTCTCCGAGAAAGCAGAGCCACGTGTGAAGGCGACCACTTTCCCCACCTGAGGCAAATTATTCCCAAAAAAGAACACATTTGGGGAGAAAAACAAGCAAATTGTTTTTCCAGAAAGACATCATTTACATAATTGTTTTGTTGTTCGAGCCACGGACAAATTGACTCGTGCCCAAATTTAGTTAGGAAACCTTTTAAACTCCTATTTTTAAATTTTTCACACACGTAATGGAATCAGACCGTAAAATGTTTTTGCACATGATAAATAAATCCATTTGCTCGTAAAATTTGGCACAATCTACTGTATGAAAACTTTACCTAGAAGACATTAAGAGAGATAATGGCATTAAACCGCAAAAATGTTTTTTCCACATGCCAAATGAACTTACTTGTAGAATTTTGCATAACATAAATCACTTAACAAGTATTGCGAAATTTATGACAAAACGTTAACTCGGCTAGAAAATGAGGTGATATTACTTCGCAAATTTCCAAGAATTGGAAAGTGTTTTTATTTCGCGAATAATTTTCTCAAGTGCGGCACGAAATAAACAAAATGTACGGCGTATTCACGAATTGAAAAGAGATTACATTTTTTGCGAGATTATTCGCAAACAAGATTTTACAATGCCAAATGTATGTAAGTCGAGAACACTGCGTATTCGCAAATTTTCAAGAAATCAAATTTTGTTCTGAGAATATTTCGGAAACAATATTTTGTGCGACGTGAATACGCCCATTGATTACGTAGAACATTTTGTAAAACACTCTAAATTCCCCCAAATCCTTAAATGTTTACGACAAAAATTGTGTACAAATTTACACTTTAAATCCGCTTACAAAAAACGGATTAGAAAATTAAACGGATCATATTTTGTTCCCGGCGGTGCAAAAGTTTGGTAACGTGTTTAATAACTCTACAAAAGTTTGAGGCCCGCTTTACACTGCGTTTTACGACTAAAGTCAACCCTGTAAATATTCGCGACGCACCTCAGCAAAATATTTCGCAAAATAAAAACACGTGTACACTGGTTAGAACAAAAATGCGAACAAGGGGTTTGTAAATATTCGCAAGTTACTTCCAAACTTCTAGAAAATTTATATTACTATTATTTTTTGCGTTTGTCTCCCTCCTTTTTTAACATGAATAGGATGCAAATTTTGACCGATTTGGTTTTCGCAGAATGGTAAACTTCCCGGAGAAAAATTTGCTCATATTTTTGCAGCACATGAAACAACTGCGACATAAAAACCTAATCAAAATCGCACTTTAACCATCGCAATTCTAACGAATTTAAATTTATTAAGATTTATTCATGTAAAATGCTCAGATATAATGAAGTAGTGGAAATTTGCATATCCGAATCTGCTGACAGACCCGCATAATTTGACATTGTCCTTAATAAAGTCAAGATTTCAGGTGAAAATGGATATATCCCAGGCGTCGGGCTGGACAGATCTCAGGGGGGAAATGACATAACATGACATCCCCAAAATTTATTTATTAAGATGACGGACGGTCGACATGGCCTCTTCGTCTACAAGCTCGCGTTCTCTAATCAACAAACTCTTAGGAACTGCCCGAGTAAAAAAAAATAAACTATTATCCTGCAGAAAATTGGCCCAATTTTCCCTGCAGGGAAAGTTTATGCATAATGATTTCTGCAGAAATTGTGCAGAACTATGCAGAATTATGCACACATGTTTCTGGAGAAAAAAATGGACAGAAATTTTCTGCAGGATTAGACAACAAAAATTATGCATAGTGCAATATGCATAGGGCTTAGAATTCGGCATAGAATTCGGCACAGTGATTTCTACTCGGGTGGATATTTAAAAAATGAGCGGTATTGATATGCGACTCTACCCCTTTGGTATTAAACGGTTCTACTGCCCTGCTATAGATCCGGTAATGAAATAATACTGTGTGGTAAGCATTTTACTATTTTTAAATTTTGTACCATATGGTATTATTAATTTTTTAAATTTATTACCAAATCAGTTCCACGGCTGTAAAGTCAATACCGGGGTTTACTGATTTTCTTAAGAGTGCAAAAAGTTGGGATAGACCCGAAACAGTTTTAGCCGTCCGAAATTTCGTGAAATTGGAAAGATACCAATTTCTTGAATTTTTCCGAATACCAAGCAATACAAAGGTTCAATCTGATACTGTGTTAATTTCTGGAGAATAATCACGAGTCACAACTTTGTTCGGTTTCACGAATCCGTCGTTCAAAAATTTTTTTGTGATCGCGTTTAATTTGTAAAAAACTTGCCCTTTTCACAGTATTTCGTTTCTTCCATGTATTCAACATTTTTTGAATTGAAAACCAAAAAAACGGGAGAAATGGGAGGCGCAAGAAACATATGCGCCATCAGGCCACGCGCCGTAGGAACCTCGTAGTTTCTACCACCGTGTATTTCTCCCAGGTCAAAATATCTGGTGAAAAAACAGTTTCATTTCCTTATTCTGTTTGCCAGCAGTGTTTCTTGCAAATTTTTTTTTGCACTGGAAAGCCAAGTGCAAGAAATTTGCGCCATCTAAAAATCATTGCAACAAAAAAAAACACTTTCTTGCACCCAGTTACTTGCATGTAAATAAATTATCATGCAAACCCACTTTCTCCCATGCAAGTATTTGTTACAAGCTCGGTGGGCTACTTAATAATAAAATTCCGTCCAATTTCTCTTGAAAAACGTGACACATTTTGTCCTTTAAAATCACTTTGACTTTCTCCCAAAACTTGACTTTCTCTCCACTGTAAAACTACTAACCATATACCAATTTCAAAGGTCTCTCATCCTCGTTGGAATTTTTTAATTACTTTCACTGAAACAAAGTTGACAAAGCCGTCCAAACAAAATTATTTCCTCAACTATGTATACCAAACTCGGAGTCAAAAGCTCCAAAGGAACGAGGCGAGCTAAGTATTTGGCTCCTCCCCCTCCCCCATCTTTCAATATTATCGGGATCCACATCCACAAAAAACACTTTTACAAATAAAAAAATAAGGGAAAACCCTGCGACCGAAAAGAGAAAGCACATGAAATTCTTTAAAATAATTCTAGGCCAAAATCTAAAAAGGTCCAAGGGAAGAATTCTTATCCTTCCCATACTAGTAGACTCCTCCCCCCTATCTTTTAATGTTATCGGAATTTAAACTTATAAATAACATTCAAAAATAACAAAAGACACACAGAGATCAAAAAGAGAAAGCATGTGAAATTTGTAAACTAATCCTAAGCTTAGCTCTTGAGAGCTTCAAAGGAAGGATTCCTGTCCTTCCTATACAATTAGGCTCCTCCCCCTCCCCCATCTTTCAATGTTATCGGTATCCTAGAAACGTCTGCAGATCCAAAAACGGAGGACACATAGCGACCAAAAAGAGAAAGTATATCACATTGTTACAACTACGCGAAACTCAAAAGCATCTTTGGAACACGATGGAGTCTCCTATCCTTCCCATACTATTAGGCTCCTCCCCCTTACCTATCCTTTAATTTTATCCGGATTCAAATCGGCTTCAGAAATAAATAATAATAATGACGCAGAACAAGTCTAAAAGAGAAAGTTTATCGCATTTTTTTTTGCAAAACTAAATCTAGAACTCTCTTCCTTCAAGATGCCTATCCTTCCCATACTATTAGGCTCCTCCCCCTGCCCTCTCTCCCAACGATATCATCCCCCACAGCTAAAAACAACCTTTAAAACCACCAAGGAGAAAGTACGACAAACTTTCACTCGACTGGATAAGTAAGCAAAGCATAAAAAATCCATGGATTTACGTCATACTCACACAAATCTAATTTCCCATGCTAAAAATAATCCAAAACTTTCCCTCGTACAAATTAATCCACTTTTTCGGCCGTATAAATAAACTCAGAAAAAAACGAGATCATTTCCATTTTCAGGCAAAGTTCGAGCGCCACTTTCTCCGCTAGAGTTGTGCCGTGGAAAAAAACTCAATTTTCAGTAATGACGATTTCCACATATTATCCGATTTATGCACCATTAATTTCAATGGAGGACAAATTTGGCGTGTCAGAAATCTCCCAGAAATGAATACGGAGAAAGTTACCGAATTTTTTTTAGAGATTATTGAAATTTCCTGTATAAATATAGACCTGGTTTTGCGGAGAGATAAGTTTAAATGGGGAAAAAATAGAACAATTAATTTCAGCATGGTTTTCACATTATAGGAATTCATTTAAAAACGGGGAAATTATATTTTAATACACTAAATATCTTGGAAATGAATTTTTTTATAAGTTTGGCCTAATTTTATTGTCAAAAATTTAAATGGGTTGCAAATTCCTTTTATTTACTTTTTATTTTATTCCTTCTATTTATTCACCTTAATTTACCTTCATGAAACTGCATTACAAATTATATTGTAATTTTATAGGTTTTATAATATTTGCCTAATTTAGTTGCTAAAAAAATTTAAACGGGTGGCAAATTCGAATTTTTTTAAAATCTAAGCTGTTGCGAATTTGATCCTACAATAAAATTCTGGGAATTTTAATTTTTTTATAATGTAAGCCTCATGTTATTGCCATAAATGGGCAGCAAATTTGAGCCTTCGTAAAAATGTCGTAAATTTTTAACTTTTTCCAATACTTGCAAATTTATAAGATGCCCTTGGACATGGCGCCACCCGCAACTCTGCCGCGCCATCTCAATCATCATTAATCGTGCCATAACCAGACAGCCGGTCTCCACCAACGGCACAATACAATGGGCCCACCTGGATGAAAAGAAAGCCGCCCCGCGAAACAAAGGGGAGAGGAGAAAGTCGTCCCTTTTTTGATTAACAAGAAGAGTTGTTTCGGAAATTGATTTTTTATCGAATCAAACTTCCCCTGCAATAAGTGAGAAAAAACGACCCTACATAATTACAAAAAGGTGAGAGAAAAGGCAGCAAGAGAGAGTAAAAACAAATGAAATCGAATTATTCCTTCAAAAGGAGATGCGTGAATGTGAAAGTGAAAATGCATGAATAGAAATCAAATCAATTCCCACTCCGGAGAGAAAGCGAGATAGTATTGAGAGATAGGAGAAGGGGCGGAGCTTAATTGGGTGAAAATGATGGGAAAATATGCCATGGAAAATTATCCAGTGCTTGAATTCTAGTCCTTTTATCACAATTCTTGCACTGCAAGAAATAATCTCCAACTAGAGAGCTTGCTATGCTTGCCATGAAGCGTATGCACTCCGATTTGGAGAGAATTGGTTACAAATTCAATTAGTGTAAAATTATCAAAAGACTCGTTTTGCAGTGATTTTTGCATAATTTGCATCCAAAGAGGAGAAAACGCGCAGTAAAACGTAAAACAATTTGCCAGCTTTAGGCCGAGTTTTTCCTCTTTTAGACGCGAATTATTGCCAAATTCTCTGTAAAACGTGCACATTGGGAGATCTAATCTTTCGCAGATTTAACCCACATTAAACTTGTGATCGATTGGCACTAATTTTAGTCAAAATCTGGAACCATCCGCCGGAGAATTCTACTTAATCATTTGAATTGCCATTTCTGGGGAAATTATCCTCCAAGAACATCACAGTTTCATGCACTAATTTATCCCAGCCGTGTGTTCTTTTTCTCTTCTGGGTGAGGACCAAATATGTGACGGGTGGGGGAGCGGCGGTCCGTCCGATTTGAATGTCGGGACAGGAAATTGAATCCACTTTGTCGCCGTGACGGGGAGAAAGAAGATAAGAGGAGAAAGCACAATCAACGCATTGGTATCGTCTTTTGTTTTCTCCCCTCCACACACCTCCCTCGACTCCTCTCCCTTCTAAATATTACTCTGACCAGAAATGCGACACAACCTGCCCATAACTTGGCTGGGTTTCAGTCTATCTATGTTTATCGCATATGGACTGTTTCGGGTGAAAGTAAAGACTTGCACGAAAAATAAAGTGTTTCTTTTTGCAGATATTTTGACCTACAAAAAACGCTAGAAACTACGTCCCGCCGTCATTGTCTTATACCTGGATGGCGTATATTTCTGGTAGTTTCTTGAAGTTTCCTGCAATTTTTTGCAGGTTCTGGCAGTTTTTTTTTATTTCAATTTTTTGTAGTTTGTTTCAGTTTTTTGTAACTTCTTGCTTTTCAGTGCAGAAAATGTGCGTGTTTTTGCACCTATTTTAACTTGCAAGAAATGCACGGCAGTAGAAACTACGCCCGTCGCGATTCCTCCAAACGGCTGGATGGCGCATATTTCTTGCACTTTCTTTCACCCAACATTTCTCCCGTTTCTGTTTACTGTTTACTGTAGTTTATTCAAGTGTCGCAAATCATCAGTTACACACTGCTTTTCAGACCAAGACACAATCAATAAAAAATTTGTACTAATCTAACTATAAATACTTTTTAAAAACTAATTAATTGTATTGGGCCCTTCCGGTTCTGTTTGATTTATTTGACCAGTAACGAACTCACGTGCCTTTGATTGAAATAACCCATACGACGTGTTACTAATTTCCCATTCTTTCGGTAATGTATTCCATATAGAGTACCTCCTAAATATTATTGAACGCTTAAATGCTTCCGTTCTGTGAATCGGAGCACACATATTTGGACGCTTATTATTTATGGTTCTCTCAGAAAATATCAGCTTCCCAGTCATTTTATACATTTTGTATGCGTTCTTTAACAATACATATTTTGACCTCTGTTCTACTGTTAGCATTTTGTTATCATTCCTTATTTTTTGTATGTCAATCTTTTTTCGCAGATTTTTTAGAGATACATTTTTCAAGGAATGTAGTTTCACTAATCTAGGATAATAATAACTTAACAGGGAGTTATCAATAATATCCTGAATTTTGGCCAGTGCCAGAGGAGTTTCTTGTCTTCCATTCAGAAATGTGTAGAAACGAAGCACTGAAAATTTGACCAAACGATAAGAAACATATAGAGTTTTACATCTGGAAGTCATCTTCACCCAGGAGAAGCAGACTTGGTCCTAAAATAAGCTTGTTATCGGTCTATCAAACTGTCCCCGACCCAGATGACACTCCGTCACTTGCACTTACGAGTCCCATCATAGATAGTTTCCCGTGATAGATTTTCCCCATGTTTTTACCATTTTTGTCATATATTTTCCCTCAACACGAGTGAGTTACAACCAGGGTCTCTGGACAGCCTATATGTTTCACAATACGTGCTAAACCCACTTTTGAAATTAGCCTCGTGGTGATTTTTTTCTTATGGAAAATCGAGAAATAATACATTCTTGTTCTTTCCTATTTTTCGGAAAAGTTACCGTGTGACTTGTTAAAAAACTTTGAACTTTTCCTATTGTACACATCACACATTCATGTAAACCAACAATATTTCAATGTTTTTTTACCCGTTACATGGTCCCTTTTTTAAGAATATGAAAGAACAAAAACGTCTCATTTTTCGATTTTCCATAAGAGAAAAATCACCACGAGGCTAATTTCAAAAGTGGGTTTAGCATGCACTGGCTGCCCTGGGGAAACCCTCCTGGTTACAACCTTGTCTCCTCCTCATCCCGCAAAAACTTCGGGGCGATAATAATACCAACAATTTGCCCATTGTTCAGAATTAGTAGCCCAAATCTTCCCAATACCACGCAACGTAAAGTCGTAATCTATTAGTGTGTTAAACTGTGTAGAATCGCGACTCAAAACTTTGTTTAAGCAACATTTTGCAAATGCAATTTTTTGTCCGCCGCAGAATTAGGGTTTATTACCCCGTCTGTGTACATATTCGGCTGAGCGACATATTTCTTCCCCACACTCGGAGCAATCCATCCATGACACGTCTCCCTCCTGGTCCTCGTTCACTCTCTTTAACCAAAAGATGGGGAAAATTGAGTGAAAGTCAAGTAAGATTGATCCCTTTGCTATAAAAGTTTCACTCTTCACCATCCATTCAACCCGCCGCGTGACAAGGACACGTATCCACGTACACTTATGTCTGGGGAGGGAAGGTCTCTTTTTTTTGGGGGGGGGGGGGCGGGGGGGGGGCAATGTGGGTGGGGGGGCAAAGTGAGATATCTATGTACATATGAAACTTGGTTTTTTCTTACCTCCGATTGCACGTTGGGCGAGGGGAGGTTGATGTATGGAGCTGAACCACTGCGTGTACTCCCATCTCGGCTGCGAACCAGGCCTGCAAAGAGAAAGTCGGATGAAAATTTAAGGAGAAAGTTCCATATTTTTGAAAATATTTGCTTCACAAGAGCAATTTTTTAAATAAAAAGCAAGTCAAGAATTAAACAAATTTGAAGGAAGGTTTGATATTTTAAAAAAATCGAGGATTTCCAATCAAATTGACCATATTTTGGTTTTAACCAAGGAGAAAGTCAGACGGAAGGAATTTCAGGGGAAAATTTCCCATTTTTGGGAACATTTTGTCCACAAAGGGGGAAGATCTCTTGTCAAAATTTATAGCGAAATTTAAATTTCACACAATTCTGAAATTTTAAATCGTTTTATTCCTAAGAAAAAGTATTAGAATTTTGAAAGTCTAACTACTTTTGGTTCATTTCCTGCTTAACTTTCTCCGCGGATAAGTTTCAACTGTGACGACACCGTGGCTACATTTTGATCTACACAGATTCGTTAAAATAAATATGTAGAATTCTATAACTGTCCCGTAACATTTTTTTATTACCACACTTTTCAATTGCATTTAGCACAAATATTTTTATCTGCGAAAACCTAGGAAAAATGGGTTTTCCTCGTTCAATTCTTAAAAGCAGGTAGAATTTGTAAGATATGAGAGAAGAAGGAAGAAAAAGAGGAGAAAGTGGAATATTTCTGTTGTTTCCTGCTTTCTCTCCGTCTGGAGTTGTACACTCTAAATAAATTCGAGCAACATTTACTAAATTTTGAGCGAAATTACCACTACGACAACTATTGAGCAAAAGTTATCCAATATAAGTTAAAATTTATGTAACTTTCAAAGATTTTTGCTCAACCTGGAGTAAATTTTAACCTTGGCGGGGTAAATTTTACTCAACTTTTTTTTACAGTGTAGTTGACGAGGAGGGGCAAATTTCACACTTTTGTTTACAGAGTGCTCTTTCCCCAGGTAAATTTAAACTTTGAAACAAATCATGGGTACATTTTATTCAAAAAAGGTGCAAATTATTTCAAAAATCATCCTTTTCCGAAACAATTGTATTGCTAGTATTTAGTTGAAATATTTTTAGCTGAGAAATAGCTAAGGTTGTCTCTTCGTTCAATTTTTAAATGCAGGTAGAATTTGTAAGATATGAGAGGAGAAAGAAGAAGAGAAAGTGGGATTTTCTCCTGCCCAAATTTGAGACAACCTTGAGTAAATTTTACACATTTTAATTACGGCACTACTTTCTTTCCAGATAAATTTTAAACTGTGAACATGTTATTCAAAAAGATACAGCTAATTTTGAAAATCATCCTTATCCGAAACACTTTCATTGCCGGTATTTCTCATAAATATATTTTCAGCTTGGAAAAGCTACAGAAAAATTGGGGTTTTCCTCTCGTCCAATTTTTAAAAGCAGGTAGCACTCGTAAGATATGAGAGGAAGGAGAAAGTAGGAGAAAGTAGGACTCTCTGTCTGGAGTTGGAGTTGACGAGGATGGAGTTTCCCCCAGAGAGCGGGACTTAATTCTCTCTTTGTCCTCCATCCATTTATCCAATCCACCCATCACAAAAACGGCTTTGCTTTCTCTTCCCCAAAAAATAATCTCTCTCCCATACCTACCTCGCTCACTACCAAAAACAAGGCATTTTTTCCCCCACCCTCCTTAAAACATGGCTACTTAACTTGACGAAAAATACATACTTGCCATTTTGCCTGCCATGCTAAAAACATGGCTGAATATACTTCCACAAAACTATCAAAAAAAACGTGATGAACGAAAATCCGAAAATTTAGGTAGATAAAATTTGCAAAAGTTTTCATAATGCGTAAAAAACTGGCATGATTCTACAGAAAATTTTGGCAGAATCGTGTCTGCATTCATCCATAATTCTGAGTAGTTTATTTATATCGCTTTGCATAAAGTGTTTCGGCAGAAAAATTTGCCAATTTTGTGTCTAAGTATTTTCTAATTTTATGCCTAAAAATTTGCTAATTGTGTGTCTAAAAATTTTCCAATTGTGTTTATAAAAATTTGCTAATTTTATCCTTACAAATTTGCCAATTTTGTGCCTAAAAATTAAAGTGTTTCGTAGATTAAAAGTTTTTTTCGAACTACAACATTTAGGAATTTTATCAATTATAAAAAGACTTTTTCCAAAAACAGCGTGACAAAAATGTGTCCCATTTTGAACACAAGAGGCTAAAAAAAACACCCTACTTTTCTTCTTAATGGGACAGCCCACACCCACCGAGAATGTTTACAAGGAAAAAGATTGTTTCCTTGACAGGAGGAGAGGGTGGCTCTGAGTGAAAAGCTGGCGTGTATGTAGTGGGGTGTAATCCAGGCCATATTTCTTCCCCGGCGTGGTAATTACTCTAGAAGAGGAATAAGGAGAAAGTGGGAGAAAGTGGACTCACCTCCGCTAACGATTTGGAGTCGGGACTCGTCATGGATGGCGGTGGAGGCTTGTTCGCAGCAGAAATGGCAGGGAGGATCTGCGTCCGGATAGTCCAGCTCGGACACATGGGTCACGGCAACATCCCCACAACGCGCCGTCCGAATCTCACTCTCCCAGACTAGAAACGTTCATAAAAATGAAGTAATTATAGAAATTAATCCTCATAAAAATACTAAATTTGATTTAAAATAAAGCCATCAAGAAATGCAAATATTTCATTGTTTGGCATATTTATTGACCGGAGTTTAAGGTTTTAAAATGATTCGCGAAATTTGTTAGCATAAGTTCCTTTCGCATGCTAAAAATCCATGGTGATTTAATTCTTATGTCGAATATTTGTTATATTTTATTGTATTTTTCTAACTTTATTTTCATAGCAAAAATAACGAATATCTCTCCCAGAATGTACAAAAATTGTAAAAATTCATTTAAAAAAATAACGCCCCTTGGATCGCAAGAAATGCTAATAATTCGTGGTCTTGCATTTTAGCGAATTGATATTCCCCTAAATGGCGAAATTTTCTCGCAATGCTAAAAATTTTTTTTACATGTTCAAAATCTTTGTTGCTTGGTGTCTTTAAAAATTGTGAAAATTTTATTGCAAAAATGGTAAATATTTTATTTTTTAAAACAGCAAATATTTTACTTTCACCCCAAAATATCAGTTATTCAGATATTTACTTTCACCTCCCAAATTTCACCATATTTTACTATTTTTCTTTTCCATGCACACTTATTTAGCTATATATTTAACCCAGCAAAGATTGCTGGGAAAGCAATCCTAGAAAAAAAGTGTCATTTGACACGAGTGCGAAGAGGTCACGGAGAAAAAAAAACTAAACGATTTTTTGAAATTGAATTCCCGACTCATTTTTCACTCTACTTTTTTTCTTGCTTACTCTTGACTCTGGTGAAAGTCAATCATGCCTCAATTTCAGGGGGCTCTCTTGAACCTCTCTCTAAGTAAACGATACCCATCTCTCACTCACTTTCTCTTTTCTTCAGAAGGCGACAATTCTCTCCGTATGAGATAAATCTAATCTGCCAGGAATTGAGTTCAAATTAGGTTTACCCTTCTCCGACAGGAAATGGAGAGTTGTCAAGGTGACAAATTTACGCGGAAGTGGAAAACACGTGTTCAGTAAGATAAATGGATTATCTTGCTTCTCAACTAGGTAGAAAAAGTTGTTCAAAATTCGTGAAATTATTACTCCCTAATTAGAGTTTCATACGCCGCTAAAATCCCACTTTTTACGTGATATTGCGTCAAGAATGTAAAAAAAACAGTCGATTTATGTATCTCTTAGAGGTTATCTGGTTTAAGGAAAATAAAATGAAATCATCTGCCAGCAAACCTTCAAGATTTTTTTTCGAGCTATTAATTTTCGTAGGCAATGTTGAGCGCTTAAAACCCAAAGAAAGACGGTGAAAACGGTGGTTTTTTTTAGAAACCCGGTTCACTCGTGGCCTCTCATGTGCAGAAGAAATTCACGCAGTCTTTTATAACCTGTGCGTAAAATCGGCACGATTTGCAAAATAATTTTGCAAAGTTTTATCAATCAAAAAGACGACGTAAGTAGTTTATAAAAAATTGGGTGCTAATATGCTCCTATAAAAGTTTGTGAATTTATGGAATGTTCGGAATTCACAATGTTAAATACCATTGACTGCGTGAATCGCCTTAAATGTCAGCCTCGTCCTCCCCTCGCATTTCGTATGGCATCACCTTTCCCTCAATCAATCAATTATCCCGCGTTACGTAGGCTGCGATTCGTATCACGCACAATTAATTAATCACGACGATGCGAGGAAGGAACCAAACCCCCATCGAGAAACGACCCCTCACTCAATTCGGCAAATCCATCATCACAAATACTTAATTCTAAGAATCATAACCAAAAAATGGATGGGCTAACCACACCCCGCACGAAACAATGGGCACACTTTCACTCACCTAGTTGACCACTTTCGCCACAATTTTGAAGATTAAAATCAACTAAATTCTCAGTCAGAGTTTTCGCCACCACTAGAAATACGACACCTATAGCTCTTTCACTATAGCTTTCACCACCAAACTAACTACTTTCTCCACAATTTGGAAAAATTTCAAAGAGAAAAATTCACTAATTTGCGACTTCTTTTATCATCGCAATTCACAAAATAGTACTTACTGAAAATACGACTTCTATATTTTCGCTACTATTTTCGCTACTACCAAAAATATGACACTTTCGCTTTAACTTTCTCCACTAAACTATGTAACTATTTTCTTCACAATTTGAAAATCCACTAATTTTGTACCCTTATCTTCATCATAATTCTCATAATCGCTACCGCTAAAAAATATCACACTTTCACCGTAACTTTCACCTTACCCATTAACAACTTTCTTTACTATTTTAAAAAATTTGGAAGAGCACAATCCACTAACTTGCGACCTCTCTTTTCATCCTAATTCTCACAATTCTAAAAAATGACACATTTTCACCCTAACTTTCCCCACCAATCTAGCAACTTTCTCCACGATTAAAAAAATAAAGAGTAAAAAACCCACTAATTCTTCACATCTATACTTCTCAGACTCTCCACGACTAAAAATTTGACATCCGTTATGTAACCATAACTTTCCCACTAAAAACAAACCGCTTTCTCCATATAAACTCCATGTTGTTGGTCAAAAAACCCACTAATTCGCCACCTTATTAGGCAAGCACGCATTGTGAAGACAGCGGAAAGCCGATCAATTTCTCCATGTCACTTGTCACACGGACATTTTTCTCCGGACCCGAGAAAGAAAGGACATAAGTTGGCCATCAAGTAAATAAATGGGGTGAAAGTTGGCATAAATCTGGTGGTCCTCCCATTTGGAATCAATAAAACGTATGCCCGAGACCAGGGAGACTCTACAGCTCTCTGCCAGACTACAAGATGAATAGCATTCCGTGTGAAGAAACAGGGGAAGCATGTGTACCGGGGGAAACTTCGCGTAGCCCGTGCCATGTGGACTTTCTCAATATTGTAGAAATAATCCACTTCCTTGAAGAACTATTTATTATGAACATTTTAAATCCTAATTTTATTAAAATTTGCATCAATTTTGGTTTTCCACTTCTTAATCCAAATTTCGCGAATTATTGGCACAGTTAGCTAATCTATCGTGGCGAAGGTTAACACGAATTTTAAGTGCAGATTTTACCACGAAATATGCAAACTCAGCCAATTTGTTTACCCCACAAAACACATAAATATCAACATAAGTCCTAATTTGACAAATTGTGCATATATATGAAAATTTCATTAGTAAATCGTTACCAAGGCGGTAAAGTTGAAAATCTGGCTTTCTCAACTTATTTCTAAATTGTATATTATCAGAATTTCTGCAACCCAGACACACATCCTCTCGATGACATAAGTTCCTGCCTCTCCCTCTCTCTCTTCCCAACTCTCATTCTCCTCGTACGTTTGCCGCTGTGCTGAAAAAAGAGTAGTAATTCAATTGTCAAACTAACAAAACCACTTATCGACTCGGGGGAAACGTGATAAATAAATTGATAAACCACCCGCCCAGCCACCACGACACACATTTCTTTCCCCATCCTTATCCCACCAAACGCAGAAAAATTTTTTGCAAACAAGGCAAGATTTCCCTTCTCCCCAAATAATTAAAATACCACATCCGTCCACTTCACTTTGTTAAGCCGCATCTCAACTTTTACTTTCACCTTTTTTTTAAAAAAAAGAAGGGAGAAAATTGAAAGAGGAGAAAGTTTGTGTGGTCCGTGGGGACGCGATGTGGTGCTCCTCATTCTCTCCACAATTGTCACACTGACGGGATCCTTTTGTCGTTAAATTAAAAATGCCGGGATGCACGCTAAACAATCAGGGAGGGAATTTTGGGAGAAGAATTTTTTGTAGAGGAAATTCAAATTTTGAAAGATGAATGTGCCCATGTTTTTTGAAAATTAGCCTGGTGGGGATTTTTTTCTTTTACAAAAACGGACAATTAGACCTTTTTGTTCTTTCACATTTTTCGCAAAAGTGACCCTGTGACCAGTTAAAAAACATTGAAATTTTACTGTTTTACGTATACGTGCATGCAAAATGGCAAAATTTCAGTATTTTTTAACAGGTCACACGGCCACTTTTTCGAAAAATAGGAAAGAACAAAAACCTCTTATTTTTCGATTTTCTATAAGAAAAAAATCACCACGAGGCTAATTTCAAACGTGGTTTTAGCATGTATTGTAAAGCATAGGCTGTCCAGTGACCCGGGGAAACCTTAATGCTGGACGACTCAATATCTAATACATATCGTTGGCTTAGTGAGTAATCCAGTCAAGTCCAAAAGGCATCAGAAAGAAATGCAGCCAAGTCCAAATCGCGTCAAAAATAAATCCAGTCAAGTCCACCTGTTTTGTACTGGACTTGACTGGATTTATTTTTGACGCGATTTGGACTTGGCTGCATTTCTTTCTAATGCCTTTTGGACTTGACTGGATTACTCACTAAGCCGACGATATGTGGATGAGGGGAGTTTGCAGTCTGTGGCAGGAGTGCATAACCCATCACTCACTTGCACTCTTCCCCGTTGTCAAAAGTATTGATTTGCAACATCAAATGCGAAAGAAATGCAAACTGCGGCTTGAATCTGCATAATCTGCGGATTGAACACTCTCCACGGTAAAAGTTAGACTCCTAACATTTATTTATTAGGAATGTGTAAAACTCGCTAAATTAGGATATTTGAATCTAATCAATCCGACCTTTAATTAAAATCTGCATGATTTCAGTAAATTCATTAAATTTAAAAACTGTATGATTGAAATCTGCCAAAATTACACCTTTCTAAAAATTACCTTTAAAAATTTAATAAATCCACCGAAATTATACCTTGTTTAAAATTATCTTAACTGAAAAACCGAAATGTCGCAAGATTAGGTTCCATTCAATTTAAAAAATTACCCTGTTAAGAAAAAAGAGCTATTTATAAAAAAAACTTTCGTAACCACGATATTTACTAGTCTGCAAATTTTCCCCTTACATTTTTTAGTATGTCGCTTTCACCAGATTAAACCCATCGCAATTTCGAACCAACAAATCCACCTCGCCGAAAAAAAGTACTCATCTTCCCTCTTATTCGAGACAAAACCGAGAGAAAAGAAAGCTCAACAAGCAAATTTTAGAGAAATTCCGTTCCCTTCTCTACTTTCTCCCAAAAAAAAGAAAGAAGAGAAATGCTAATGCTGTTTGCTCACTGTTGTTACTTTCTCTCCGCGTACTTTCTTTCTATTCATGCATGTTTATTCACTTTGCTTTCTCTTCTTTGTGAAAGCGGGGACTGGGAGAGAGAGGACCTGCCAATATTGCTATCTTTGCCTTTTTTGCTGTCTTCATTCTCTCCCTCGAACAAATTGCTCAAATGGAGGAACAGAAATCAAAATGAAGGCTAAAGAATCAAATATTTCGATATTTACGATATTTCTTTCTCTCTTTATTTACTCTTTACTTTATTTCTCTCTTTTAGGGTTCGTTTTCTTATGCTGTTTTCTCTCTAAAGCTAGGTATTCACCTCATGTTTTTCGCGCGAAAACCCACTTTTCGGGCGAAAAAATGGAAAAATTTCGGCTCACGATATTCACCTCGGAAAATATTTCGGGTGAAAATGTGGGACGGTTTTTCGCTCGACCGAAATTTACTCGATTTTTTCGGCTGAAGTGAGCCGAAAATGTTTTCGCGTGAAAAATTTTTTCACCCGAAATTTTTACGACCAGTTCCAAATATTTATTTGCCCTTGCTTCTCAAATTTAAAAACTTTAATTTTTGTGACTGATATGAGCCAAACGGTCAAATGTAAAAATAACAATTGTAATTTAGGGGCAAAGGTCACACCGGTCAAGGTCAAAAAGGCCAACAAAGTCACATAAATGTTAAATTAGATACATATTTCAATCTGAACTGAAGTTTGACTCTGAACTTCATGGTGACCTCCGTTTTGACCTCAGAGGTCACGAGAGGACAAAGTATGCCACAAATTGTTAAATTATATGCATTCGTTAATTTCAGGTAAATTGACCTCCGTTTCAGTCCAAACTCAATGGTGACCTCAGTTTTGACCTCAAGCATTACAAAAGGTCATAAAAGGGTCCACAAGTGTTAAATCGCGGATGTGTGTAAATTTTAACCGAAATCCAACCATATAAATGCAGAAAAGGTGAAGGAGGTTTACGGTCCATAATCTCAAGTACGCCAGCCACACCCCCTCAAAAAGGGTCGTCCAATGCTAAACTAGCCGCACAACAACCTTTATCAAAAATCCAATTTTGCTCTGATTTTCACAATTTGTGCATGTTATTGATGTCAGATAGTTGCTTTATCATATCCGACATCAAACTCACCGTTTTTGAAATTTTCAATAGTTTTGAAAATTTTGTGGCCAAGTATTGATAAATGTGAAATTTCAATAAAGTTGAGTTTCATGTCGGATATGATAAATCAACTATCAATAACATGCACAAATTTTGAAAATCAAAGCAAAATTGGTTTTTTCATAAAGGTTTTAGTGCGGCTAATTTAGCATTGGACCATCCAATTTGGACGACCCTTTGAGGGGTGTGGCGTAATGAACTCTAACCCTTCACTTTTTCTGCACTCATATATTTATGCAGCATATCCGAAGGGGATCAATAATTGGCACTTTGTATGCAGTTTCATGAGATTGTTTCCTCAAATCTTTTCTGGAGCGAGCTGAATACCGTTGGTTTTTCAGGCCGAAATTGTGCCGAAAAATATTGTGTTTTTCGCTCAATTTTAATTTTCACACGAAAAAATTTCGGCTGAAAAATTTCGCCTCAAACTTTTCGCCCGAAAAAAAAGTAGGTGAATACTAGGCTTAAAAGATGAAAATTAAGAGATTTTTGCCAAGCGAAGAGATGGTTTCGATGTAAAATAAGTGAACAAATCAAAATTTGCTGATAAATATACACAAGAAATTTTCCAAAACAGAGGGTCGAAATCGAAATTGAAAGTTTTAATAAAATATTTTCTCCTTTTATCCAATTTTGTAAAAAAAATATGATTTTTCCGTGTTAAAGTTGCACAAATTGTATAAGTGATCTTTTTGCCCGAGATGGGCTAGATTTGAAAATTAGGGAAAGAAGAAAATTTAATAGTGTGCAAATCGAAAGGCGAATCGAAATTGAAAAATTTTCTAACATTATCTGCTGTTAACCAATTGTATAACAAAATATGGGAAAAAACACGGTGTTACAGGAGGAACCCTGTCTCAAGTCTGCCGTGGCACGCATGCACGAATATTTCCATCATTTCCACCATTATTCTAAAAAAAATTCCTACCCACTCCGAAATATTTCATTGGTCTGAGAAGGAAAAATAACGTTTTTTTTTCTTTCTTCATGGCCACAAACTTGCAGAAATTTTCTCTAGGCTAAAATAGTTCCATTTTCATGACTGCGTATTCTTACTGTTTTTTCTTATATTTAAGTATTTCAAATGAATTTCAAGTTTAAAAAAAATGAGTTCTTTAAAAATTAGGAAAATTTGTATATTTTTCTTAGGTGAGGCATAGTAACCATGACCCTATGAAAAAATGCATGGTTACGGCGAAGCCTAAGTATGCGAATAGACCCCCCATCCAGAAATAGTTATTTGCAAATCCTTCACCTTGCCTACAAGGACCAGTTGGGGTCGCTTCGTTCAAATTTAGAAGCTACAAATTTGTATTTGCTCTATAGAAGTCATTTTTAGCCGCTGTGCCAAATTTCAGCTGCAACTAATATCTTTCAAAAACCGGCATGGGTCACCCGGAAGGGTCTCTCATGCTCGCTTTTAACCTTGTATTCGTTCTTAAGAAGTCCTTGAGTATCAATGTACCGAATTTCATCTTTTGAAGACAACTTCTGAAAATCAGTAAGGGTCATGCGATAGGGTCCCTATGCATAACAACTTTCCCAATTTCACTTCACATTTTTGCATTAGAGGCCATTAGCAACATCTATGCCAAATTTCGGCTCGATTGGACGATTTTGAAAAATCGGTATGGGTCACCCGCTAGGGTGACTCCGGTTAAAACTTTTTCAAATTTGACTTCATCTTCTTTCATTAGGTGCCATTAACAACCTCTGTACCAAATTTCAGCTTTCTGCGACAATTTTGAAATTTTGGTGCATAATACCCCACCCACCCACATGACCCCCACTGGTCCAAATCTTTTTTGATCGAACCCATGTTCGAACTCGGTCGTTGCATTGCCGAGATAAATGTTTCTGCCAAATTTCATCCAAATCGGTCAACTCGTTCTTGAGTAATCGTTAGTCAGACAGACAGACAGACAGACAGACAGACAGACAGACAGACAGACAGACAGACAGACAGACAGACAGACATGATGATTACATAAGCCCTGACTCGGGCTAAAAATTAGCAAATGCTTTTACTCCAAAATTTCCCTGGTAAATTATTTTTTTTGGCTGGAAATTTTGAAGTGTAAGCATTTGCCTATTTTTATGCGTAATGCCCATTGTGCAATCTTTTTATCATTACAATAAATAAACCCCTCCCCCAATACGGTTTCCAATGGGGCTATATTTCTAAAAATATAATGACTACATTTCCTCCCACGCAGTGACCTCGGCTCCCACTAAATTTTTAAAATGTTCGATCCCAAAGCTTGTGTGAACTTGCTAAAAAATTTACTACCAACTTATTTCAAGTTCTTTTTGACAATTTTCAATTTTAGCTGGCATAAAATGATTCAATTTTTCACTACCATTCCTTTCTTTATTTATTTCTTGTGAAAGTTCTGCTTTATTTGTACCAAATAATTAATACTTTTTTTCAACCATGCCGGGGCTTTCACTTCCACTAAATGTATGTAAGTTCTCTGTAAAACGCATGCAAATTTGATAAAAATTAGTCACAGAAAAAAAGTATTTCTTCCTCATGGACACAAAATAAGACCAGCAGGGAAAGCTTCAATTTTCAATTTTTTCCTATTCTAAAATACTTCAATTTTAACCATTTCCTATTTTTTATTTCCAGGGAAAGCACTGCTTTATTTGTGCTAAATAATCTATAAAATTCCAACATTGCAATTTATAATTTTCACATTGGCTCACAATAAATTTAAATCTCCTAAAAAAAATTGTCTGTGTAGATAAACCTGATAAAAATTAATTCCACTTTCAACGAGGCATATTTTTTAATTTCCAGTACAATTCCTGCTTCATTTGTATTAAACAATTAATAATTTTTTTTTGCACTTTCTCCCTAACTTTCACTCCCAATAAATTTAAATCCTCTCTCTTTCAATCCCTCCCAAAACTCGTGTAGAAAGACAAACTTGTTCAAAAATTTATTTCGAGTGTATTTCCTTGAATGAAAAAATTCCTTCAACTTTCACCATCCAACTTATTTTCCCCAGCGAGCGAGCAGAACCAGAGAGAGAGAGAAAGTGAAGAATGAATGAATGGGGAAATTCTCGCCATTCTTGAGCTGTCAGTGGCATCCAAAATTCGAGATATGAAATTCTGCAGCGTTTTAAAACCCATCAAAACTTTGCCTTTTGTCACCCTCCCAGCCAGCCAGCCGCAGGCTCTCGCAGGCGGTTATGATTGTGATGGACAGATAACGGCGGGGCCCGCAAAGCACGTACGTACGTACGTACTTCAACTACATTTCAATACTCAAACCACCAAACTTTACCAAATTTTACGCTCTCTCGGACAAAAAGAAGGGTCAGATGCAGAACAGCAGAGGAATAAATATGAAGGGAAAATTACAAGGGAAAATGCAACCATGAGCAAGTTTTGAATTTTTGTGCTTTACATGGTATTTAACCAGTTGGGGTTTTCATATATTGCAATGTTTATAATTAAGCTCCTCCCCCTGTTAAGCTCCTCCCACGACGTGTATGCTATAATGTTATTAAATCGGCCACTAATATTATAGATCACGTGGTTGGAGATAAAAATTTGCTGGATGAAAATATGGACTAGATTTTATTACAAGCTTTCTATTAAGCTCTTACCATTTCTCTATCTTCCAATGTTATTAAGCTCCTCCCCTTTCTCTATCTTGCAATGTTATTAAACTCCGCCTATTCTTAAACATACACATAATTCCCACAATTTCGTGGAAACTCGTCGTCAACTTTCCCCACAAATTAATAAAAAACGTGTTTGACGTACATAGATTTTCATACTCATATCCTTCCCATGTTGGTAAGCTCCTCCCCTTTCGTTATCTTGTAATGTTACCCTAGTCAAGGGGAGAACACTATGCAAACGTTGTTTATTAGCCCGAGTGAGGACAAACATTGTGCTTTGGAGGGAGTCATTCATCCAATCTTTCACTTTTGTTTGCGCTCAAACAAAAGATCCCTTCTGTTTGGCTTTGCCTCACCCATTCACTAATTGCTCCCACTCTCTTCAAACCCACCTCAGCCCTCTCCTCTCACTCTTAACTGACTCACCTCAAATTTACATCACAAAACCACAATAAAAATAAAGTGCGGCAAAGCACGATACATAAGTAGCGCAAGCATGCGACCACACCCCCTGGCGCCGAGGGGTCGTGGTCCAAAAGTATACGGGATCCTCCCCCAGAGGTCATATGTATGATGCCGCAAACCGATTTCGATTATCTTGATGCGTTCTCGAGTTATAGTGTTGACAGACAGACAGACAGACTAACTAACCGATCGCATAAAGTAGCTTGCGCTACTTAATAAACAAAGGAATAATGGAATGAATTTGTGTCCCATGTTTTCCCACATTTATCTAAATTAACAAGTACAATAGACTGATTTCCTGCCTGCGGCTTGTCAATATTTTTAGACCCTGGGCAAGTCAACTTTTTAGCTAAATTGGGCTACATTTTTGAAAAAAGGAAGAAGGAGAAATTTTGAATTTTTGTCAGACTTTTTTTTTAATTTGCTGTTCCACTTTTAAATTTCTTTTAGATACTGATCAAAAAAATAATATGCGAAAATAATACATTCTCTCACAAGTCTTTTTCTCCTTACTTGTTGAATTTTACCCTAGAGCTGAAAAGGATCGCTCGAAATGAAAATCCAATCCAATCCAGCCCAATCCAATAGATAAAAATCCAACCCAATCCAACTGAATTTTGAAAAAAAAAATCCAATCCAATCCATTCGAGTTTTAGAATTAAAAATCCAATCCAATCCAATCCAATTGGAAAAAATCCAATCCAATCCAGTAGAAAAGGCTAATTCAATAGATATCTCAAAATCCTTATTGATTTATTAAGTATAATTTTTCAATTTTAAACTACACCAAATTATTTAAAACAATTAAATTTTGACATTTAAATTAATTTAAAACAATTAAACATGTTGTTACCAAAGTTGATAATAATAACAAGCAATAATAACATTTGTGGATCCACAATGACGAATTAAACAATCCATGAAACGAATACTAGGTTATTTTATATTTTGAATAAGTTGGGAATTTATATTGCGCTTAATGTATAAGAGATTGCGCTAAGCTGGCTGATCAGCCCATTTGCGGGTTACTCATTCCATTGGACCAATCCAATGGAATACTACCAATGAAAATACAATCCAATAGAAACAAGTCCAACCCAATCCAACACACCTGTCCAAATAAAAATCCAATCCAATCAATCCAATTGAAAAAAATCCAATCCAATCCAACAAACTCCCCAAAATAAAAATCCAATCCAATGGACTTTTGGTCCAATAGATCCAAATCCATTGGGTTGGATTGGACTGGATTGGACTGGATTTTCTGGATCCGATTTTCAGCTCTATTTTACACACTTTTTTAGGAATTTTTTGCCAAATTGCAATAATTTTGTTTGAAACTTTAAAGTGTTTATAAATGTTGATTTTTTTTCGCTAAAATGTCAACGCTTGTAACGAAAATTTTTTTAGCTCGGATCAAATACGTCCTTTTATTTTGTTAAAATTTGAAACATTATTTTCCAAGTCGCACAGATTTTACAAGTCGCTGGGTGAATTTCCACCGTAGTTTTTTTTGGTGGCTTGTTTAACTTGTGGCTTTGTAATAATAATAATAAAAATAAAAATGAAAATGCGGACACGATTTCGTGTAAAAAAACTTGTAGCGTTTGAGATGAGAGCACGGGGAGAAAGTTGTTGCGGACCATTATTGCGGAATCTTTGGTGATATGTATTTATCCAGCCCCACTTTCTCACAACTTTATCAAATCTCGTCACCTAAATCTGCCAAACTTTCTCTTTGGCTTAATAAACTCGAGAAACCAGGTGTAATGAAGTAGCGGAAAGGTGAAATTTTAACACGTTCAAGGGCTACTACTTGGTACTAAATTTATACGGGTTACTTCCAACCAGCAGTAACAAAGCTATTACCATACGGTGATAAATCCCGTTTGGTATAATTTTAATACTGGATTTCTTCTTACAAGTCCACCAGATTATTGAGACTCGGACGGACAGACTGATTTCTATAAAGTATCTCGAGCTGCTTGAGCTACCTGTTATTAACACCCGGCTGTTACCATACGGTTATACTGTTTAGCATTGAATATTTCAATGTCAGCTTTCTACAAGTCTACCAGATTCTTAAAAAATGTAGGGTCCGACAGACACAACAATCCCTATAAAGTATCTCGCCATCGTTACTCTTAATACTCTCTTATTACCATGAGGTAGTACTTATCAATTAACACAGTTTGGTATTACTTTAATGCAAAATTTCTATCAGTGTATGTACAACTCTACAAAATTATTAAGACTATGCCAACCGATGGACGGACAGACGGACAAATCCATTTCCATTAAGTATCTCTTAGCCCACCCCACAGACAAATATTTCTTGCAGAATAACTTCTCATATTCATTCCTAGCCCAAGAAAAAGAAGAGACAAAGTTTCTCCATTTACACAATTTTCATCTGAATCCAATCCAATTAAATGGGGAGAAAGGAGGAGGAGAAGGAGGAAAATTAAATTTTGTATGATCGGCTCCTCTCCAACCGAATAAATATTGCAACTTCAAAAACTAAATACTTATCTGCACCCACCACCCAGCCCAGCAGCTCAACTAACTTTCCCACTTTGTTTACCATTTCTTCATCTTCCTCTCACAAGAAATAAGTCAGAAGATGGGAGGAAAAGTGTTATGTAAATTATCTACTTTCTTCCAGGCCAGGCTAAATAAGTATGACACACACACTTTTGCAGAGAGAGAGACTAAAGGCAAGAGAGCCGCATAGCTGGGCGGCAACAAGTTAGTAGTCCTTCAAAAAAATAGAGAACGTACCCTCCACAAAGTATTATTTAACATTTAGCAAATTTGCAACGCTCGCAAAAAAATTCGTCAAGTATGAATATGATTTTATAAGTTCGCAAAATATGATTTCATAGATTTCGAAAATCTATTTCGAACACCCCTATTTTAACGGTATTTCCATATACTTTTTCCCTCGATGGCGAAGATGGGATTACGAATTGTAGAAACATGCCCATTTGCTGAGTAAGTTTGTGAAAAATTTCACTCTTCGCAAAAAACTTTGAGTAAAAGTTAGATTACTATTTCCGTGGGAAACACGCATTTAATAAAAATATGAAAGTCCGAAAGTACTACGGGAAATGTATGCTTGAAAACTCATTTGAACCTGGCTCATTCTCCGCCCACCTATGTTTTTTCGATATTTTTCCACCCTCGCGAGAAGAGCAGAAGTGGTGCCTTCGTAGAATGAATATTGATCCGAAATTGCATATTAGTTCAATTACGGCTGGATCCTCTCCTTGACGGATGAAACAATTCTCCTCTCCCTCTCCGTCCAAGGTACTTTCACTGGAGGGAAAGTTACCGTTGGTGGGTCCACCGTTGATAAATTAGAAACTTGGTCTCTGGTGTAAAACGATCTCCCATTTCAGATCCTGCTTCCTATTTCCTTCTCCTGTGACGCAGTTTATGTCAACAGTTGATAATTATTGTAATGGCTCTCTCTCTCTCTCTCCCCGTCTCCACGCATTATATTCAAAGAGCTGGAGGAGAACGAGGACGAAACGGAATCATGTTTCTGGGAGAAAGATCCCGGAGAAATTTCAACTTGCAGATTTCATCTCGACATCTCGAACATCTCGACCCCAAATCGAGGTTGTTCCGCATACTTTTGGTGCCACGTCACTTGGTCAATCTCTCCAACCTGCCACCCCCTTTCTAATTTCAACATCTCCACCTCAAAACAAGGTTGTTGCTCCTCACCACGATATCATTTTGAGTCCAAGACGTTCACCCCAACCAGAAACTGCTTCTCCTTCATCACCTCTCTCTTCTGACCCCGATAGCTAAAATCCAGTTTCGAGTGCAAATCAACTACCTGCAGCATCCATCCCTGCGACTTTTTATCTCAAAACTAGTATCTTGCCTCCCGCTACTTTCTATCCTCAACCAAACGCCAGCCCCCAACGTCTTCCATCAACCACCACACTCCACTCCAAACCGCATCTCAAACATCGTAGTCTACGAAACCTCCTGCACAACGACTCCGTGCCCATCAACCCCTCAATCCTTATTGGTACCACAACATCTTTTACTCCACCTCCCAGCAGTGGTTGAGACCCTGCCCAAAACAACCTTCCGCTCCTCAACCACCACCATTTCTTCCTTTCATTATTGCATCACCCACTCTTTTCCAAATGGGGACAACTATCAACGACATCACCATCTCTCCAGGATGTTCACCCCCGACAGACACTAACTCTCCTCTTTCTTTCCCACAAGTCTGTCCTAATACGGAGTTGGAACCTTTACCAACCCCCGCAGCACCTCTCCCTGCTAACATTTTTGTGCCACCTCACATTCTACCTTCCTTCCAACCTGTACCTCCACACCACACCAACGCATTATATCGACCACCTTTCCCTCCCTCGCATATCTCGACCATTGATGGCGACTTCTGCGCCTGCCCACCACACATCTCTCAGATCGACAATTTGACGGGGTGGCCCACACCCGCTACATCTTCTTCCTACGATGCAGTTTTCGCCCACCTCATTCAAGCCTTAAGGTTTACTTCCATTCAAGACTGTAATGCACACCCCCATTCGTCAATCCCCGATCGACCAACGACCCGCACTTCGTCTCTCTCTTAGCCCAACAACTTCCTTCCCAATTACAACAAGGGATTGGTACATCCGACATGAGGCCTCATGTAGTCTCTGGAGGTTCAGATTCTATTCATATGTTAGATGCACCTCGCCCTCGCTCCTCGGGTCAGCACATGACCTTCCCAGATTCCCCACCGACGGGTGGTTTTAGACACAATAACTACCAACAGCGCACCTCACAGGGTAACCGTAACCGTACCCATAGGGGTAGATCTTCGTATTCCATCAACCGTGGTGGCGGTTTCTCTACCCGCCAGAATGTACATAGCCAATTCCACATCACAGCACCTTCGAATCACTGGCAATCCAGGAATACAGAATTCCGAGGCACACATCACATACAGGATGGTGACGGCCGTAATTTTGGTGGAGGTGGGAGAGTCCATTCTCGACGACGCTATAACCCCAATACTAACCGACCTCGTAGTGAAAATCACTCGTTGTATTCTTCCCCTAACGCACACCCCCGCCAATCACGTTATAACTCATTGCCTATACACACTAACTACACTCCAAATCGCTCCTCCTCACATATCCCAAATACCTGGCGACCAGATCTATTAACTCGACCTAATCAACCTACCAACCTCTCCCGACCACTTTCCAATTCTAACCCTCTACCTTCTTCACCCAGCCAACGCCTCGCCCCCCACACCGCCGGTGGCAACATTCCTTTTCCTCCATGCCCCGATTGCGTCGCCTCACGACACACGAATTTCTCTATCCCACATACTTTTAAACCAGGCAGAGTTTGACCAACCTCTGCCCCTCGGCAACGTTCTCAATTAGATCACCATATTACACTAGCTGTATTAATTATATACGTATCACGGCGAACCCAGGATGGTCCCCTTGACTGTCCCCGTAATACAATAGTAATAAATAGTAATACTTACCGGTCACCCAGATAGCTGTATTAATTCTATACGTATCACGGCGAACCCAGGAGGGTCCCCTTGACTGTCCCCGTAATACAATAGTAATAAATAGTAATAATTACCGGTCACCCAGATAGCTGTGTTAATTCTATACGTATCACGGCAAACCCAGGATGGTCCCCTTGACTGTCCCCGTAATACAATAGTAATAAATAGTAATAATTCCTATATGCTCAAATTTGTCAACTAGAATAATTACTCTTTAATTTTAATATCGGTATATTGCCCAACTATGTTAAAATAACACTATTTTTAAAATCACTAATAATTGTAAACAACAATAATGCAGACCAAGCAAATCTCACATTTCATTCCTGGACCGGGGCCCGGTCTAAGAGAGCCAGATATTGTAAAGAACAGGTTTATTTTGTGAAAGTGATTGTTGCACATTGAGTGCAACACAATCAAGGAGAAGGTTTCCTTATGTGCAATCTTAATCAGATACATTTGTCACATTCTAGTTTTATATCGTGATCGCCTCTGGGCAGTGAGGCAATTATTGCAAGTCATCTCATTGTTATCTCTCTCACTCTCTCTTTCAATATGTAGGTTAGAAATAGGTATATCAACCATATATAAACAGCAGTCACGGCAGTACACGACAGCAATGGGGGAACGGTGGAGGACGGTCGAGGAAGTATTTTGTGCTACTGCAGGTTACCTCTCCCAATATTATTGGGAGAGGCAGAGTTCTGCCTGTTGTACAAGTAATAAATAAAACCTCTCTAAGAAAAGTGCAACCAAGTCTCATCTCGCCTCCCAATTATTACGCACACACCACAACGACGACGACGATCGTCTCATCTTCCTCATCACCACCATCACTGCAGTCAACCCCCCATAAACGGAACTTCACACTACCTTCTCAGGTAACCTCAAGAAATTTCATAAGAAAAGGTGCTAGTGGTCATTGAGATTTTTACATTAAAAAAATTCATCGTGCCCATATGTTATCATATATTTTTATTGCTTAACATGGAATTAGGGTTGTACGGTTCCCAGTTAGCTATAATAAATTCCAGGAGTTCCAAGAATATTCCTAGGGAGTTTATTTTAGCATCGGACTGATGGGGGAATATGAATAAGCTCCGGGATTTTGGAGAATTTTGGGAGGAAGGACTGATATAATATAGAATCACGTAAAAATAGAGGAAAAACGCGAGCGCCGAAGGCGCGATCGGGTTACGGCGCATTGCTAGGTTTGCCCACCCTAACCGAATGGCTAGTTTAGGGCCTGACAACCATAAGTTTGTTCAGCTTGATTTTATATTAAATTGAATACATGCTGGAAATGTATACTGTGGAAAATAAATCTGTGCAAATATTGCATATGTATAATTCAAATCATGCATGACACACATGTATGAAATTTAAATCATATATGTATGACAATTCCGATTTGATAAGTAAATTATCTAAAGTATAATTCAGTTTTGGGAATCACTACTCGATTCATGCTAAATATTATTGATAAATCTTTCGGTTTAGTAAAATTTTTGCTGCGCAGGCTTCTACATTAATTTTCTTGGATCGAGTACCACTGGAACACGTCCAACTCCTCTGCAATAGACAAGGCAGATACAGTATGCATCTTATTCATCAATACTAGCTAAACTCTACATTCGAGCAACTAATGTAGCAGCTGATGCCATAGTCTCAACAAGGTGCAATTATCGAAAATTTTAAAATGCATGCAAAAAAATAAAATAGAGCGAATAAATCCTTTCGATATTTTTTAACAGAACTAACAATAGAAGTTGAATCCTGAATACGATAAAAGATACGATATCTGTCATACAGAGTTAATATAGCCACGAGCATCCATTTATTAACTTCACAGCTGCTCAGAGTCTTTGTCAATTCACTCAATAAATAAACAGCTTGTGGACTCCTTCTATTTACAAAAGTATAAATCGATTTATCAGTGGAGAGTAAAATTACCATGTTTCAACTTGTTACAGATTTCCATTGTTACACACCGGCTGGGTTGACAAGTTATCAATGACAACAATAAAAAGTGGTCCTGTATTATACAAGATTAAGGTTGAATACAGCGTCGTGTTCATTCGCATCGTGAAATTGGACACTTATTCATTCTCACGGTTATTGTCCACTCACACTTTCCACAAATGCCGGAAGCAATGAGATTTGCCTCAAAACAGAAGCGCCGACCTATGTGCAAAACTGTCATATAAAAATATTTATTTAATATGAATTTTGAATCACTCTGGCGTCCTTATATTTGATTTGATTTGATAACCTTTATTCAGGTGTCAATAAATATCAGTTAGTACAAACTGGTTTACAATCCATGACACATTAAGCTAATTCTCTAATTAAGCACTTAAATATTGATTAAAATAAAATAGAAATCAGATCGTACATATCTTGGGTAAATGAAAAGAGTTGGACAAATTCAGTTATGTAATCCTTATTGTAGCCAAAAGTACAAAGGGTCAATAGTCTTTTACCCTACCCCATAATTCTCAAACATATTCATGCATACTTCGTGTTTGTATTTAAAATCCTTAGTCGTATAAAATAAGTCGGCACATTGATTTCTTAGTGGGTTCAATAATTTGGCTAATTTGTGTAGTAATTTGTTATAAATAACACACTCACTAGTTTCTATAATTTTTATCTTACTCTTAAAAGGTGGAACGCAACTAGGACATGCCCAGTTTTTAGAATATAAAATGTTACTGTAAGAATGATCTTACATGGTTATATTTCACCTATTTTTATGATAATAATTGAAGCAATATATACATTGTAGCGCATCGAAATTCCAATCTCCTCCCGAAAGATCCTCTTTAAAGACGGCCGTGTAGGTCATACCGTTATGTGTAAAAGGGGTATGCAAATCTACTATTGCTTTACCGCAGAGGTGACAGTCGGGCCCGAGTGCTTCATCGTCATCCCAGTATTCGAATTCGAGTAGGCCATAAATAACTAAATTCTTTATGTCCGCCATTCCACCATTCACGACGATCACGTTGGTTGTGGGATGAGCGAGTCGAATGATTTCTTCTAGAGGTGACGACATGATGATATCAAAGATTATATTGGTGGGAGGTTGTCCTCCTTTTGACGTCTTGAATTTAAGTGCTGATGGTCCGTTGAGGGCACTTCGTCGTTATGGGGGTGAGTCACAGGGGCAGACGATCTCAAATGGCGAAGTGAAGAGTAGTAAAGAGGGGGGAAGCAACATTCATATACGATGCGATGAGCGATGGGCGATGGGCGGCGTGGACTGTGATCCAAATCTCTGGGCTCCTCGTTGAAAACAAAGAGGAAAAATGTGAGAGAAATAGAATGCAGCCAGGGTTGATTTTAAGCAAAAAACCAAATAATCAATAACAAACTTGCCAGGTAAGGCATTTTCATATGCCTAAAGGAGAGAGCGCCAGCAGTGCGCAATCTTAAAGGCCCTGCTCTCTCCCTATGTCGAAATGAATGAATATATAAATCTGAGTTGCATGGTGGCACTTAATAAAGATTCACTTATGTGCGTGCAAGGAGCAATGTATATATTTCTAGGTCGGAATGAAGTTTTTCATAATTTTGGTGAGTTTGCCTATTTATTTCAGCAACTTTTTTGATGTACTCATACAATTTTGTATTACTATTTAGTCGCTCTCTTACCTAATTACAGTCGCCCTGCAGGGCACAGGATGGCGCCGATGAGGAAGACTTTGAAGGTTGAGAAGTTCTTAGTGATGATGGTGAGGAAATGAAGCTCACCTGAGAAAACTGTTGTAATGTCATAATTGATAAAGTTTTCCAGGCGGTGATTTTATAGGGGATAATCCTTCGTCATACTAGTCTGGAGGGGAATACGTTCCATCTCGTTATGGAGGGGATGCCGACACTCCGAAACTCAACTCGTACAGATACATTCCGTCTTATCGAAGGGAAAATACTCAAGGTGACCGTACCCGACAAGATAGTAGGAGTGGAGAATAAGGTTCCAGTTTTATTTAGATAATATTCATTCTTGATTAATGTGCAATATCTAACATTTTTTTATTTTTGGCGTAAAATTTTAAAACTGGAATAGGTATTTCACGGATTTATGATCATGTGTATATAACAACATTCTACGATATATTTTGGACTTCAAAAATCCGTTCATCTTTCACGGTTTTTATTGTTGGTTGGTCCATGTTTTATTTTTATGCGAACAATGCCAGATAATGTATTAAAATGGAAAGAAGTACACAAAACTGAATAAATAGAAAATTATATCCAATATGGCTTAGAAAATTCTTAATGTCATACATACAAAATGTATCACATTGTGTATATTACTCAATTGTTACTACTGCATTACTTGCGGTTATTTTTTGTTTGCATTTCTATGCACTTTTCCGAATTTTTTATGTTTTTCAAGGTATTTTAACACTTTTACACAATAATATTTTACAGGTGCTTTTAAGAGGAGAAAAATTGGTGTACTATGATTTCGCAATACGAGCAACCATAAATCATCCCATCACACATTGTGCATATGTGCCATACGATTATTGAAGAGTTCTCATCAGTCCGATTAACTGCTCTCCTTAGCTGCACTGGCTTTGCAACATTAGTTTTAAAATGTACGTAATGTGCATCGTCAAATTATCAGTATTGATTGCGTGTAATTGAATGTGACACTTTATTTGTCAATCTGCTAAAATCAATTAACCAGATAATACACCAAATTAATTAAAACGAGTACAAGTACATATTGCCGTCCTGCACTGAATTGCAGCTCGCCAAGGATGCTATCCAAATATTTCGTCACATTTATACTAGCCTCCTTAATTTTGACATGCATCGTGAAGTATGGCCTAGTTTTATAGTTTTTGCAATGCCTCACCAAAGTTTTTTTTAATTATTAAGGGGTAAAAACCCCTTTATGCGAATGTCTTGTCTGTCTGTCTGTCTGTCCGTCTGTCCGTATCCACGATGACTTTAGAACGGATGCGAATTTCGAAATGCGGTTTGCGCCAAAGTATTTCTAATTTTTGAAGTACGGATGAGTTCGATGATGGGCGTTGTAGGTATTAAGGTGATGGCGCCACGGTCATGACGCCTTGTCGAATAGGTGTCGAATTTTTTGTTTCGACTGTTTTAGACGTATTTTGGGGTGGGGATTTCAAAAATCGACATTATTTTGACATACGATGATCGTGTGACCGTGTAGACGACGCCACATGTCTAAAATGTCGAAATTTTTTGTGTTGACCGTTTTAGACGTATTTTTGGGCGGGGATTTCAAAAAGCGACATCATTTGACGTACGATGACCTCGTGACCGTGTTGACCACGCCACATGTCGGCAAATTGAATTATGCCATGTGGGGTGTCTATCGAACGGTATAGTCGTATACGCTCAAAGTACGCGGGAGTTATGTCGAAACGGGGCGAAATGAGACGTTGGGTAATGTGAGACAATTGGGAAAATGACGGGAAAGTATTGAAAGACGATGTGGGTGTGCCACAAGGACATTTACGTGTGTTTTCACCCCTTTGCTACATTTCGTTTGCAACGGTTTATTTGTTAAGATAATAATTATGGTGTTTTACAAACGTGGGAAAGAAGACACATTTTTCCGGTTTTACTGGAAATTTTCCGGAACTGTCCCATACTTTCTTCACAAACCTTTAGGCGTTTAAAAATTTTCTCGTGACAAAATAATTTGTTCTAGGAACACGCAATTTTTGGATTTTTAGATGGACAGGCGGCCTTATTCATGGGGCAGAGATTGGTTAGCATCCCCACACTTTTGTGAGGTTTACTGCATACCGTTGCCTCGAGTTTTGTCAAAATGGCAAAGTTGAGAAGGTTCAAATTCTTAAATCGCCCAATCCTGCGCAAACAACAACTGTACCAGTGACTTCTTCACATTTCTTGGTGAACTCGTAATTTACTGACTGATCTAGCATATACTCGATTGTTAAATAAACAAGGTGGTGGTATTTTTTGTGTTTAACATAATAATACTTGATAAGTCTAATGCCGTCCTTATCTCAGCCACTTTCAGTTATGGCGTGGGATTTAGGTCGTCAAATAAAGCTGTGGAACCCTACTTTGATTCCTAGTACAATTACAAAACAAATGTATCACGACACAGATTTTGATGAGCCTGGAGACCTTCATAGAACGGTTGCCCTTACTGCTAAATATAATTTTTCGGGCCTGGCATGGCGAATATGCCAGGAGGATGGAGGATGGCTCTTTTTATTTTGCCGCTTGAGAAATGATTTACATTTTTTGACGCTGGCTTTCTTTTGAATTTTCCGAATATTGCACTTGCAACGTTTGGCCACCATCCCAGGGTTAAATTTTATGCCATGGTCATCGTCAATTTTGGAACACTCATTTGTAGAGCTAATTTTTATTGACGGCGGCGTGGATGTGTTGTTTATCTTTCCACACTTGGAACACCATTGGTTTCTCTTTAACCCCTGACTAATAGATCATTGAATTTTAGTAGCCCCAGTATCTATGTATCTTTTTATTATTCGAAAAAAAATTTTGAAGTGATTCTAAAATTTTTATAGCGTTCGCAATTTCGGAATCATTTTTGTCGTTGTTGAAAACAAAAAGGTATCTAAAGGTATTTATGAGTTTATTCAAACGGGATCAAATATCCTGAACCTTAAAGGTATCCTTAACGATTCCAATGAAAACTTGCCAGTGCAAAATGCTAAAGTAAACGATAAAAATAAGAATTATACCTACTCATGAATGGTTCAACAATATTGTTCATTTCAAGCTTACTGCCTCATTTTAGATAATGAACACATATGTAACATGTTCCAAAATCCATACAACACGTATGTACACGTATCCAAAACAGCAAAATCTTATAGAGTATTTTATGTTTATCTAAATGTGTTGCTCTCTAATTCCATTGAAGGAAGTTCCTCCAACAACTTGCATTGAGATGACCATCATTGTATGAGAGCGATGGGTTGGTGATTATTGGGGCCATCGCGATGGGGAGAAAGGTTGTATAATTGTTAACGTTAGCTAAAAATAAGATTTGTCAAATTTGCATTAAATTTATGAAAATTAGTACCTAATTCTGTCAAATTATTTACCATAACTTTTAAAAATCCCTATTTCTCCAAAATATGAAATCTAAGACAATTCCAAGCTTCATAAGTCGACAAATCTAAATCTACATTAGCACAGAAAATTTAAAAATAAAATAAAAATTGAAAACTGTGAGAAAATGTGGTTGAAACATTTTTTTTCACGCATATCTGAAGTAGGAATGACTAGAAAAGTCTTTGATTGGTACAATTCATTCAAAGCTGAATTCTGTCAGAATTTTTGCAAATACTATATACTAATCTATCATAAATGATGCATAACTGATTTATGAGATATGGAGACAATTGTTTAGATGTCCTTTCAGTCGCGCAAACTGATTTTCCAGCTATTCACACTTTCTCGTCTATTTCTGACCTAACTCGAAATCTTTCAATTTGTGACGAATTGTTATCATACGTGTGGTAAACTAAGCTACCCGATTCATTTTAAATTTCGCGATTTCGTTAAATAGGAAATTTGCCATAAGCAAATAAGTGGACCTTCTATACAAAAAAATAACCCTGTAAGTTTCCAAAAAGCATTGTAGAGGTAGACCGAGCAAAAAGAGAATATCCCCGTCGCATCGATCTCACCGAATTTTATATAAAAACTTGCGAATTTAACTTTGTGTGGAAAGACCAATGTATATTGACTATTTTTGAATTATATGCAACCACTCCCCTCTCAAAATTTGGGGGAAATAATTGGGGAAAATGAGAAATCCAATGTACCCTAGGTACAAAAAGAATTGGACCCCAACTTGCATTTGCAGTTTGGATTCCCTCATGAATATGAACATTTTGACGCATCAAAAGTTTCCAAATTCAAAGATGTTAATTTGGCTGATATGTACAATGAACTTTGGTAAGTAACATACGGACAAAAAACGTTCTCTCAAACGTTGACAAGTCCTTTACTTTTTGCATTACAGTATCCAATGAAATCGACATGTTAATGCCATTGCCTGCACTTACTATTATGTTGTGTAATTCCAAATTTGCCACGTCGAAAGCTTGACTGCATTCGTGTTCTTGACAGACATGTTTATTGATAGTCTAAAGAAAATGGAGCTATTTGCTTAAATATTTCGACATTTTATCTTTATTTCTTTCTCAGATTATCACCGCGATTAATGAAGTATATTTTATAAGATTCACTTCCTGCTGGTAACTACACACATTTCGATATATTTAAATAAATACAATTCGATCAGTTTCTTATTTATTATATAAACAAAACGAGAATCATTACAACTCTTTAATAAAATTTGATTAATTAACTGTAGCAAAGAATCCATGTCTGGTTATGTCTCGGGTTCAGTATGCTTCCCAATGTTCCAAATAAATAGCTGAACTTACCATGAATCTATTCAACCTTGACGACGTCAACTTGGGGATGATAAATTTTGCTGCTAACGACCTTTACTTCAAGTTCGCTCTGTATTTCATCAACTACGCATATCTACCCCCAGTTTACAAACATCCTATATTGATCCAAAATTTTACACACTCTAACTCCAAAGAATGTTTCCAATTCTAATTCCACTTTTAAAACTACTGAACTAATCGCGGCCTCCCCTCTTTTAAATAAAGTATGTCTACCCGAATGAATTTTTAAAATTTTCCAAACAAACCTCATTCCATTAGTGATACCACGGACCAAATTTTTTACCAAAGGTACCACAAATTTCCTACATTCCACTAAGAATCCAAGAACACCAAATACCATACCAACCGCACAAAGGGAGAAAACTGGAAAAATCAATTCCAAAGTGATGGAAATTGCCTCGTGAAATGTGACAGGCTCCCTCAAATTGCCAAAAAAGTGGCGCACAGCTTCGAAATATTTTCCCTGTTTCGTCAACCACTTCTTCCGTAACCAATAGTTAATTAGGAACATCTCCAACCACACTTGGTTTAAACCAGAGGCCTCAATCCGCTCCCATTCCTTGGAAAAGTAAGACACTAGCAAATTTTGGGGCCCAACATGGTAAACTACCATCTGCAAGGGCGTGTCCTCCTTATTCCTTACAGTATTCCGATTACCCAACAAATGTACCATTTTCACGTAGTTTTCTAATCCTCTCTGAGATACAAATAGCGCGATACTTTCATGCTTTCTGGTTGTGTTTTCAGACATTATTTTTTGCAACATTGTTTCCACCGAAATCGTACCAATGGACAAAACTCTTTCCTGAAGTGTGGTATACGAGTCAGTAAATTGTTGATTCCATCCGTTTCCCGAGTTTGTTTTTGGAATGACAAATTCCGTAAGGTATGTGTGATACGTGCCACTGACATCTTCGCCACCATCCACCGCTACCATGGGAATTTTCCAAGTCAGCAGTTCATCCAGCCCGCGGGGTGTTTGGGGCGGGATGAGAACAGCCATACACGAATAGATCAACCCTTGATAGAGATTCATCATCAAAAAAAAATTCCCAAACAGCCAAAAAATGAGCGTGACCATGTCCACGTTTCCAGAATCCCCGCTTGGTTGTCCTAGAAGAATGCCTATTACTAAGATCTTCGCTAAGCCACGGTGAGAGTCTTTCTTCACACCACACCAATTAACCCAAGCTAAATAGCCAGCTACTAAAACAGCGCTGACCAGCAGACAAATCCACGTCTCTTGGTCGAAGGGCGAAACCCGGGTCGCCATCCCACTCGCAGAGGTCGCTGGGTTCGTCAACGTGACAAAGTTGAAGGGTTCGATTCTCACTTTGTAAACATGCTGGTCAGGATAGACCGAATTGGCCTGTCCACATAATGCGATACCAAAATTCTTAACCCCACTTGAATAGTCTGACTTGGTATTTACATCAACTAGGGTTAGATTATGTTTTTCAGCAAATGCTGCAGTGTAACAGTAGTATGGGTCGTCTAAATTTACAAATCCAGTATGGACCAGACCACACGTTGCGTCAATTGAATGTTCTACGAAGGCCAACTGATTGTGCATGTTGCTGTTCAGAACATCCCAAGCCTTACGGATTCCTGGTAATGTGTGACTCTTCAGTTTTGAAAATACGATCGGATTACACGCAACGCACGGAATTAGTAGAGGTAACGTCATACTCTTTTCGTATATTAAAAACTTCGCGCTATATATCACCTCAGCAGAATGTGTAAAACATGTCGTTTCGTTTGTTTGAACGAAGACGTAATCCTGCCTATAGACCCTGTCAGCAAGGACTAACAAGTATTCACACTTCAATTTTCCGTATGACTTCATATACGCGGTGGGTAACCTAGGTAAGAAAATAGCTTTTGGTCGTGCAGATTTTTCCGTGGCGCGATACATAAACGGGGTCACGGAGTTGCCGTAGGTTAAATAAAATTCTGACCCCATTTGACACAGGATAAGGTGACGGAGTGGAGTGTAAGGATTCTTCATTCGAAGATAATTAAAATAGGGGAAGTCGCCTTCCACATTGAGGATCTTAAAGCACTCTGGAGTAAATATGAAGGTCAAATCGGCATCGTCAAATAGACCGTCGGACAAACCCGATCTTTCACAAAATGTGGAAGAAATGGTGACGAAGAAAACAACCAGTGAGACAAAATGCAACAAGAGAAAGTTTAGAAAATTTCGATTTTTAGCTAGTATAGTCGTAATGAAACTAATATCACTTTTTAATAAGACTGCTTTCTGGAAAAATATTACTGTCTGCTCTGTTTGGCATTTCGTTATAATATCCGAACTCTTTTTGTATTACGCCTTATAACATTTGAATTATTTAGTACCTTCTATGCTACTTGTAAGCATTTCATCAGTGTAATGGTTTCATACCAGTTTCGCAGTAGCGGAACTATAAATTTGGGGCCGGTAGGCAGGGGTTCGCTGGGGGCCCCTGTTCCTGGCTGATTTGACAACAGAAATTTTTTAATGTTTAGGAAAGCATAAACTTGCTTCTGACCAAGGTAATTTGCTATTTAATTCGTATGATTAAACTAGAAACGTTGAATTATAATATCGTATTAAGAAATTCGCATTGAAAAGCCATGCACATAGGGTGTACATGGCATGTACATGCGTAGGGTCGATTTGCAAGTCGATATCATGATTTGCAAATTCAATTTAAGTTTTGACTTAAGTCCTAAATTTGGGGCGATATTCAAAATTTTTTTAAACTTACTTTTTTAAACGTAAGTGCAATTTGGACCACAAATTTAGCATGGTTTTCGTCAGTCTGCTTCGGACAACAAAAGCTGAAAATATGGATCTTTTCAAGTAGAAAGATCTGGCATCAGGTTGCCAGAAGTAAAAGCAAGGGGACAATGACATTTTTTGACGATTTGTGTATTGATAAAAAATCTATGAATTTCCTAATTTTTAAGCTTTTGATCTGTCATAATGTACGTATTCGGAGGAATTTAAATGCAAAATGCTAGTTGGGATCTAATTCTTGTTGGACCGAATGCACATTAGCTTTCTCGTTTTCTCAATTTTGTTCTCGTAAATTCTAGGCGGGTGGTTACATCATTGCATGCTATCGATTTCTTTAACGGCGTCAAAATTCGAACGGTTTGACAAGTATTTAAAAAAACTTGAAATCCTGGCTGAAATTTTGCATGATTTCCAAATTCCTCCGCGTAAAATTGGCTTATTGGTAAAAAAATCATAATTTGGGATCTACTAATTTTAGTCGGCTCTACCAACTTGAAACTAACAAAAATATTAGTTTTCTCAATCCCTATTGCAAATAAAACCGTCTTAACTAAATTTTAACACTTCTGACGGTTTTAACTTATTTTCATTGTGTGAAATCATTTTTACCATGGGAAAAAATTTCTTTATTTCGTCAATTTACTTGGTTTTCAGGCAATAGTAAATGTTTGTAAATGTAAATGTAGAGTTTATGGACAAGCAGGGGTTTATAGATAAATCTAAGTTATGGTCGGAAGAGATAGAAAATTTTTGAAAATGCATTTATTTACATGAAAAAAATGCCATTGAGTAGGAGCGAAGTAGTTGCATAGCCCATACGATTGACAATCAACATCAGAAAACCAAAATCCGATATCTCAAACCGTTCAAAAATGAAAACACAAAATTCAGAACAACTCGCAAAAAGTATTTGCCACTACGAAAATGTGTGCGGACGCGTGCGGAAAAAGATTTCTGACCACTTCAAAAGTGAAAAAATTTGTCCGGGTCAATTTGCCGAATTTGAGATATGTATGAGGAAGGGAGGAGTGATAAAACTAAAAAATCAAATGGCCGCCCTGCTCGTGTGATGACCCACAAGGTGATTCGTAGAGTTCAGAAGGAATCCAAAAAAGACCCTGGAGTATCTGAGCGAAATTTGAGTAAGAAATTGAAAATTGCTAATCAACTTTGCATAACTTCAAAGCCAAGAAGTTGGGAATCAAATCTTATAAGGTAATATCTGCACCAAAATACAACCAAGGTCAAGAAAAAAGAGCCAAGACGAATTGTCGGAAGATTGCTGGAAAAGAGTCGCGCAAAACACGCCCGTCATTATGGTCATGGATAACGAAACCTACCGTCCGATTGATTAAAATGGAGTACCTGGAATAAAGTACTACTCATCCACTAATAAGAAAACAGGTTAAAATTCATTTAAATGCAAACCCAATTCCAATATTCTGCTCGGCGATAAACGATTTAACATGCAATTGAGATAGGTTAAGTGAACAATCCCCCGACATTCCACCCACATAGGACCGATTGACAGATTTTGGGGTTTATGCAAGAAAGAATATAGTGAGTATAGACGAACAAAACCAGCCAAAAATTTGTGAGGATTCCGACAGATATGGACACATTTCTCAAAAAAGGTAGCAGAAAAGAGTGGCAAAGCACTTATGGGCAGCGCGCGACAAAAATTTTTTTTATTTAGATAAATGTAAAGTAATGTAGAGTAATGAAAAGTAATAAAGTTTTATTCACACCAAGTCAATACTCCAACCTTTACCTTTTACTAATCTTGGGCGCTTTGATTGTGGCTGGGGCCCTAACAATCAAAACCTTTTCTACCACGGTTAAAAGCATCACATCGGCGATCAAAATTTGAGGAAATGATTTAATGCAAGTTAGTTTTTGTTTTCCAAATATAAAATTATATAAGCGGCGCGCCCAAAAAATATAGTGATGTCAAAATTTCGTGTTTGGAATTGGAGAATTGGGAAATTTCAATAACTTTTACGGCCAAATAAGAAACTGCTATTAAATAATTTTCTCAACTTTTGGCTGCCATTCTGATGCTTTTTAGCTCTGTAGCAACTTTCGGACCAAAACTAGGGCCCCAGGCTGGGGCCCTAAGAACCAAATATTTTGATTGTTAGGGCCCCTGGCAAACTACTTTTCCTTGCTACTATGCACTGCATAGTATGCAGTACTTACTACTTTTTACGCATATAAGTCAATATTCATTGACTCGAATCTCAGCATTTTTCGAATTAAATTATAATAGAAAATTTGGCACAATTTTGATTTGATTTATTGAGTATCCCTTCTGCAATGTTTACCCTTAGTTTCGCCACCGTTCAGGTGATTAACTTCATGGTGTAACAATTTTTTTTTAATTTTGAAAAGGTATGGGGCCCCCATTCCGTGGTTCCTGGGGCCCCACACAATACTTTTGTTACTATGCAGCATTTACTACTTTCTACTCATTCCAGCCAATATCAATTCAGTATAATCTCAGAAATTTTCGAATTAACTTATAATATAAAATTTGATATAATTTTTTAGCAAAGCTTGAATTCGATTTTTTGAATAGCCCGTCTGAAATTTTTACCCTTAATTTCGCTACTGTTCAGGTCTTGAACTTCATCGTGTAACAAATTAAAAAAAAACGTTACGAACAGGTTTGGGGGCCCCCACTTCGTGGGGGCCCCTATGCGATGCCTACCCTGCCTACCCTAGTTCCGCTAGTGGTTGACGCTGTACTTCAGTTATTGGCTCACTTGTAAAATACATCACATTTGAATGGTTAGTTAGGAAATTGTTTATTGGAATAAATTTTAAAAAAAACTATGAAATCTGGTTGACCTTGCAAATATTAATTGTAGGAATAGAGATGGGAGTTAAATGAAGAAAGTTCATGAAATAATTCGAAAATGTTGTACTAAATGTAAATTCAATGTTAGTAAATGTAGAAAAAATTAGGATTTTGTGTATAAGGAGTTATTTAGAAAATACTTATATTTTATAAAATATTTGTACAGGAAGTATGACTAATAAACATAAAAAAGCATAACAACTATATTTTTTCTGTGCATTGTAACCTAATTTTATTTATAAGATTTGTTAAAGTTATTCTACTAATAAATCAACACACTGCAAAGATTAATTTCGGGACCCAATGAAGATTTTGCTGGTCAAAAGTTATGTACACGTAGGGAGAATGCATTCGCTGGGATAGAAGCTTTCTGCGGAGTACAATCTCCGGGTCGTGGTGCTGTTCTAAACCTTGTCACCACGAGGCTAAAAATTCTCAAGGTTCGAGTTGAGCTTGCTTCGCCATGCTATGCGGGTTTTCATGATGAAACCTCCATCGTCTGCTCGCTCGCTTTAGTTATTAATGAGAATGCCTGGATATTTATACATGCGTTATTCTGGATTTCGATGCCCAAAACGTAATTTGTCGATAAGTATTGTAGTAAGTAAATTTTGCATAAAGTAGGGTATTGTTTGAAAGATTATACAAGGTATTCGGGAACTTAGGCAGTGTGTAAATATGTAGGCATAGGAGATGAATTGTTTGGAAAGACCTGTTCCAAAACAGTTTTACAATTGTCGCATTTATTTATCTCAAAAGTCAAAATATTTAAGCTGTGGTGAGCACCAAATCAGTACGCAATTTTTTAGCCTAATATTATTGATGTTGGAAGAAACATGAGAAAGTTTTTATTTTCTCACATATAAAGACTCCAGTCGACTTGAAAAAGTGCGTAGAGTAATAAATATGCTTAGGTACTGCCACTTAGGTAACTTATTTGAGATTTTTTATCTCATTTACAAATATAAATTTAGGGGCTTCCCGATATGACGTGTTGGCATACCATTCACTGTTGTGGAAAGCTAAGCAGTTTGTATTAATCAATTAAGGTATTTCAAGGTTTTCTGTTTAGAACTAAATCAAATTATGGCGTGACTGTCAAGATTTAAGTACCCTAGAGAACATTTGGTCTCTACATATTTATGGAAAATATATGCCAAGATGCGAACCCACCGAAGACGAAGGAATTAATAACAAAAGTTTAAACAAAACTGGAATGTAATACCAGAAGAAAATTTTAGAAAAACTAGCCCATATCATTGGCGTAATTACGGTAGGAAGTTCAAATACGGTAGTAAGGCATGTCTAATAAAAAATGGTTGCATAAAATATTGCACTCGTGAAAAGTAGCCTATTATGTTTCCCCCGGAAATGATGACAAATTTCCATCAACGCTCAATATGTATGAAACCCTATTATAACAGAATTTGGGTTAATTTTGAACATAAAACCTTGCAGGGCCTTCACTGATAAATAGCAAAAACTTTCCACTGGAGTGAATGGTATGCCAACGCATCGTAACGGGAAATCGATCTTTGTAAATGAGATAAAAAATCCCCGAAAAATAAGTTATATAAGTCACGGAAATTCAGGCACGGCTGGAAATTAACGCAACAAAAAATATATTAATCATGAATTGTCGAGATTATTCCTGATTATTTTCACCCCAGTGATGAATTGCGATATCAGTTTGTTACAAAACTTCTCATACTACACTGCGTTAAAAATATACGTACTCATTCCTGACGTGCTGAAGCGGTGGGAAATGTATGTAATGAAAATGTAATGTGAAAAGTCGTAATCATGTCGCCTGGATCCGATAAATCATCTCGACTTATCACAAACAATTCTAAGGTTTTCCCAAGAGAGAACTTACATAACCTAAATAGTGAGATCAGGCTGCCCCAAATCGGGGGCCCGCTATAAAACTGGACTAATTTAATCGAGCATTTCATTCCCTGAGTGAACTGAACTACAAGCTGCAAAATGAAGGCTGCCATTGTTCTCGCCCTCGTCGCCATGGCATAGGGTAAGCTTAGGAAATTCTGAATTGAAAATCTGTAATTTTTTTAATCTTAAGTTTCCAAAAATGTTAATTACCCAACTTTCCCCTTTCTAGCCATGCCCAAGAAGGAAACCCAACCCCTCGGCTTCCCCGGTCTTAACCTTGGCAATATTGTGGGCGGAGTGGAAGCCATCCCGAACGATTTCCCCTTCATGGTCGACATGCGACGTGGCGGTCACTGGTGTGGAGGTACATACTTGCATGTGCAAATATATGGGGCAAAATGAGAATTCGAGCTAATTTGAAACAAATTAATTTTCTTAAGCCTCCCTCATCAATGAGGAGTGGGTTGTGACGGTTGCTGATTGCACAACCGCGGCGCCATCTGGTAAGATTAACAAATATCTACTTATTTAAAAAAATACTTAACGGAGTCTTGCAGACTACAGTTTGACTATTGGTGACCACAACATCAACGTCGTGGAAGGGACCGAGCAGACCCGTCAGGCCGTAATGATCATAACTCACCCGGAGTATGGAACGCCATTCCGATACGAAAACGACATCGCCCTGATGAAGGTCTCTCCCCCGTTCAACTTTATCTCTCAGGTCCAACCCGTTATACTTCCAGAGTTTAACTTTGCTCCAACTGGTAAACAAATAAACCGTTGCAAACGAAATGTCGCAAAGGGGTGAAAACACACGTAAATGTCCTTGTGGCACACCCACATCGTCTTTCAATACTTTCCCGTAAATTTCCCCAATTGTCTCACATTACCCCACGTCTCATTTCGCCCCGTGTCGACATAACTCCCGCGTACTTTGAACGTACACGACTATGCCTTTCGATAGACACCTCACATGACATAATTCAGTTTGTCGACATGGCGTCGTCTACACGGTCACACGGTCATCGTACGTCAAAACCATGTCGATTTTCGAAATCCCCGTCCCAAAATACGTCTAAAACCGTCGAAACAAAAAATTCGACACCTATTCGACACGGCGTCGTCGCCATGGCGCCGTGACCTTAATACCTACAACGCCCATCTTCGAACTCATCCGTACTTTAAAAATTAGAAATACATTGGCGAAAACCGCATCTCGATATTCGCATCCGTTCTAAAGTTATCGTGGATACGGACGGACGGACAGACAGACAGACAAGACATTCCCATAAAGGGGTTTTCACCCCTTAATAAAGTGCGGCAAAAATGCTGAGAATGCTGGGTCGTGACCTTAGTCGCCACATTGCGACATGTCGACAACACCAAAAAACATGTTTTGCCCAAATTGTGACACCGTGACCACACCCCCTGGCGCCGAGGGGGTGTGGCACAACTCTGATACACGTAATTTAACTGGATTTCATCCATACCCCAGAAACGTTATCAATCGCCACGATATGAAATTCATGTCATTCGGGGAGGTTGAAAGATATCTTCTATCTGACTTCTTAGCGATATCTGTAGGATTTCGTAAAACCTACTATTAGGGTTGGTCTATCCGATCCGAGAATATCCGATCCGTCGGATCGGATCGGATAATCATCGGATCGGATCGTAAATAAAAATATCCGAGAGCTTTCGGATCGGATCGGATAAGGCTATTTATCCGATCGGATCAATCCGACGGATACTTCGGATATCGGATCGGATATCGGATAATCTGTATTTACTATAATTCCGCACTCTATTGGTGACTTGCGAAATTATTCTCCCTTGAAATGCGTAAATTCAAATGTTGTTACAACTGACAACTGTTTAGCATAATTAATTAGTGTAATCTGTTGCAATTTCTTACTATTTTTAAACAAAGTATCTCACACATCAAGATTTTATGTAATACGCATTCTAGTTTTAACATCAGGTAATTAGATAATGCTAATTAATTGCTTTACGTATCAATTGACGCAAAGTTATTAATTACTTATTACAATTACATTACCTTAAAGTACTTAGAGCGCATTATCAGTTAAACTACTGATTAATTTTGCCTTGAGTATTGTTCCATACAGTTAATGAAGTAATTAATTACAAAAACAATTGTTATTAATTACCTAGCTAATAATAATTATGTGCTTTTGTAATTAATTACTACAGTACTTAGCTAAATAAGTTGCTTATTCATTTAAAAAATGCATCATTAACGGATTTGATTGTCTTTTAAAAATGTCGCCTTTAATTTTAATTTTTAATTAATTTTCAACCTTTAATTTTTAATTAATTAATTGTTTTAAATGTATTTGTTATATAATTTACCTATCAAAACGTTGTTACCGAATTCTCCTCGCTGAAACCGATGACAAATCGCACTGTTCCTCATAATGAAGCTATCATGGCTGCTACCAGGATATTTCGCTACGATATCAGTTATTTTATCCTGGTGATTGCATATTATCTGTACGTTAATGGAATGACGCTGTTTTCTGTTAATGTAAACTCCGCCGTGGTCAGTTGGAGCCTTTATAAGAACGTGGCTTCCGTCAACAATGCCAATCACGTTCGGTAGACCTGCGACCTGATAAAATGCGTTTGACACGATATTTCGTTCATCCACACTTGCTGGGAATCTGATCATTTCATTTGCATGACCCTGCAGAGTAGATGACACCTGACCGTGTTCGAAATAAATTTTGAAAGTTCAAACTGCAACATATTAAAGACCATTTTTTAAGCGTACCTCCGCAATTATTCGGCTGCACGAAGGCTGGGAAGTTCCGGAAACAGTTCCTAGCATCCATTGGAATGACCCAGATCGAAAAAAACCCAATGTTGTAAGAATTTTCGTCTCCGCCGGTGTCGCGTAGTTTCTCCGTGCCAGTGGTTCAACTTCCGGTTCAATCCACTCAATAAGCTCTCGAGCTCCCCACCAAGGCAAACCAGTATGTTTCCTTATTTCAAATTCGGAGAGACTTTCAAGGAGTCGACGTTGTTTATAAACCCGATTGCGCTCATTGTTCAGGACAAATAATGGAATGGCCATTTTTAAAGAAATAAATATTTTTTTGAACTAAATTAAAGTTACGCAAGTCGTTATTCCACCTCCGAGCTGGAATAACTTTAGGCAAAAAATTTAGGAATTTGTGCATATTGAATACAGAAATTCATAAATTTTTTGCTCAGCACTTGCTTAGAATTTTGCCTAAGCAACAAATATTGAATACAAATAAAATTTGCTTAGGCAAATTTCTCTTGCCTAAGCATTGCCTAACGTATATTGAATTCCACCCAAAGAGAGCCGAAACCCAGTTGGTGTTGTGTATAACTTTGCAATGATTTGAAAATAAATGCATGTTTTTGATATAATTTTGCATCAATAGTGAAAAATAAGCGGGGAATATAGATCCATAAAATTGACATAATTTCGACTTTTTCTTGGTAAATAAGGGAGACAAATTGTATCCAGATACTCTGCACTTTTGGTGAGTAACATAAAAACATGAAAAAACTTGACGTCAAAAGTCATAGGTGTTTCTTTCGGTTCTTCTGCACTTTTTGTGCGTTTTTCACCTATTCCATCAATTGTTTGGCACCATTTTGAGTCGCCGCTTGTAACCGTTGTAACGGTGGAAGTAGCTCACCCTGTGAGAATTATTTTGACATAATTGTCCACCAATGGTGCAGAATAGACGAATAAAATTGATATGCAATTTTGGTATAAGTTTGCATTAATGGTGCAGAACAAGCGGAAAAAATATATACATAATTGTGACATAATTTTGCGCCGATGGTGGAAAATAAATGAAGGAAAACAAACAGTAATTTTGACATGAAATATTGGCAAATTCATAGTAAAAATTATAGTCATTTCTTTCGGTTCTTCTGCACTTTTTGTGCGTTTTTCACCTATTCCATCAATTGTTTGGCACCATTTTGAGTCGCCGCTTGTTCGATACCAGTGGTGCTATTAAGTCTGTCACGAACGTGAATAAGTCGCAGTAATTAGCATCAATTGATGCAAAAGACAGACAGACAGACGGACAGACAGACAGACAGACGGACGGACAAGAGGAATTCAATAGCTCCTCTGCTACGCAGGGCGAGCTAATAAACCGTTGTAACGGTAGAAGTAGCTCACCCTGTAATAACCATTTTGGTATAATTTTATACCAATGGTACAGAATATGCGGAGAAAATGAATACGCAATTTTGGCAAAATTTTACATCAATGGTGCAGAATATGCGGAACAAAGATATATGTAATTGGGATATAATTTTGCACCAATGGTGCAAAATACACGAGGGAAGAGAAACCATGATTTTGACATAAAACCTTAAAAAATTTGACGTCAAAATCATAGGTGTTTCTGACGGTTCTTCTGCACTTTTGGTGCGTTTAGCATCTATTTTCTCAATTGTTTCGCACCATTTCGAGTCTCCGATTGTTCGATATCAGTGGTGCTAATAAGTCGGTCAGGAATGCCAATAACTGGCTCTAATTAGCATGAATTGATGCAAAAGAGTCGTTAACAGACAGACAGACGGACAGACAGACGGACAGACAGACGGACAGACAGACGGACAGACAGACGGACAGACAGACGGACAGACAGACGGACAGACAGACGGACAGACAGACGGACGGACAAGAGGAATTCAATAGCTCCTCTGCTACGCAGGGCGAGCTAATAATTAATTGATGAATTATTGGCTGTAATTTGGATTGATAAGTTTAAAATTTAATTATTAAACTCTCTGCTTGGAAGGAAAACTGCAAGTCCAAAGTAAATAAATCGAAAGACTGGAACAAAATAATGGCGGAAGAATGGTGCTTGGTGATGATTTAGGGATGTCTGGAGGATAACTTATGTAGTGCAGCCGTACAGCACGAAATGATGTTATGAAGATGTTTTGAGGATGTGTATGCGCTATCTTTTGAGAATACATAAATGAATTTTCTGAAATGATCAGAAGATCTTCGTGAGATAGCTTGAGGATGTCACTTATTTACATCGCAATGATGTTTATGGCGGATAAGACTATGGTCGATCCAGAAAGTACTGAGCTACGGAATTCTCGGGAGGCTAAATGGCCGACCTCGCCATAAGCAATACCATGTAGAGTTTGAAAATTCACGGTACGGTCAGTTCTTGACCGATTTTCAAAACTCCGCCCGTTTTGGAAACACTGAACCCTTGCGCGAAATATATAATTCCGGATTTTTGAAATTCGGCCCCACCCCCTCGTTATCGAGGTCACAAGGTCAGAAAACGAGTAACATTTCTACATAGAATTTGAAATTTCTACGACGGTATTTGAAGGTCGTCGAGGTAAATTCTTGGCGGCAATGACTGAAATAGTCAGGGCGTCGTATTGGCGACTAGTTGGTTACACCCCCTGATGGTAAGTCATTGTGGGGGTGGTCAAAAATCAAGTCACAATAATTAAGGAGACAAAAAACTCCCTCCACACTCGGTTTCTAGTGTCACTACCGCACAAAATCGTACCCACGTCCCCCTCCTGGGTGATTTGACATCGTAAGTGACCCCATGGCGACAGGGGGTGTGGCCATCAGCGCTTCTTCCAAGGACATGCCCAAGCACGGCATGCGACATATCATTTTTCTCAGCTCGCCAAGGGGATTGCAGTGACACAATTCAAATTTTAAAAAACCACACCCCCTGTGGGTGTGGTCATCGACCTCCGATGAATTTTGCCAAACCATGGCATGCGACATATCATTTTTCTCATCTCGTCAAGGGGATCGCAGTGACATAATTAGAATTTTTAAAAACCACACCCCTGGTGGGTGTGGTCAGCGATTCCTGTAGAATCTTGCCAACACATGGCATGCAGTGCAGCATATCATTTTTCTCCGCTCCAATAGGTGAATGCGGAGGAATAATTCGAATGTTAAACACCACATCTCCTGTGGGTGTGGTCATTTTCGACTTTTCGAATTAAATTAAACCATGTCGTGTGCCATATCATTTTACACAGCTGAATAAGTGGATCTGAAGTGAAATATAGAAATGCAGAAACTAGACCTCCAGTAGGTGTGGTTATCATCGAATTTTCAAGTTGATCGAAACCACGTCGTGTGATTATTTCATACAAATTCTTGGGAAATCTTGAATATTTTGATATGCATCACAGGGTTCTAAATTTTAATCACTATGGAAGAGAATTTCAGAACATGTGCCTGTCAGATTTCGATGCCCTTTGGATATGCTGTAGTACCACTGATTCAGATCCACTGATTCAGCTGTATAAAATGATATGGCACACGACATGGTTTAATTTAGTTCGAAAAGTCGAAAATGACCACACCCACAGGGGGTGTGGTGTTTAAAATTCGAATTATTCCTCCGCATTCACCTATTGGAGCGGAGAAAATGATATACTGCACTGCATGCCATGTGTTGGCAAGATTCTACAGGAATCGCTGACCACACCCACCGGGGGTGTGGTTTTTAAAAATTCTAATTATGTCACTGCGATCCCCTTGACGAGATGAGAAAAATGATATGTCGCATGCCATGGTTTGGCAAAATTCATCGGAGGTCGATGACCACACCCACAGGGGGTGTGGTTTTTTAAAATTTGAATTGTGTCACTGCAATCCCCTTGGCGAGCTGAGAAAAATGATATGTCGCATGCCGTGCTTGGGCATGTCCTTGGAAGAAGCGCTGATGGCCACACCCCCTGTCGCCATGGGGTCACTTACGATGTCAAATCACCCAGGAGGGGGACGTGGGTACGATTTTGTGCGGTAGTGACACTAGAAACCGAGTGTGGAGGGAGTTTTTTGTCTCCTTAATTATTGTGACTTGATTTTTGACCACCCCCACAATGACTTACCATCAGGGGGTGTAACCAACTAGTCGCCAATACGACGCCCTGACTATTTCAGTCATTGCCGCCAAGAATTTACCTCGACGACCTTCAAATACCGTCGTAGAAATTTCAAATTCTATGTAGAAATGTTACTCGTTTTCTGACCTTGTGACCTCGATAACGAGGGGGTGGGGCCGAATTTCAAAAATCCGGAATTATATATTTCGCGCAAGGGTTCAGTGTTTCCAAAACGGGCGGAGTTTTGAAAATCGGTCAAGAACTGACCGTACCGTGAATTTTCAAACTCTACATGGTATTGCTTATGGCGAGGTCGGCCATTTAGCCTCCCGAGAATTCCGTAGCTCAGTACTTTCTGGATCGACCATAGTCTTATCCGCCATAAACATCATTGCGATGTAAATAAGTGACATCCTCAAGCTATCTCACGAAGATCTTCTGATCATTTCAGAAAATTCATTTATGTATTCTCAAAAGATAGCGCATACACATCCTCAAAACATCTTCATAACATCATTTCGTGCTGTACGGCTGCACTACATAAGTTATCCTCCAGACATCCCTAAATCATCACCAAGCACCATTCTTCCGCCATTATTTTGTTCCAGTCTTTCGATTTATTTACTTTGGACTTGCAGTTTTCCTTCCAAGCAGAGAGTTTAATAATTAAATTTTAAACTTATCAATCCAAATTACAGCCAATAATTCATCAATTAATTATTAGCTCGCCCTGCGTAGCAGAGGAGCTATTGAATTCCTCTTGTCCGTCCGTCTGTCTGTCCGTCTGTCTGTCCGTCTGTCTGTCCGTCTGTCTGTCCGTCTGTCTGTCCGTCTGTCTGTCCGTCTGTCTGTCCGTCTGTCTGTCCGTCTGTCTGTCTGTTAACGACTCTTTTGCATCAATTCATGCTAATTAGAGCCAGTTATTGGCATTCCTGACCGACTTATTAGCACCACTGATATCGAACAATCGGAGACTCGAAATGGTGCGAAACAATTGAGAAAATAGATGCTAAACGCACCAAAAGTGCAGAAGAACCGTCAGAAACACCTATGATTTTGACGTCAAATTTTTTAAGGTTTTATGTCAAAATCATGGTTTCTCTTCCCTCGTGTATTTTGCACCATTGGTGCAAAATTATATCCCAATTACATATATCTTTGTTCCGCATATTCTGCACCATTGATGTAAAATTTTGCCAAAATTGCGTATTCATTTTCTCCGCATATTCTGTACCATTGGTATAAAATTATACCAAAATGGTTATTACAGGGTGAGCTACTTCTACCGTTACAACGGTTTATTAGCTCGCCCTGCGTAGCAGAGGAGCTATTGAATTCCTCTTGTCCGTCCGTCTGTCTGTCTGTCTGTCCGTCTGTCTGTCTGTCTTTTGCATCAATTGATGCTAATTACTGCGACTTATTCACGTTCGTGACAGACTTAATAGCACCACTGGTATCGAACAAGCGGCGACTCAAAATGGTGCCAAACAATTGATGGAATAGGTGAAAAACGCACAAAAAGTGCAGAAGAACCGAAAGAAATGACTATAATTTTTACTATGAATTTGCCAATATTTCATGTCAAAATTACTGTTTGTTTTCCTTCATTTATTTTCCACCATCGGCGCAAAATTATGTCACAATTATGTATATATTTTTTCCGCTTGTTCTGCACCATTAATGCAAACTTATACCAAAATTGCATATCAATTTTATTCGTCTATTCTGCACCATTGGTGGACAATTATGTCAAAATAATTCTCACAGGGTGAGCTACTTCCACCGTTACAACGGTTACAAGCGGCGACTCAAAATGGTGCCAAACAATTGATGGAATAGGTGAAAAACGCACAAAAAGTGCAGAAGAACCGAAAGAAACACCTATGACTTTTGACGTCAAGTTTTTTCATGTTTTTATGTTACTCACCAAAAGTGCAGAGTATCTGGATACAATTTGTCTCCCTTATTTACCAAGAAAAAGTCGAAATTATGTCAATTTTATGGATCTATATTCCCCGCTTATTTTTCACTATTGATGCAAAATTATATCAAAAACATGCATTTATTTTCAAATCATTGCAAAGTTATACACAACACCAACTGGGTTTCGGCTCTCTTTGGGTGGAATTCAATATACGTTAGGCAATGCTTAGGCAAGAGAAATTTGCCTAAGCAAATTTTATTTGTATTCAATATTTGTTGCTTAGGCAAAATTCTAAGCAAGTGCTGAGCAAAAAATTTATGAATTTCTGTATTCAATATGCACAAATTCCTAAATTTTTTGCCTAAAGTTATTCCAGCTCGGAGGTGGAATAACGACTTGCGTAACTTTAATTTAGTTCAAAAAAATATTTATTTCTTTAAAAATGGCCATTCCATTATTTGTCCTGAACAATGAGCGCAATCGGGTTTATAAACAACGTCGACTCCTTGAAAGTCTCTCCGAATTTGAAATAAGGAAACATACTGGTTTGCCTTGGTGGGGAGCTCGAGAGCTTATTGAGTGGATTGAACCGGAAGTTGAACCACTGGCACGGAGAAACTACGCGACACCGGCGGAGACGAAAATTCTTACAACATTGGGTTTTTTTCGATCTGGGTCATTCCAATGGATGCTAGGAACTGTTTCCGGAACTTCCCAGCCTTCGTGCAGCCGAATAATTGCGGAGGTACGCTTAAAAAATGGTCTTTAATATGTTGCAGTTTGAACTTTCAAAATTTATTTCGAACACGGTCAGGTGTCATCTACTCTGCAGGGTCATGCAAATGAAATGATCAGATTCCCAGCAAGTGTGGATGAACGAAATATCGTGTCAAACGCATTTTATCAGGTCGCAGGTCTACCGAACGTGATTGGCATTGTTGACGGAAGCCACGTTCTTATAAAGGCTCCAACTGACCACGGCGGAGTTTACATTAACAGAAAACAGCGTCATTCCATTAACGTACAGATAATATGCAATCACCAGGATAAAATAACTGATATCGTAGCGAAATATCCTGGTAGCAGCCATGATAGCTTCATTATGAGGAACAGTGCGATTTGTCATCGGTTTCAGCGAGGAGAATTCGGTAACAACGTTTTGATAGGTAAATTATATAACAAATACATTTAAAACAATTAATTAATTAAAAATTAAAGGTTGAAAATTAATTAAAAATTAAAATTAAAGGCGACAGTGGTTATTTTCGTGCACCATACTTGGCCATTCCGTTTTCGAGGAGAGCGGCATTATCAGTCGAGCAGCAATTATTTAATACCGCATTGACAAAAACTAGAAGCAAAGTTGAACGATGCATCGGATTGTGGAAATGCAGATTCAGATCAATGCATAAGTTTGTAATTCTTTCATTCATACGTGATCGTATTTTGATTTAATTTTCCGTTAACTAATAGATCGGGAGGCGACTTATGCTACGAGCCAGCAAAAGTTTGCAAATTGATCACTGCCAGCGTCGTTTTGCATAATTACTGTGTAAATTTCGGAATTCCCTTGTTGGATGAAGATGAGCATCAGTTAGAACTTATTATTCACGGTCTGGCTGAAGATGAGTTGGATTAGCCTAATTAGTTTAGTGGTGGTTTTAAGTAAGTTTTATACTAGTGTACACATGTGAAAATTTACGTATTTGTTATTCGTGTATTTAATCTTGGACCAAATTTTAAGTACATACAAAGTAAAACCTGAAAAACAATTTCTCATATTAACGCAAACAAAACTATTGATAAGTCTTCTGCATTTCGAGTTATTTATGTGATGACTCAAATGAGAATGTGAGCGGTGGTGGGTTTGAATTGCAAGTCGGCCAAATCCCTGAAATAACGTCGAACAACAACAGGGTCGTCCAAGAGGAAGTAGTTATCGCCGTGTTGGATAAGATTTTACAGAATATGTCTCTCGATAAGTTCAATTAATAGTTAAACTAATTAAATTAACAGCTCTTTACTATCCTGACCGGGTGCTGACTTTCCCAATTTACTATTTTATGAATCTATGTGTCGCGCTATTACCGCACTGCAATCCTGTCACCGACTTAAAGGACCCGATCACATCCATCGAATCTCATTGTTCTGGTAGGAATGCAATCACCGGCTCATGGATGGTAGCAGTGAATATTTGCAGAATTTAACCATGTTCAGGATGATGGTTTTGAAATAGAATTCTGTAAAGGAAAGTGTAATTTTGCAATGAATTGTAATTACATACAACGTAAAACTTGAAATACAATTGCTCATATTAACAAAAATAACTGAACACGAAATTAATTGAATAGAAATTTGATGATTAATTCAAATGCAGCTGTTCACATCTGAAGAACGAACACATTGACCATCTGTTAATTGGACCACATAGTTCGGGAATTGGGACGATTCAAATTTCTTCGCTTGAGTTTCAATTTTTCTTCCTCAATATTGTTTCGTTGCTGCATGAGATCACCAATACGCTTCAGTTCCTTAACTTGAGTTTCCAGTAAGGTAACTTGACGTGTTTGCAGCTGGTACAACGTGGTCTCGGGAAGCTTGCGTTTTGTGGGGCGAGGAGACTCATTTATTGACGGGTCTTCTTCACTTCGAGAAGATGGAGTGCATTGTGGGACGTGATTTCGGGCGGTAGTTGTCTTCATCGTAGGTTTGTCTGTAAAACGAGTCACAAACTTTAGTATACAACTAATCATGTCAGTCAGTTTTAAGCCTCACCACTGGAATCGAATCCTCCAAAAATTCCTTCGACTGATACCGTAGGGAGAGTCGACAAAATTTTTTCCTGTAGGTCGTCGAGTTGGGACAACGCACTTTCACCGCCACCGGTCTCATTCAGCTCTCGTTTATTTGCGGCCCCTTTAGCCTTGACCTCGCTCTTAAGCTGTTGGTACTTCTTCTTAATTTCAGACAGCTTTCTTCCGCCAGGAACCACACCCAATGCGTTGACCTTGAGAAGGACTCGCCCCCATGCTTCTGATTGAATTTCAGGAGTCATTTTCGTGGTGAATTGGCCAAAAAGTAACGAAAGATTTGCAACAATTTCATCAACTAGCACCTCCTTTTCCAGAGAAGTGAAATTTGGACTCCTTTTGGCACCTTCGGTCTCTAAAAAATTATCAATCACATTAATTAAGACAATTAATGTGACTTTAAATTTATAATTTAGCTAAGTTTATGGAAAAGTGGTCACTTACTTGTGATATTACCCGTTAAAGTGGTCAACGCCATTTCGAAATGCAATGGAATGATCGAAAATGACCATAAAAACTTCAATAATTAGCCAGTCAAAATTATTGTAGGGAATGTGGTGTTGATGGTTTAACCGAGATGAAATAAGATGCAAGCAGCCGACCGTCATAATTTTTCATGATTTTTTTCAGTTCACACGAGGTCACAGATTTTCGTTGCTTAGCCGTTGCTTAGAATTTGCGTAAGTTTAAGCATTCTTAAACTTACGCATGCCTAAGTCGACTGTATATTGAATACCAAATTTTGCTCAGCAAAAACCTTGCTGAGCATGTGCTTATCTACGCAAATGCTTATGATAGCGTATATTGAATTCCACCCTTTAAGCCCAAGACAGGTCGCTACTCCCGTTCATCAGGTAACCAGCAGGTTACGACCCAGTGCGATTTCTATTTATGAACCCATGACATCTTACATCGCATCTGGGCCCTGGTAATGTATACTTCAACATTACCAGAGCAATTTGATGAACCCAGGGTATGATAGAGATGCATATGAACCAGAGGTATGATAGGGCATAGGAACCAAGGGTATGATAGGGATGCATATGAGCCAGCCGCCATTAGATGCCACTACCTGTCCCAGTCAGTATCTCATTTGGGAAATAATTTCCTTGTACTTAACTCCGACCAGGAGTGCACTCAAATGAGACACTATTAATGACTTGGGACACCCTAATCTCGATGACTTCATTGCAAAAATGCAATAAAATACACCTACCTTTTTTAGACGAACTTGGGTAACTTTGAACCTTGACGTATCGTTTGAATCTGAAAAAATCAATTAGTGAACCAATCAAATAACTTGGATATTCCGATTGAACCAATGAAAGAAAGATGAAGATCTGAAAACTGAAAAATACATATATGACACTAAAATTAAATAAGGGCTGGTAGTAGCATACTTTGGCCGCAGTACGATAATACGTTAAAATTATTGAGGGGATGATGAGGTGATGCAAATAATTTTATTGTCATTTTTAATTACCAGAACAATTTTCAATGATTATGATAAAGATGCTTATGAATTTGTACTGTTTTATGAGCTAGTTCTGGTAATGTGTGTTTCAACATTACCAGAACAATTTGCAATGATTATGATAAAGATACATATGAATTTGTATTATTTTATGAGCTAGTTCTGGTAATGTGTGTTTCAACATTACCAGAACAATTTTCAATGATTATGATAAACATGCATATGAACAGCGTGTTTCAGTGCTAGCAGATAGTTAGTTTTGGAGGTGGAATTATATCGATTTGTAGAGGAAAATGTATCCATCGCCAACGCAGTGCTTAGAAATGTAGACTTCGTCATCATCATAGATTATCCAATCATTCCCGCGCCTAAAATTCACAACATAATGGCCTGAATTTAAGGAATCCCCCAAATGACTAACTATAAGCGTCAAGGCGTAAGCATTATCTGAGCCGGGCAACACAAGAATATCCGATGCAAATGACTTTTCTAGAATTTTTGTGCCTCGATTTGTGAAAATTTTTAGATTAACGAACAAAGCCCGTGGTGCCAATACTAATTTGGAATTGAAATTTGCTAATCCTGCCGATTTGCATGTCTCACAGAGATATTCTTGTTCCCCGATGAAATGATGATGCAATCCTGTAATTCGTTGCTGTCCTTCCGATCGACAGAGAAGTACATGATTCGTTTCTCGTGCTTTTAATCCCACAAGAACACGTAACTTCGGTTACTAGCGTCGCAACATATTCTTCCAGAGACATCCCTGAGTTGCTTAAGTTCTGTAGTAGGTCAAGAAGAAATAGATGAGGGTCATCCTGCATTCCAATTGGATATGAAGGCATGCATGCAACTAACTCTTGCCTAGTAGTTCTTAGTTGACAAAGTGGAACTGGGGTGAGTAACGCGTGAAAGAAACCTCTTAGACAAAGAGATACAGACTCATATATTAAGTGAAGAATTGCGTTAATATAGCACGTGTTTCCTAAATTTGGAATACCGAGATGAATTGAAAGTGATTGCTCGCAAAGTACATTGTCTGCAGATAAATCTTCGTTATCTATTTGTACGTCCATTTCCGACTGTTCAGTATTGTGCCCTATACCACTTTCGCTCAAACTTACTTCCATTGGTTCTGCTTCTTGTGGACAACTTTCTGATTCCACATGTGATGGCAATATATGTATGTCATCTGGCCATGTCACACAAATTGGCTTATGGTAGCTGAAATAACTTTCATAGAAAAAAGCGGACACACCAAATACATTTGAAAAACATGCATCGATACATGTATTTCCGTCGGTACTATTTTCGGAGGGAGTTATTAATCTGAAGCCCATTTTGGTGAAAATTTGCCTCATTTGGAATCCATCTTTGGTCATGAAATTTAGATTAAAGTCACCAAAGACGATCATCGGGGTGCCTTTTTTGCCACTCAAAAGATCTGAGACGTCCTTTAAAAAAGCTGTCGCACTATACTGGGGACTACGGTATAACACACAAATCCTAACATTTTTCTGTGCCCATTGAACTAGTTGTAAATGTTCACTAAAAATCAAATTTATTTGTGACAATTTACAAGCTGATATGCTTGAACAGTGTGAGTTACTTTTAAACACCAGTGTTCCAATAGATGACTGGATAGTTGGCGAGTCAATTCGATGAAAAACCGAAAATCCAGGAAGCTCAACTACATCTGAAATCAAAGTCCGGGTTTCACAAAAACAGAGCACATCGGATACCGTGTAGTTTCTGTCAGCAAGAATGTCTTCGTAGTGTGCTCGGAAAGATTGAATATTGTGGATTACAATTCTATTGGGCTCGTCTTGGTCCGGTAAATATCTCAATGAATATGGGAATGGTAATTTACGCAATCTGGAGAGCTCTAAAGGCACAAGATGTCTTAAAGGGTCGATTGGACGTGGTGCATTAAAAGTCCCGCCAATATATAGTCCTGACAAAGTAGGTGCACGACTCATGGCTACGTACATTGCATCCCGTCTTAGTCCTCGGGATGGAATATTAGCAACGGTATTCGGAATTGACAGGCTTTGCGATTTATGAATAGAAATGGCATTAGCAGCCACCAACGGAATTTGACGTCGAACAATTTGCATTCCTTGATAATGCCCAAAACTATTCAAGGGTTTGGTTTCTGAGAAGATTGGGGTCCAATGCAACGGAATTCCTAATTTTTTTAGCAATGCTAGATTGTTCGACCTTGCAAGTTGTCCTACCAATTCCTCCGAGAATTCCATAAATACAAGTTTAACAGCTTTCCCCCCATTTGTTAATGGCTTTTCCACTACCCCCCTTAGTTTACCTGTAGCACCATTAAACAACCCATCACTTACGTCGATGTTTGTTGTAATCATATAACGAAGGCCGACTCTTAAAGCAACATGATATGGCATACCCCCGGTTTGTTGCAGAGTTAAATGTTCGGCTGACTCTAACATCTAGCGAAAAATCGTCATGCTATACTTTAAATAATTCCCAGTGGAGACTTCGTCGTACTACATACATACATCAGAGTGAGGGTTTGCCCCAGTCATACTGCATTTTAATTAACCTGGTCACAGTACAATTTGATTTCCCCCTGTGGGAGTAGTTGAATTGCTAATTACTTAAATTCCCGTCGTGTGGGAGTAACTGCATAGCTAACTATTTATATTCCCGCGCTTCACGCTCCCGTTCAGTTCCATAAACCCCAACTTCTATAATTAACGTCAAACTATTGACGGATTCGGATTCAGCGTCAAAAATACATTCGAATTGATATGCGACATCACGGATAAGCCATATTTGGCTGCCACGGTCACGGGAAGGTCACGGGGGCCTCGGAGGTCAAAACCATTAATGGCGTGGGATTCAGCGTCAAAAATACATTCGAATTGATATGCGACATCACGAATAAGCCATATTTGGCTGTCACGGTCACGGGAAGGTCACGGGGGCCTCGGAGGTCAGAACCATTAATGGCGTTGGATTCAGCGTCAAAAATACATTTGAATTGATATGTGACATCACGAATAAGCCATATTTGGCTGCCACGGTCACGGGAAGGTCACGGGGGCCTCGGAGGTCAACACACTAACCCCTCCGAACAGTTCGTCTATGCCTAAAATTTGCCTAAGCCTTTGATCAATTTGAGCGAACATTTTAAGGCTAACTAAGGAAATCTCGTCAATGATCAGAACCTTCAAAGCGGCAAACTTACACCTCAATGTATTGCATGTTCCATGATCAAGTGGAGACATTTTTCCTGCGTATTGATTTGGTGGGAGTCTAAAAGCAGAGTGCAAGGTCATGCCAGAAACATTAAATGCAGCTTTGCCCGTTGCTGCTGCAACTAGCACGGGAATAGCTTCACCACTTAATCCAGGTTCCTTGTCAAACATCCGTAATATACATTGAACAAGTGCATGAATTAGTCTACTCTTTCCTACACCAGCCTGGCCATGAATTACGTGAAAGTTTTGCCCGAGCTTTCCCTTCAAGCTATGCAGAAGATTCAATAGATATTTCCTCTGACCTTCGTTCAAAGTTATCAGTAATTTGCGATAATCGTTTGTTGATATCAACTTTGGAGGACGAATAGACATAAATTTCGAAGTATTAGAATCGCCTAACTCTACCAAAATCTTGATCTTCTGCAACGAAATCTATTGGAGTGTGGTCAAGCAAATCATTGTCAAACGTCTGTTCGTCTCCCTCTGCCATAGTGAGTCCTACCTCCAGTTCATCTTCTAGAAAACTTGGATCATACACCTTTCGCTTTTGTGAAATTACATCGAAGCGGTCTTGATACACACAAAAATGGTCAATATCAAGAACATCTTTGTTTTCATCCCGCCAAGGTACATACAACATAATTTGTTCCCTGTAAAAATTTTCCGGATCTTGATAAAGGCCGAATCTTCGATATCGAATAATTCGAGGAGTCGCTCTTTTAGTTATGTATCCACTATTGTCGCTCAAGGTTAAGACGGCTGCCGGCGGATTATCTGATTTCCGGCGAGAACATGATAGTTTTGTAAAGTTTCAATTTGAGACATAATCAGCTAAACAAAGATCATCTAGTGTACTTGGTCGCACGACATAACGTTCCAAAATACCTTTGAGTGCTATATCAGATGAATCGGCATCCATTTTCTCAAGTTCTTCGGCAGGTTTCACGAAAATTACCCGGTCGTCGGGCCGGTTTGTATTTATAAATGCTACATCACGCGAACTTTGTGTTAATCAAACTCGAACTAGTATTCTTGTCTTCCTCATAGGGGGAATGGGATAACCGAACCTACAACCTCGCCTCTTGTCTTCACAAGTATGTGAGTGATTATGGATTTGGTATGCCATGACTTCTTTCATATCGTCAGATTCGTCTTTCCGGCAGGTTATAAATTCGTCAATAAATTCACAGCAAGCTTGGTGTGTTAAAAAATTCTCTTTGTCAAATTTCGGAGCATCCTCAAACCAGTCCATTCTGTGAGTGTGGATCGACCCGCGTTGTTGCACTTCCTTTCTCTTAAAGAAGTCCTTGTGCGAGTAAGGGTAAAATATTCCACCAATTGGCTTGATCAGAAATTTGTCCATTGCCTTCTCTCGCCTGTCGTAAGCCATTACACATCCTATGGGGTCATTTCTTATGAGATCTGCTTTAGCATCGAACTTGAGATTGGAAACTTCTTCGTCGGTTAACGCATTCTCAGTCCATATTTCCTATTGTGAAGCATCGAAATCAACTCTGGTCATTTCGTCTCTGCGGCAGATGTTGTAATGAAGAATGTGGGCAGGCCCAGCTGCCGAATCATAGCCATGACGTCCTTTTTCTTTTCTTCCAAATAGGACGGCGAGTTGACAATATTGGACAAAAGGCGATACCCGTCATCGTGTTGAACTAAGTTTTGAACACATTCGTTGTTAAGCATGTTCCCAGCAGTTATAATACCGCGCCTTTTCTTTTTTCGTAAACATATGTTTATGTTGCTAGCAATCCTGTGAGTTTGAACTAGACGGTAGCTGTATAATATTTTGTCTGCTCTTCTGCAACGTGGGTCAAATCTTCGAAGTTCCGACTTTGCAATATCAGCATAGGACAAGTTAGCATCTGGATTAAATTTTCTTTTGATTCCGCAATAAATAGAAGGGAAGGATAGCTCCTCAGCGTCCAAATCCATAAGCAATGAGAGCGGGCGCGTTCCTTCTCCAGGTGCTACTGCCATAATCAGTTGATCTTCTTGCATTAGAGTTTCCGTTAAAGGTGCATCGTTATCTTCAGTTTGGGGTTTGTCACTGATAGATAGTTCTTCAATGCTCTCAATGTCTGTATTGCTCTCGGTAGCATCGTTAGGGTTTACTATATATTGTACAGTGTCGGTTGAAGAACAGTTTGCCCAGTCTGATGAAAGAAATACGTTTTCCTTTCTATACAACTCGGTACGCACTAGGTAATTGGCGGCATGAAAAACTTTATGTGGCCGTATAGTTTGAAACATGCTTTAATTGAACTTGAACGGTACTTGTCTCATCGAATTGGCGGGGTATCACTTTAGCAACAATATCCATGTCATTGGGAACATTGACCACTCCACCTCGGATCCCGTACTGACGGTCACTCCCTAAAGATCGTATCTGCGCGAACGGTAATCTTAATGCAACCAGGCGTTCCTCCAAAGTCGTCATGTTCTGTAGTTGATGTGGGATTGGGGGGAAATACAGTCCGTTTGACATACATAATCTTGGCACGTCACCGTTCTTCAGTGAGTCGTGACATGTGCCACATAGGAAATACTTCCCATCTACTTTCATGTGGGCGAACGGTTTCTTGGGATGAAGTTTGCGCACGGTTTCTGTTGTCGTTGGGTGCACAGAAGTTTTATACCAAAGTCCGCCGCATGAACTGCATATCCATTTAGGTTGATCAGCTATTTCAATTTGAAATGAGTTGAACAAAATATCATAATCATTTTTGGCATTTTGTCGAGAAACCGCTTTTCTGATTGTATTCCGCTGTTGTTCCGTCTGCCTGTAAGTATCTTCTTCTCGGCGGGAAGCATGCTCCACTCGATTACGGACTTTTTCCACTTCGCGATAAGACTCATTTTCTCGGCGGGAAGCATGTTCCACCCGATCCCGCTCTTTTTCCACTTCGCGATAAGTCTCATTTTCTCGGCGGGAAGCATGTTCCACCCGATCCCGCTCTTTTTCCACTTCGCGATAAGTCTCATTTTCTCGGCGGGAAGCATGTTCCACCCGATCCCGCTCTTTTTCCACTTCGCGGTAAGACTCATTTTCTCGGCGGGAAACATGTTCCACCCGATCCCGCTCTTTTTCCACTTCGCGGTCAGACTCATTTTCTCGGCGGGAAATATGTTCCACCCGATTCCGCTCTTTTTCCACTTCGCGATAAGACTCATTTTCTCGTCGAGAAGCATGTTCCACCCGATTCCGCTCTTTTTCCACTTCGCGATAAGTCTCATTTTCTCGGCGGGAAGCATGGCTTATCCTGTCCCGCTCTTTTTCTTCTTCTCGGTAGATGTCAATCTTCCTAAGTTCAGCGTGAGCTGCGGCGTCCCTTTCTTGCTCTTGTTGTCGCATATCTGCATCCATCCTGTGTAATTTCTTCGAGATAGAGTTTTTTTCTGCTTCGGAACGACGGAACTCTTCGTGTTTCCTTTTTCTCCGCATCCTTTCTTTCATACTTAGTTTTCGAGGCATGATTTACCCGCTAACTAAGGGCAACACCAACTCAATAAACGTAGGTTACGTACCTGTCGATAAGCCACTTAGCGATTTGCAATGCTCTACTCGATAAGCTACTTCACCTTTCGCTCCACTTCTTGACAAATTTCTCCTCCTCCAGATAAGTCGCTCCACCCCTTCTCCTCCAGATAAATTTCTCCTCCTCTTGATAAGTCACTCCCCCTCTAACGACCCCGTCTTGATAGTTACTTCTCCGATTTGGAATTTGCGTAATATAGAGCGAGACGTTTCGATTATTCAGAATTAGAAAATTCAGACGCAGAATAAATATTGAAATCCAAGATTTGTTTTTCTCCTGTTTCTGTTTGTCTGGTCTAGCATACGTTAGCATAGTTACATAACTTATAATGAAATGATGAAATTTATATTCATTTTATTTCATTTTATTTATTTCTTATTATTATTATCTTCTTCCATTCATTCATTATATCCTTCAAATTTTCTTATGCATCCAAATTAAATATGGTTATGCTTAAATTACACTATCTATGTTTGACTGAAGATTATGTCAAACTTATGTCCCATTGAGTATTAAAGGGCGAGCTACTTCTGCCGTTACAACGGTTTATTTAATTTAATTTAATCATGAGAAAATGCATCGTTGGTAAGCGGCGTTTGCAAGCAGAGCTACAATTAGTAAAATTGAAACCACCAAACAAAAACTACGAAGTGATATTTGTGAGTCAGTTACTGAAGATAAAGACAAACCTTTCAAAATAAAAAATATTACGAGACAAGAAGAAATTGAAACAAGAGTTAGTGATCAGTTTGAAAACTACATTCGTGATGTGCACGCTGGAAATGATAATATTAGCATTAAAGAAGAAGATAGTGAAGTAAGTGAATTCGAGGTCGAAGATATTGAAAGATATTTAAAAGCCTGGGCTCTTGATAATGCAGTAAATCAGAGACAATTCACGGCGTTGTTAAAAACTCTTCGTCGTCACAAATGTTTTGCAAAAATTCCTGCCAGTTCCTGCTAATATTCAACTTACCGAATTGTGCCCTGGAAATTATGCACATTTTGGAATTGGACCATATCTACAGTGTTTGTGCTCATCAGTGGTGCCTGATCTCCAAATAAACATTGATGGACTGCCAATCTACGAGAGTAACAATTTGAACTTTTGGCCAGTGTTAGGACATTTTGTTAATTTCGAGTACGATCCTTTTGTGATTGGACTGTACTGTGGTGACAAGAAACCTGAGTCGTCTAGCGATTTTTTAACGATGTTAATCAAAGATTGGACGAGAAAAAAATAAAAATTCATTCATTTGTGTGTGACATTCCCGCCAAGGCCTTCATTAAAAATGTCAAAGGTCACAATGGTTATAGTGCGTGCGAGAAATGTACAGTTGAAAAATGTCACATCAATAGACGTATGTGTTTTGTTGATCAAAATTCCACTTTAAGGACAAATCAATCATTCCGTGAAAAACTTGACGATGAGCATCACAATGGAGATACAAAATTAACACAAATACGTAGCCTCGATTTAGTTAATGAGTTCCCTATAGACTATATGCACGCCGTTTGTCTGGGTGTGGTGAAAAAAATTTTACTTCTGTGGGTGGAAGGAAAGCCGCGTCAGCAAAATCTCCAGCAAATTTGAAAAGTATCCGGAGTCACACAGTCCTTGAATTCGCAAGAAAGCCGAGATCTTTGAGGGATATAAAGAGTTGGAAAACGACAGAATTTCGTCAGTTTGTTCTCTACAGCGGCCCAATTATTCTAAAATCGGTCCTTTCGAGAGATAATTATAATTTATTCGTCTGCCTAACAGTGGCAATCCGTATTTTGTGTTCTAAAGCCCACCACGCCAAACACAACGACTATGCAAATGAATTGTTGTGTTACTTTGTTTCTGGATTCACAAAATTATATGGCGAAGATCAAGTTTCAATTAATGTACATAGTTTAATTCATCTGGCAACAGACTGTAAAAAATTTGGGCCATTGGACACTTTCAGCGCATTCAAATTTGAAAGTGCCCTTGGATGACTAAAAAACATTAGTGTGAACGCCGAATAAACCAACACAACAATTAATAAATCGCATGGCAGAGACTGGGATAAAATTGAGATCCTCAAAATGCCCCAACTTTCAGCTCAAGAAGGAAATTCAATTCAGTGAACTTTCCAGCACACTCATTTCAGGAGAACATGTGAAATACTACACTGTTCTACGCACAAAACTATTTTCAATTAATTGTAGCGTTATTCGTGACAGTTTTATTTTAACCCGTAACTTACACCTTTTGCAAATTCAAGCGTTTTGTTCAGGCGAAAATGGAAAGTTATCGTTAATCGGAAAGTTGTTTGACAAATCTAGCGACGTGTTTATCGAACCCATAAATTCCTCATTAATTCACATCTTTAAGTTTGATAATTCTCATTTTGTGCCAAAGGAAGTTTTGTATTGCGAACCACTATACAAAGTTCAAACCTTTCCGAACTCGACAAAAGAAATCGCAGTTTTTCCCCTTCTTCATGGTGATGTTCTCCATAGTTGAGTTCACAGATAAGAACAAGAAGTATGTTGAAGTCGTGCGAGCCTCATGGTACACTATCCTCACAAAAACAGAAACCCCATTCAATTGATAAAGTCATCCAAAAATCCTGAGTCAACCTGGGCAATGTATCCTGCTCGGATTCTCCACGCTTATGGTAATTATAGTTTTGTAGCAATTAGGACCAATTATATAAGAGAAATGTTTAATTAAAATTGGTTTTTTACGTCAGTAACCTACGAAGAGGCCCGCAAACACATTTCAGCAGCGGAAGATAAGTCGGACCTTTCGTCCCCAGAGTCAGAAGATGTGAATCGAGGTCACGCGAAAAGAAGCCGTATTCGTCAAGAATTAAACAGAGGTATACCTCCATTGTATTATTGGTGTCTCGCTTATACTTAAATTATACTGTTAATTATATAATTTATATAAATTAAATATGTTGACAACATATTTAATTTATATTTAGCATATTTAGCAATGTGCATCTATTATCACAAGTTTCACAAACTCGTCGTCAAGGGAAATTTTCATTTCTCCTCTCATCTTCAGCTTATACACATTTCGCCAACACCGAGAAGTTGCGACTATGTGGTCGGAACCAACGATTTTGAGTGACGTGAATAGCCACACTGTATTTTGTGTTTTGACAACAAATAAACCGTTCCAAAGGAAATGTAGCAAAGGGATGAAGCAACACGGTCACGCGGTCATGGCATGTCAAAATGATGTCGATTTTTGAAATCCCCGCCCTAAGCTACGTCCAAAACTACCGAAACAAAAAAATTCGACATTTTCGACATGTGGCGTCGTCTACACTGTCAACGCGCACCGCACGTCGAAATGATGGCGATTTTTAAAATCCACTTCCAATAATACGTCTGGAACGGTTAAGACAAAAAATTCGACATCTTTGACCGTTGGCGTCCGTGGCTCCATGACCTACAACGCCCATGTTCGAACTCATACGTACTTAAAAAATTAGAAACACATTGGCGAAAATCCAATCTCCATATTCGAATTTGTTATAAAGTTTTTGAAATCCACTTCCAATAATACGTCTAGAGCGGTTAAGACAAAAAACTCGACATACAAGACATTCCCAGAAAGGAATTTCGCTTCGCTTCACCCCTTAATAGTGCTAGTATTTGTTGATTAATGTATTTTGGACTTTGAAATGTCTGAAGTGTATTTCCGTTTTATATTTTGAAACCGTGTGTTTTGGACACCCCTGGAACCAAAATCCTGCTCTGGTACTACCCTGAAAATTATGCAGCTGCTAGAGCGTCAAATATGTGGGGTAGAACAGTGTCAATGTCTTACAATTTATTATAGGGCCCACAGCATAAGAACTGATTATTAATTACCCCTAGTAGGTCTAGTTAATTTATTTGTTAAGATAATAATAACGGTTGTTTCGCAAATGTGGGAAAGAAGATTTTCCTCGTCTATTAGCCCGAGGAAAAGCATAGCCTGCGAGCGCCGAAGGCGCGAGCGGCTAGGGGCGCCAAATTTTTTTTTGCCCCGGTAAGATTTTTGGCAAGCTCGGGCCCTGTATGTTGTACAGATTCTTCAGATGATGCAGGCTCCGAAGATGAAGTTAAGAAGTCTGCCCTTCCAGCCCTACCAAAGTTCAATAATTCTTTTCCGCAAGTTCCACCCCCGCCGTCTAATCAAATTTTGTCCGCCCCAGAATCAGATATTTCTGTGGAGTTACATAATACTGGTTTGGGTGAGTTCATCATAAATTATTGGTCTCATAATTATATAAATATACATATGTGCAAATGTTATAGATGCCGACGGCAACCAAACCTTTCAGCTCGTCGAAACAAGTTTATTTCAAGAACAAATTGAATATTCTGGTGCAGTAGCTTCATGTTAGTTTCCCATTAGAATTAGAATTATGGTTCCTACAAAATTTGATCGTGGGATTTCTAATTTGCAGCCTCGACCGGGCAGCAGAAATCTGCAACTATTACGCGCCCTGGGGTTCTTGGTCAAATTATCCAAAGCGAACCTACGAATTATTCATCAACTTTGTTGCACGGTGAGATATTCAACCCAATCTGCTTATAACATTTTACAAATTATTCTGCAAGACCCCCAGCCTAATCTTTTATATACTTCTGACCTTAACGCTATTTGACTATTCGAATAATGCCTTAAAATGCCTTATCCTCTTTTACAAACCAATCCTGCTGGGTTCCAAGGGCCGTCCTTCTGTTTATTAGTTAGCCTAAAGTACTGAATTCGTCTTTATGAGAGCGGTGGGTGTGCCGGAATGTTTCCACTATGCGGAATGATGGGCGGTGTGGCCACGGAGTTTAACGGGAACAAGAATTATTATTTATTGATTCGTAGCTGGAGCTCACCCGAGGACTAGTTCCTCAGACGAAGCTCAACCGTAGACTCCCCCCGATTCATACAATACATGTCTTTAAATACCAATTCCTAACATAAGTAAGTATTACAAGATAGACACAGGCTGTATTAAGTAACTAGAGTGATGCTCGGGTTTAAACCCGAGTACGTATTGCATTACACATCTTCCTTACTCTCTGCAATACCAATACTCAATTGAAATACCAATGCTCAACTGCAATAACCATACTCAACTGGAGAAGGGAAGCCAACTAGTTAGAAGGGAAGCATACTAGCTAAAGGGAAGCATACTAGCTAAAGGGAAGCAAACTACTGTATTCCCTATTCATCGTATGTATTAACTAACTCCAATTCATCGTGTCTATTTGAAGCTCACATACAAAATAAATGACTACATTTATAATTCAAAATTATTTACGAATTATTACAAAGTATTGTTTTCGAACCTTGTGTAGTGAAGGACTTAATTCGTGAAGTATCAATGATCAAACATACCGTCAACAACATTGAGCGAAAATTGGATAATTTAATTTCTTCTGGGATTAATCAACATTCAACGGATGACGAACAGCAGCCAATTTTACGGCAACCGTTTGAATCACTTGAGGAATTTAAAGAATTCGACGCAGCTTTATGCAATGACGATAAAAGCTCATTAGTAAGCAAAAGGCTTCAAATTTTTAACCGTTATTTTAGGGAAACGTTATTGAAGTCTGGTCATCCTAGGCCAGTAAGTTTATTTATAAACTAAATAATTTTATTTTTTGTTTCGGTGCAGAAGCGATATTTCACGAAATGTGGCGGGGCGGATTGTGGGGATGGAATAAGAAGGATGCTGAAGAAAATAATGATTGACGATGTGGCTAAATTGATTAGTATGAAAGGCCAAAAGGGGAATTTTAATTTTTCAAGCACCTCCACGTGCCCAGTCCTGATTGGTGAGCATTGACTTTTACAGCAAATACCCATTAATTGTTTCGATTTCGAAATATTCATTAATATAATTTGGTGGTCAGGCGCTGCCCTTGCTTCAAAGCAATTTTCGACGACGGAGGCAGAAGCTGAAAAGGCAATTTCATCCTGGTTTCAACATGCCACTGACCGACTTAAGAAGAATGAAGCCTCAAAAAAGCCTAAGCACTAATTTGTAGCAACAATTCTTAATTGAAATATTTTTTTGAATAATTCTTGTAGTTTACCATCACATTTGTTTATGAAATTAATTATTAAATGAAGTAATAAATCAAAAATACTTATCCTAATATTGTCGTTAGCACGTCCCTACATTATCTTCCAGTGATATTCATGTGACATCTGCATAACATCACCGAGCAAAGTCCCAAAGATATCCACGAGTGGGCTAAATAGCGTATCGCATGGATGTCGCGTATAAGACGTAATGAGGATGTGCTAGCGGGGCTAAATAGGAACAAGCTGAGGAGATCGGTGCGACTAAAAAGCGACAGTGGTGGACATTCTGGCGACATCAGAACGTCCCCAAAATTTCATCGCGAAGATATTATTACGACCTGATTAAGTTTCTGGGGTAAACTAATTTGCGCTATAAATCTCATTTTGCCCCGATCAAACCGCGACCACACCCCCTGGCGCCCAGGGGGTGTGGTCCAAAAGTTTACGGGATCCTCCCCCAGAGGTCATATGTATGATGCCGCAAACTGATTTCGATTATCTTAATGCGTTCTCGAGTTATAGTGTTCACGGACAGACAGACGGACGGACGGACAAACTAACTAACCGATCGCATAAAGTAGCTTGCGCTACTTAATAATGATAGACATATTTAGAAAGTTTTGGGGAATTTTTACATTTTTCTCCTAAAATTCTCAGCGGTTGCGACCGTTGCTGGATGGGGCGCCCTTGTTGAGGGTGGGTCATGTTAGGTTAAACCGAAGGATTAAGGGTTTAACCTAACCTAAGGGTTTAAGTACCTGGGTAAGGTATCAAATTTAGGGGGGTAACATGGTCCAAGGATAACAATATTGGCTTTTTTAACGCTTTAACGTTATTCCACTGACTATAAACTATTCGTGTCAACCTACCCCAAAGCTCCTGAATGGCACTGGTGTCAAGTATTTTCGACGGCGAATACCCTCGGACAACAGTCCAAGGGTATTCTATCTACAGTACCCTACATTACTCCGCGAAGCCTGCACTAGGCTTTGTCTGGCTGGAGAATTCTACCCTGCCTACAGATCTTGGTTCCATTGAGGAACAAATTGTTTTGGAGTATATCCTAGTATTACCCTGTGTCCACGCGAGTAATAATTTCGGCAGGAAGACTGGTCCCAAGGCCTCCCAGATCCAGGCCCCGATTTTGGGGAGGGCAAGCGGGGCAATTGCCCGGGGCGCTAGATCCCAGGGGGGCGCCGGTAGGCGCCCGAGTTTACACTAGATAAAATTGAATTTTCCAATGCTACATAAAGTTTATATTAAAAGTAAATATTAGATACTAAATATAAAGTTAAAGTAAAGATATGGCTTATTTAATGTAATTTAAGTTTTTCAGCTTATGCATATTAACAATAACTCAATAATTTAACCCGGAATCTGTTAAGACGGAACGCAATTTGATTTGGATAAGGCTATTAGTGTTTAAGGAGCTAATTTTTCTGAGACCGACGGCAGCATTTTCGCGTTTATACTCTGTCCCCCTCGCTGAATTTAAGGAGCTCAAAGTCGGAAAATAATCCAGTCTGCGATTTTTGGCACACAGAGAGATCGATATTTTTAAAGGCGGTTTTCACCAAAAATTTCCTAATTTTGTATCCCGCAACCGTTTCCGAGCATTCTCTTGAACGCACTTCAGGACCTGAGGATAAAGGTAGGGAAATGTCAAGTCTCACATAACCCCACAATATCCGCCAGATATTGATGAGCAATTTAGCGTATTACTCATGGGGAGACTTGGTGCTTCTTTGCCAATTGATTTTAGGTCGACGGATTTTTTTTTAAATTGCCACGGTTCACTTTTCTGACACACGTAGCTTTTCGAAACTTGCGGGGCATGGTCGTTAAGCGAGACTTGACGTCATAGTTCTATCGTCTGGTCACAAAACTGGTGACTTTTCGAATCTAATTATTTATTCTGGTTACGTAGCTTATAGAAAGTGCAATTAATTGACTTTTTATGTCCAATAAATTTGTGGGGGTCATTCCTGGTCCGCAAATAGCTTAAATTTCCTAAGATGGGGTAGCGGGTTTACAACGCAGCTTGAACCTAAGTATTCGAAAAGTTTCGAATATTTGGAATTAGCGCCATTGTTACACGCTATATGGGGAAAAAGGTTACAAGGTTTATAATTTTGGCCAACCCTATAGAGTATTTTGTAATTCACTCAATTACTAGCAAACCCATTAGCCTAGAATGTAGTGTTGGTTTTCCAAAATATTTAAATGACGTGGGTATTCACGTCAACTTCGTAGATGTCGCTAACGTCGCTTTGCAACATATCCTCGCAAATTTGCGATGCTTACGAACAGTTGCAATCCAACAAACAATCAGATTGCTTTATTTTGTTACGAAATATGCGAAGTGAAGGGTATCTACTATAGTCGTAAACCATTTTTCGCAAACCTGTCGTCAAGTGAAGTTTCATTTCGTCTCTCATGTTCAGTTGATATATTTTCATGCAAAATAAGTAGTTCACGACACACATTCCGCAAACACCGAATAGTTGGGAGGAGTGACGTGAATACCACACATTATTTTGTGTCTTGGCAATAAATATCTAATGCAAGTATTTTTTGATATTTTGGACTTTGAACCTAACAGCCTGAAGGATGTACATACATTACTGTTTTGTATTTTGAAACCGTGTGCTTTGAACAACCCTGCAACCAAAATCTTGCTCTGGTCTTACCCTGCAAATTATGAACCTGCTAGCGCGTCAAATATGTGTAGAACAGTGTTTATGTCGTACAATTTATTCTTGGGCCCACGGCCTAAGAACCGATTGTTAATTACCCCAGTAATTACCCCTAATAATTACTAATTAGTTTAGCTCTTAAGATAATAATTACGGTTGTTTTGCAAAAGAAGATTTTCCTAATCTATTAGGCCGAGGAAAGGCGCACCCTGCGAGCGCCGAACGCGCGAGCGGCTAGGGGCGCCAAATTTCTTTGCCCCGGTAAGATTTTTGGCAAGATCGGGCCCTGCCCAGATCGTTACTGACCTAGAGCCAAAGAATATGCATACCCAATAAAAATAATAATCGTATATTTCTATGCTGTTATGCATTCTGCATGTATTTAATGGGTTTAATTGCGCACACTAGTCTGCCTCTTCTAGAAAAAATCAGGCTCGTGTCTCAAATCATACCAATAATATTTGCATCTGTCAGGGCCATCGAGATTCCAATTTTGGCATCAGAGGGTAGGGCTATTCCACATTTCATTTTACTCAGGACATGCGATTTCTCGCAAAATCGGGTCTGGATCTTTTATGTGCATCAGTAAGAGTAGGTTGAGCAACGTTTTTATATAATGCAGGATATGCAAAATTCGTCAACACATTGAGAACCGTATCATGCACAAATTTTTGGCAAAAATTACTAGTGAGTTTTGTAATTCACAATTTTGCATGGCATGTTAGGTTAACTATTTGCGTTCAGTCTTGTTCCATAGTCACTTTCGGAACCTCTTGGCCAATTCGGGTTGCATAATGTCTCTCCCAATTCAATACTATGACGAATAAACACCTTGGATTTTGAAATACAATTTGCGAGTCCTTTTTCATTTTTTCTAAGATCATTCATTAATCGAACCTAGGCAGATTAACTTTCATTTGGGCCTAAACTTCTCCCTTTATTGGTGTACAAAAGAGTTTTTACTCAGAACGGGACTATGACCAAAAATAAAATAAAATAGTGAAGTGGTCCTATCGTTTTTGGACACCCCATTTTCACACATTTCAATATATCGACGGAAGTTCATGATGGATTTAATCCAAACTTGGTGGGATAATGTAGGGTGACAATGTCCAGAAACCTGCCAAATATCAATTCATTCAAGATAACATGAGCAGAGAAACAGAAACAAAATCGCTTGGTCATATAATTGTTGGACGCACCCTACGTGAGCAAATTTTTCTCACGCCCCCTTCCACACCCACTGGGGCGTGGTTTCAAAATTCTATAAATTCTGTGGATATCCACTCGTGGAGCGGAGAAAAGTGATATATCACATGATATTGTTTTCGCTAAAATAGACAATTTCCTTAGAGCGACACCCACTGGGGGTGTGGTTACAAAACTTTAATGAATCTATCGAAATCCCCTCGCCGAGATGAGAAAAATGATATATCACATGACATGATTTGGTTAAGGTCGAAAATTCGCCGTGGGCCGCACCCACTGAGGGTGTGACATGCGACCATTTGAAAATTGCAGTGCCCAGGGTGTCGAGGCATTTTTTCGACATACAGTTCGATTTTTAGTCTTTGAAATTTAACGGTATTCATTAATTATATTTTACAATTTCTTTGAACTTGTGACCTTAATTTCGACGGGGTGTGGTCGAATTTAAAAAATCTGGAGATGTATATTTCGCGCATTGACCTAAGGTTTCCAAAACAGTCACAACTTGGGTCAACAATTTGAAAAGAAATCGGAATTTCAATTGTCAATGTTGTTAAGCACGACAAGATCGGCCATTAAGCCTCTCAGCAAGAAATGTCTTTAATTTTGATTCCTCTACCAGAGAGTGTGGTTTTTACACCCAAAATAAGTTCCTACACACCACAGTTTGCTGAGAAAGTCCAATGAGTGAGTATACTCAAAGCATACTTGAGTAAAAGTAATTTAACTTAAATTTGATTTTTTTAAATTTTAATGACTAGGTGGGTGTGGTTGGAATAAAGTTTGATGGTCGCAGATTGTCACAGCAGGGTATACTCAGCACACCATGGGCTCTTTAATGGCATTCGTTTTGAGTCCGCCATGCACGAAATTTTAGGAAGTTTTTAGAAAATGTATTCGCCCTATCTTCGTAATGTATTATGAAAAGTTTACCCAACTGGTACGCCTGAGTGGGTGTAACGTTTGGTTTTATATTTTGCATGGAGGACAGGTTGGTTCTTTACTACAAGTTGAAGTATGTGACTAGCCAATTCAAGATACGCCTTAATGGCCACATTTTTAGGCTCCTAACTCGGGAACACTTAATTTCACTCTATTTCACCTATAGATTAATTTTTTGTAAAAATCTCATTTTGCCCCGACCACACCCCCTGGCGACGAGGGGGTGTGGAACAACTCGGGAACACTTAATTTCACTCTATTTCATCTATAGATTAATTTTTTATAAAAATCTCATTTTGCCCCAACCACACCCCTGGCGCCTAGGGGGTGTGGCACAACTCCGGAACACATAATTTTACTCTATTTCACCTATAGATTAAATTGCACTAAAAATCTCATTTTGCCCCAACCACACCCGCTGGCGCCGAAGGGGTTCGGCAAAATCGGGGAAACACTCAATTTCACTTAATGTCACTTAATTTCATTTAATTTCACTCAATTTCACTTAATTTTACCCATAGAATAAATTGCACTAAAAATCTCATTTTGCCCCAACCACACCCCCTGGGACCGAGGGGGTGTGGCACAATCGGGGAAGCACTTAATTTCACTTAATTTCACTTAATTTCATTTAATTTCACTCAATTTCACCTAATTTTACCCATAGATTAAATTGCACTAAAAATCTCATTTTGCCCCAACCACACCCCCTGGCGCCGAGGGGGTGTGGCACAACTCCGGAACACATAATTTTACTCTATTTCACATATAGATTAAATTGCACTAAAAATCTCATTTTGCCCCGACCACACCCCCTGTCGCCAAAGGGGGTGTGGTCCGGTTGCCCCCAAAAGTTGATAGGATCCTCCCCCTGGGGTCCTATGTATGATGGCGAAAACCGATTTCGATTATCTCGATCCGTTCTCCTGATATCCTGCTGACAGACAGACGGACAGACAGACAAAGTCTTCACATAAAGTAGCTGAAGCTACTTAATAATTTATTGATTTTATTTGATATTGCTCAACCTAACGCAATCACACGCGGTATGATCATGCACCTGACGTCTGACGAAACATCATAAGTATAGTTCGCACTGTATGTAATAGCAAAAAATAAACAAGATATTCTACCAAACGACCTCTCTCCTTCATACGTAAGTAGTTTGCATTGATAGATATAAGCCAGCACGCCATAACGATTGCATGTGAAATTTGATCCTTTTTATTAGACACATCGGGCTGCCATGGAAGTATAACTTATTTTATAAGTCTAGGAAACGGGATTAATCGACTTATAATTATAATTATAAGTTACCTCATAATTTTCTACGTATTTTGTTTTTGCCATTAGCGTAACATTACATCCTCATGACAACCCCTTAAAAAATGTTTTTTTTAAAATTTATTTCTAGGTTATCGGGCCTCAAGAATTTTATTTAAAACTTATTAATTATACGTCGTTCGTTATAAGTTAATTTATACCTTCATGACAGCTTCTCAGTATCTAATACGCGGATCATATCACCCTCATCCACCTGCCTGTCGACCTTGGCCAGATATTGATCAAAGCGACAAAGCTTGATTCTGAACCTTTATATTGGTAAGTCAGGATGACTACATACATATGTGTGTCTCAATTTAAGGTAAACAAGGATAATTTATTTAGTTTCTTTTGCAGAAAAATTCCCATATTATAAGTGAAAACAAGAAAGTTGCTCCATTTATTGTCGGCCTTGGATCTACATAGGTATGATTAAAAAATTGATTCGAATTTCGCCATTATAGATAGGGAGGCTGTTCTTTTGGCCCCAAATTCTTTGTAGTTCTAATTTAGAAATTTTTTCAAGTTTTCTAACAAACTTAATGTATACTTGATTTATTTAAATTAAATTAATTAATAAAATTATGGTGGAAAGCGGATCACGGAGAGGTGTAGGTTAGTGGTGAGAATGATTCGTTACGCGGGAAAGGGAAAACAAAGTTAAAACAAATTTTAAAGGACATTAAACTCCATTGGAATTAAAAATCTTCCAATTACATCAAAACCACAATGGCTCTCTCTACATTTCCCACCTGCAGCTTCCATTCGCCGCTTACAACTTCAAATTCACCCGCCTCATTGGCCAAAAGGAAATGGTTGCGGTTGAGACAGAGACTGACTTCCTTGACCATGTTTGGCAAAATACTGTCCAGCCTTTCAAAATCTAGGAGGTTTTTGATGGGACGCCCCATCTGGCCTGCGTTAGGTGGTGAGACAAACCATAGGACAGAATGCTCCGCCTCTCTCGCTCCAATGTTACGGACGGAGAGGTTGATAACCAGAGCGCAATCTTGATTTAGGGAAATTTGCGAAATTTTAAGGGCTGGGGGGTTTAAAATTGTGTACTCGAATGAGGTGTAGGATAACCCGAATCCGAAGGGATATACGGGCTGACCAGTGTAGAAACGGTAGGTTCTACCTAGCGAGCCGGAATGAGGCCGCATGTTCATATCATACTTTTCAAATTGGTTGATGACCTCGTTGGAGTAAAAGGTTTGACCTAAACGGCCGGAAGGGTTATATTCTCCGAAGATCACCTCAGCGATTGCCTCACCACCCGACTGGCCAAGGTAGCCTGCCCAGATAATAGCGCCAACTTTAGGATTGTCCTTCCACTCGGATAGGTCGACCACACCTCCAGAGACCACGACGAGAACGACGGGTTCCGTAGAGGCGTCGAGGACTACGCGGATGAGGTCCGATTGTAAGCCAGGGAGGGTGAGGTTGGGGCGGTCGTGTTCCTCGTACTCGACACCGCCATGGCTGGCAGAGATGCCGACGAAGATTATGACGGGTAGGGAAACTCGGGCGAGCGCTGCGGCCTCTTCTAAGCGCGGATTGGCGAAGGACGTAAGATCGCAGCCGAACTCGTGTTGCACGGATGGGACTCGGAGGCGGATTTGTTCGAGGGGCGTGCTGATGGAGGATGGGACGCCATAATAGTTGGCGAGAAAGGCCATGGAAGCGTTCAAGTGGGGGCCGACTAGTGCCATAGTGGCCTGTTTATGGGATAGGGTCGCGGGGTCAAGGGGTAGTAAAGGTAGAGAAGCTTTTCCAGTAGGGGAGTTTTTTAGAAGGACAATACTTTGTCGTGCGGCGGTTAATGATAGGGTGCGGTGAGGGGCGCTATCGACAATTTCGGGAAGGATGTCAGTAAAGGGGCGGGTAGCGTTGGGTTCGAAGTAGCCGAGGCGCATGAGGACTCTGAACCCGTGTTCGAGAGCAATGTCAAGGTTGCCTTGGTTGATTAAATCTTCATTTAGTGCGTCTTGGAGGTAGCGGGTGTAGTAGCTGCCGCCTCCCACGAAGCATTCGACGTCGACGCCAGCATCCAGCACAGCGGCGACGGATTGGGCGGGGAACTCGGTGTAGTTGTGGCGGCTGTAGACGTAGTCAACGGCGCCGCAGTCAGAAACGACGTAGCCGTCGAAGCCCCACAGGTCACGGAGGGTTCCGGTCAGCATTCCTTTGTCGGCACAGGCGGGGAAGCCATTGACGGCGTTGTAGGCACACATGACGCAGCTAACGGACGACTGCGGGATTGGTAAAGTGGCCAATATAAGATTTTTAGGTAAGTTAATTGTTGTTTATTTACCTCTTGGACGCAACTTTTGAAGACGGGCAAGTAAGTGTCCGCCATGTCTTGCTGATTGACCATGGCGTCGAAGGTAAACCTGTCGTTTTCGAGGCTGTGGGCGGAGAAGTGTTTACAGCAAGCGGAGTTCTTAAGGAATCCATTGGCCTGGTCACCCTGCAAACCACGGATCCAGCCCTTCGCAAACTCTATGCTTAGACGAGGATCTTCACCGGGAGTCTCGTGACCTCGACCCCATCTAGGATCGCGGAAGATGTTAATGTTCGGGGACCAGTAAGTCAGTCCGCCGTTTCCGACGTTGAAGAAGGCTCTAAAATATTGAATAGCGCGTAAAGAATGGCAGGAAAAAGGTGGGCGGCAATTAAATAATTAGAATTAGCGCCAGAATAAATTGAGCGTAGTGGTAACCTTGCTTCGTTCCCCGTCGCATTTCCCACCGCCAAGAAGAGATCCTTGTTAAAGGACGAGGCCAGATTGATCGGCTGGGGGAACATGGTCGCATACTCAGTCGGAGGTCTGAAGCGTGCACCATACTCGGGACTTTGCGGCCCACCCCCGATTCCCTTAAGGCCTTCATTCCACCAATAGTAGTCATCAAGGTCGACGTTCTGAGATGCCCCCTGAGCATCGTGCACCATCCATCCAATCTTCTCTTCCAGGGTCAGTCGACTAATTAAATCGGCTATGCGGACTTCGATGGATAAAGACGGGTCACAAAATGGAAGCTGGACATTTCGAGGTTTGTCGCATTGGCTGGAGTACTGTAAAATTGAGAATAATTGATCGGTCAATAATTAATCAATAATTGTCTGACTTAAATAATTGCTCTCGACCCACCTGTTGACCTAGACAGGTGGTGAGTAATCCAAGAAACGGGATCAGGGTAATCCAAGACATGCTTGCATGGATAATCACAAATTCATGTAGTTTACAGTGGTGGCTACCCTACAACTGGAAGTATCTGGGTTAACAGGCCCAATTTAAGTGGGCTTAAATATGTCAATCTTATCATGGAGAGTTATCTTTTAATTAGTTTTTGTTTTTGCTACAACGGTACACAATATGGGGATGAATATTTGCAGTTAGATAATGGAAAGTGGAGCAAATAATTATAGTGTCGGTTGCAATTTTGCATTCGACCAGTGGATGCTTGGACAATGGAGAGATCAATCAAAGACAAATTATTTTGTTCAAATCCAATTATTTTTTTGGTGTGCACGAATGGAGTGCCGTGTAAATTGATTGTGGTAATTGGTATACTGGCTTTCAGAATTATGTATCAGTGTCGATCTCTGTGAAGATTGTGGCTTTGAATTTGAGACGTTCGACTCGAAATGACTTTAAATGCTTAAAGGCCTTAAATATTAGAATATCTTTATTTTTATGCAAAAATATGTTCACAAAAATGTCCCTAGAATTTTGGCCAACCGGCGTGTCCTTTAAGAAGCTCGATTGAGGCAGCTATCTTGACTTCATTCTGTAACGAAATGACTTTTCTCTTCTTTTTGTACCGGATCTCAACTTAACACTCAAAGTCGTGAATGTGTGGTGTAGAAAGGACACTACATATTTGCAAAAAGGTTGGGTGTGTTGTGTGAGGTGCTGTTAACCTTGACAAGGTATGTTACTAATACTTTGTATAAGTATGAGCATTATTTGTTTTAGGTATATCTTATCTTTTCCCGACGAAGGCTGGAGAGAGGCATAATTCAACACACAAGGATCGTACGTATGAATATAAAACTGCGCATTCGCAAGTCAGGTGTGGACATACTTTTATTTGTGCATCTGCATGTTAAGTCTGGAAATGACTGAGGAGTTGGATGCTGATGTTATGCATGTATGTAGGTATGCAAGAGTACTCATACATATGCAGCATCATGGCCCCAATAATTGGTCTTATCAGGTATCATGTAAAGCCTGAAAATGAGGGTAGACTTGCATTCGAAAGCTCAATTATATGAATATATTTATGTAAAACAAAAATTTCTTCTTCATATTTCCACTAAATCTCTGTCACTCCGAATTATGAAATAACTTGTTCGTTTGGAGGTGTATTAAATAGTAGAAATATTTTGAGACATGCGAGGTTATGAAGGAACGAATATGTAAAAAGGACCGTAAAGGGTGGATCTGCATTAATATGTTTATGCATTTTTATAAAGTTATGTATTACATACATTACGATACATATTTTTAAATGCCTTTTAAAAAACAATCTCTAATTTAAATCGAGCGCCGTAAGGCTTTCCTTGTTTTAAGAAATGGGCCTAACCCTGAAATATGACCGTTATTTTCTGAGAAACTTTCCTAAGACATCCCTTAATGATTCATAAAAGTAGAAACATTTTAATCTTGCAAAATACCAAAGTTCGATTAACATAGCTTGTTACTGTTTGCGTATTTCATATTAAAAAAACCAGTCATGGAATATATATTGATATAATTATATCCTAAAGGGTAGTTTAAAAGTCTCGCCATAATGGAAAATGTTTAAATAGAAAAAAAACTCGTAAATTTCCACTACGTAGTTACCTAAATAAATTTATATTTCCGTCTTAACTTTATCTTAAATTTATCATTTTAAAAACCTTAATGTCTTAATCAGTTTTTATATTAGAGTTGAATAATAATAAAAACTTAAATTCAAACTTGAGATTTATGGGCTTTTCCCTTTGCAAAATTTTCAAATATAGCGAGACATTTAAACGAGTGGTTTAAGTCCACCCTGTACACAGTTCTCCCATACTTTGTGAGTGACATTAATGGGGCTATGCATTTGTAAAGCGAATTAACTCAACGTAATTGCGCATAAAACAGTGTTAAATTTATTGTACAATATTAGTAACATTGCTTTAATAATAATACATATTTATGAAGAATAAATGAATTATTATCTTGAATCAAGCTCTTTTTTTCGTGCCTTTCAAAGTATACGTATTCAGTATAAGGGACATATTGCATAAATAAGCGAAAGTAGTTGAACTACACTCTTAGAAAAATCAATAACAGATTAATACCAGGCAGTATTCATATGTGACTCTACCGTTTTAGTATTAATTTAATACTAACTGGTATTGTTGTGCATAAATACCGTGACGGTATAAAATTGTCATTTGCGGTATTGATTTTTTTTCATCGCGGTATTGATTTTTATCGTAGCGGTATTGAAACGTAATACCAATCAGTATAACTAATAATGCAAATAATACCATGTGGTAAAGAAATTCAAGGGTTTAATACAGCCTGGTATTGATTTTCACGTTATTTATTTCGTATCCAATTACAACTCAACAAATTATATCATACATACATATTTACAAAAAAAGAGGAAATACTGAGAACGATTCATTAACTTTTGAACGACTTCAATCTTAAGTAACTCCGAAACGGGTCGGAGTTTCGGTTCCAAATTTTGAACATATTGACACCTGTCCATTGACGTGGAGTGAGCAAAAAATCAGCTCTCTAGTCTCAAAAATGGCCCCCCGACTGACCCCAGAGGAAGAGGGTGTCATAAAAACACTTTCCAAACTTGATTATTCGTATACAGCTGTAATCAAGTACTTCAAAAATAAAGGACGACAAGTTTCGAAAGGGACAATACATAATGTACTGAAAAATAAAGGTCATATACGAGAAGCTCGCAGTCAAGGACGATTGCCATCACCTCAAAGACGAAATTCCCGAAGGTTGGCCATTCCGCACGCAGAGAACTTTTGTAAGAAGTTCATGGTGGTTGGTGCATTATCTGGTCGTGGGACCCTCCCACTTATCAAAGTTCCTCAAAAAGTGAAGGTCACTGCTAAGTACTATATTGACTTCGTATTAAAACCACTTCTGGAGATCCACGTTCCAAAACTGTACGGTAAGGACACAAAGAACGTGATAGTTCATCATGACGCCGCGTCCTCGCATACCGCACGTTTGACTCAAGACTACGCCAAGGATTTGAAAGTAAGACTCGGGATTACAATTATTCAGAATAGGGAAATACATACTAAATCCCCCGATGTAAGTCCTATGGATTTTTTTAGCTTCGGATATCTAAAAAGAAAATATTTCTCCGACGCCCTCGAACTTTTTTGGGAGTTTGGAAAGTTGTACAAGACGAGTGGTGCAAAGTTGACGTCGCCTTGGTCAAATCAGTGTACAATAGTTGGAATCTCCGATGCCGTCTTGTCGTCCAAGAAAAGGGCTCTCACATAGAACATGTCAGAGACCTGCACTCCAAGCCGTTCAAGACGTATTAATATTTGAAGTCGTTCAAAAGTTAATGAATCGTTCTCAGTAATGCAAATAACAAAATTATAAAATTTCCTCACACAATAATATGGAAGAGTTAAGGTCACCGGATCTCGAACCACATGTAATTTCAAAAATAAGTCGTGTAAGTACACAATTCAAAACTGTGGGATTTGTTTTGCATGTTAATTTAATTAGTCAATTCGAAATTATCTTACGTAATGTAAATTCGACACGCGATGTCGCTAAAAATAAACGATTCAAATTAATGTTAAAAATATAATATTGTTCATTTTTTTAAGATTTATAAATGCAAAAGCCCAATAATTACTTGATAAGACTTGCAATAATACATAGTCAAGGAAAAATACACTTACCCGCTGAAAAGGAAGTTCACAATTTCCGTTCCCTCAAGAAATTATCCATCAAATTAATTTAGAGGCGAGGAACTTACTCACACTGTCAACTGTAAAGAAAAAAAAACATTTATTTATAAACCGGAAGGCACAAAACGGAATAGAATGCATTTAGGCTTACCGTTAATATGGAAGCGTTAAAGTTGCCATCGGAATCAATTATTAATTTCCTCCTCACCTCAAAAAATTAATTAATTATAATTAATCCAACTAATTTCGAAGAACTTGTCAAAAGATGGACGATCTGCAAACTACAAGCAAATAGTTTGCAAATCCCGCGAACCTGTTTATACCAAACACAGTTGAGACTGGGCAACAGTGGTATAAAATCCATACCAAGCGGTATTGATATTTCACCACCCCAGTATTACAAGTTAATACTCTCCATGTAGAAACATATGGTAGTGATTTTCCCCAAAATTTTAATACCACATTGTGACCTATGATTGATACCACTGCGCTGGTATTGAAATTTTCGGAAAATCAATACCCAGTTTCTGAGAGTGTACATTTTTTCAACTACTTTCCAAAAGTAGTTGAATCTTAGCTCCAACTACTTTTTCCAAAAAAATTGTAGTCAACTACTAGTTAACTACATTTTGTAGTTAACTACTACAACACTGGGTTATATGTTCTTCATTAATTCCAGATTATATTCAGGCCCGGAATTTCCGAGGTAAATGATTATCTTTGTGCAGGAGGTATCGAAATTTATGCATTCACAATGTTGATAGATATCCAAAATAAAACAATTTTATTTCTTATACAAAATATACGCACGACTTTGATCATAAAATTTGATAAGATTTTAAGTGATTTAGGAGCAATTTTATAATCCCTACCCATACGTATATTTGAATATAACCTAATAAATACATACCTGTGTATGTTCAGATTCCTAATATGTAGGAATACTGTGTTGTATAACACAATTTGTATTATGTACAAATGTGGAGAAGCTGGATGCAATTTGAGTTGCATGGAATTGTGTATTATGTATATGTGCAGTTTTGGATGGATGTAGAACAAAGAGACACAAACTCTCGCTCTCATCCAACTAACTGCACATAGTACACAAAGTACCCGACGCAGCAGTGGACGGCTCGACTGCTTCATAAATGCATGGAGAAGTAACGCTCCTGCAAAATCTCGCATGTATGTACATTGGTCACAATTCCGAGAAAGCTAAAAATAGCGCCGAGTTTGGTCACGTAGGCCGCGCGCTTTCGCGTCCGACCTGCAGTATAAAGCCAACCACGGTCCACCACCAAAAAAGGTTCAAATATTTACTTGCTAAAGCAAACGCTTTTATGCACAAGCTTATATCGCAATTCTCAACTTACCTCAATTAAGAAGGAAGTGAGATTGCAAATAAATATGTATCAATTTGCCTCAACCTAATCAAATCTCAAAGTACCTCAATTAATAAATGTTACATGCATAAAATATGTGTATGTAAATTGCCAATAACTGTAAATAAATACTTCGATATTAATTAAATACGAAATTAACCAATTGAAGTTAACTACGAAATCATTTATACAAACAACCATAGGGCTTTATGCTAGGAAACTGGTGCCCATTAATTCAAGTTGCACATACACATACACAATCATTTAGCCAACGTGAATTTACAACTCACGCACCTCTTAACATTTTACTTACGAATAAAAACAGTGTACAAGTATTTGCTTTCTTATTTAAGCAAGTTGATAATTTTTATAAATCAGTCAATCAAGCTTAAATTAATTTACACAACAATTATATAATTAATAAATTAATTCACATACGTAGTCAAATTGTCCCTGTATTGATAAACAAAAATAACTGTGTACGTTTTCCCAATAAATACTGTTTCTGATTTATATTTATGTATTTATATATATAAATATATTATATATATTATATATTGTATATATATATATATATATAAATATAAATCAGAAACAGTATTTATTGGGAAAAACGTACATACTTATTTTTGTGTTATATAATTGTGTTATATAATTTATTAATTATATAATTGTTGTGTAAATTAATTTATGGTTGATTGACTGATTTATAAAAATTATCAACTTGCTTAAATATATATATATATATATATATATATATAACCAACATTTAACCAACCACTAAATAACCAACATTCTGCTTTAACATTTGTTAACCAACATTTACATATTTTTGTCAATTCAACAGATTTCACCCCTAGCCAAAAACACTTTATCACAAAAGACAAATCACCTATTTGGTTACCAACCTCACGATTTATGATCTACAGTAATTACGAAAGTAATTAGCATAGTTGGGCAGATTACAGTTGGTAAAGTAATCGGATTAAGGATTACAGATTACTGCATATTCGGTAATCGGATTACTTTATAGATTAGATTACTGCTGCCCCGTTAAGATTACAAATTACAGATTAGCAATCTGATTACAGTTTAGATTACAGATTACATTATCCATCTCCGACTTAAAAAATTCGCTTAAAACGATTTTAGACAATGATGTGCCTGAATTCAAAGTGGGAGGCTTGTGTTTTGTCCGAATGAAATTACATTGAAAAATAAATACCACTTTTATTCAGAAAATTGCTCCTTCTGTGTCTTTCGAAGTATTTCCGGAAACACTCAGAGAGCTGATATAAATTTTTATGATACAACGGATTCCAGTTGTTGCTAAATGGAAATTTTGTAAGTAATTCGGAATTTTAGGTTACTCACGACTAAACATCGAATTTAGTTATTGCTACTAAGATATTATTAAACTAGACATCTTATGCACACGTTAGGTGTAAGCATAGTTTGCTAACTTTGGTTTGCTTCTAATAGCCAAATAAACATTGTTAAAATGAATCAGTTTAAAATGAATCTGATAAGCATACCATCTGATTCGGAATTTTGTAAAAAACGAAATTCTGTTAATAATCCGTCAGCTTAAATTTACTCACAATTTAGAAAATATGTCAAAACGTTTATAATTCAAAAAAGGTTGTTAATAATGCGTCCACTTGTTTTAAATACAATGAAATTAAGCCGGATTATTTATACTAATTTTAAGTCATTGCTGGCTAGTGGTATATAATTATTTTTGAATAATTGTATTTTTATTGTCGATTTAATTGTTGATTTATAGTAATTAATAATTGATATCCGACAATGTTAAACTTTTTATGTTAAATTTTATTCATTGTTACGAGAACATTGTGTAAAAATCTATTCAATTCAGTGTTAAATTGATTAAAGTGTAGTGTTGATTCAACACAATCGTGTAGAGCGTTATTCCGTGGAAGAAATCAACACAACTTTGTGCTCATATCTTTACGAAATTGTGTAAGCTTTACTCCGTCTGGGGAACTTTATTGTTTTTACACAATTTTGTGTCAAATCAATTCCAAATCCGGTGAAGTCTTATATACACTCCGGATTGTGTTGATTCGGGGTAAAAATTGTTAAGAGTGTAGCATGTGTGCTATGCTTTGTGCATTAAAATTATACCAAATCCAAATTTTTTCATATTTTTCTCATATTATGACCCGAATATCATGGGGTTGGTGTCAAATTACAAAAATTTGGGAATTTATTTTTCGCCTATGGGTCTGCTATTCATAAATCAGTTGGAATTTTGAAAATCGGTCTACTTCTGCTGAGTTACCCAACCAGTTGGCAAACACGCTCTAGAAACGACAAATTTTCACATAATTTAAATACACGGACCATAACAAAGATTTTAAACAAATGTTTTTTATACTTAAATGGCGAAATAGCCTACAACAATGGGCAGTAAATATATAATTACTCTTTTATTTTAGAACCTTGCTAAATCTTCACACACGAGCACTGGCCTTGTAACCACAAATACTCACACTTTTCTCAGACCGAAGCGAAGTTTAAATTAAAAAGCAATGCGTTTTCGTACACCTCAAGTCCTATTCGTAGTACAATTACTAATTTCGTATGCCCACGGAAGGAAATCCTCACAAACTTGGAAATCAATGGTGAGGCAATAAGATGTTGATTTTATAGTTGGAAAACTAATTTGAAAATTTCATAATTTAGCAAGGACCACCTCACCCATTTTTAGGTCTTCGTCCACGGTCAGGACTGTCAGGTTGCGCTGAGGCTTCGGATCCCTGTGACCATATGTCATGTTGCGCGGGGCTGGTTTGCAGAAAGTACAATCCACACCGCCTACCTCGGTGAGTATTTGTTAACGATATGTTTCCAGAATTTGAAACTTGTTTAAAATACCGTTTAAAATATTTCATAGCTGCTTCCACGCCTACTGCTTACTGTTACAAGAAGAATCATACTACACCTAGAATCCTGCCTTTGCATAGTTTTACCATTTAGTTTCTTTAATTGTAAAGGTTAACAAGTGGGTTAGCACAGTGATATGCTTGTATAAAATATACAGTAGGATTTATATACAAATTATTTAAGCCTATGCATGTGTTCCCAATGCAAATTCCTAATCAATGAAATAAATGGTACAAAATTTTACGGTCTCCTAGATTCAAATCATTTGATCTATAATTGATAATTAACTGAGCCTTGCGGAGCAAAACGAAGCGTTAATGGTAATTTTACGATCAATGGAACCCGACCCGAGGTTCATAGAGACATATCTTAATTAGAAAATCATGCTAGATTTATTGAACTCGTATTATTACTAGATTAATTATCTAGTAATCAGTTATTATTACTTATTATTATTAGTTATTATCTAGTAATTAATTTATTAAATTAGATTATTACTAGTAAATTTATTATGTACTGACTCTGTGCTCCGATCCTACGACCGTAAAAAGTAGTGATGTCTTTCTAGGGATCCCAATTCCGGACGATTTTTTAAATCCCGGGAATCGGGATTCCCGGTTTTAGTCCTGAAAAATCCCGGGATTTCCCCGGATTTTTCCCGAAATTGAAATATTACGGTATAATATGAAATGGGTAAATTTGGGTTATACAAAGAGGTCTTTATGCCATTAAGTTTGTGGACAAGAGAACACGTGTACATATGCATGCATATGTACACTTAATACATAATATGTACATATGTACATGCGGGTATGAAATACCTATGTACATGTTAGTAGATATTAGGGTTGGTTAGCCGACGGATCGGATCGGATCGGATCGGATAGACAGTCCATCGGATCGGATATTTCATCATGTCGGATAATCCGATCGGATATTAGGGCTGATCCGATCCGAATCCGAGCAATCCGACGGATATCAGATCGGATCGGATAATGATCCGTACATTTTTAAAAGACAATCAAACCCGTTAATGATTCATTTTTTAATGAATAATTAACTTATTTAGCTAAGTACTGTAATAATTAATTACAAAAGCACATAATTATTATAAGCTAGGTAATTAATAACAATTGTTTTTGTAATTAATTACTTCATTAACTGTATGGAACAATACTCAAGGCAAAGTTAATCAGTATTTTAACTGATAATGCGCTCTAAGTACTTTATGATAAAGTAATTGTAATAAGTAATTAATAACTTCGCGTCAATTGATACGTATAGCAATTAATCAGCATTATCTAATTACCTGATGTTAAAACTAGAATGCGTATTACATAAAATCTTGATGTGTGAGATACTTTGTTTAAAAATAGTAAGAAATTGCAACACATTGCACTAATTAATTATGCTAAACAGTTGTCAGTTGTAACAACATTTGAATTTACGCATTTCAAGGGAGAATAATTTCGCAAGTCACCAATAGAGTGCGGAATTATAGTAAATACAGATTATCCGATATCCGATCCGATATCCGAAGTATCCGTCGGATTTATCCGACCGGATAAATAGCCTTATCCGATCCGATCCGAAAGCTCTCGGATATTTTTATTTACGATCCGATCCGACGATTATCCGATCCGATCCGACGGATCGGATATTCTGGGATCGGATAGACCAACCCTAGTAGATATACTCTTAGAAACTGGGTATTAAAAAAATTAACGGTTTTGTATTAAACAGTTGTACCAACCATGTATAGATTCGGTAATGAAATGATACTTACTATGTGGTAATCATGTTGAATGATTCATTTTATTACTAGGTGGTATAATACCAGAAGTATTAAATTTTGTACCATATGGTAATAATTTTTTTAATTTACCAAATCATTACCATGGTGGTAAAGTCACATATAAATACAATGTTTACTGATTTTCTTAAGAATGTACATATCGGTTTTCGCATTCTATGCACACAGATTATGGAATAGGCTAGTTGACAAATAACATACGCTACACTAAGCAGACTTTTATTATATTGTCTATGGAACAATTTTAGTGTATTGTGGTAGCCCCATTTTTCGTTCTCCATCCTGACGAGATGATTGGAAAAATATTCATCATTTCACTCCAGAAAACTTAAATAAGTAATCAAACGTTTCGGCAGCATGATAACCTGAATATCTATTCTAATGTTTATTGTTTGGCCCAGAGACTCTGGGCCAGAGTGCGAGCCATTCGTCCAAAACTACAATTTGGCATAGGATTTGGCATTTATTCACATACACACAAATTCACATACAAAATAAGTTTACATACATATATATGGATGTAAACCACCTGGTTCTAAAAGTATTTTAGCCCCAAATTGATCGAATACAATTTTAAATTCATATTCACGTATAATTTTGCCGAGGATAATGTCTGTTCTTTGCTCCTTCAAGTTAGAATCATCTGACAACGAAAAGAGAAAGCTCCATTTTATTTTAACCATTTTCTTAATGAATCAAAAATTCACATAGGTATTGGTTAGAAAAATTTGTCTACCAATGTCATTAAAAATTTTTATTTCGGAGATTACTGAAAATTTTGACTCTCCTTCATTTAAACTTTTGTTTTCCAATAATATAACCGAAAAATTATATAAAAGCGCTAATAAAAGTCAAATATCATTAATTTAACATTCTGAACGATAAATTAGAAAATCACGAAATCCCGGGATTTAATGTTTGAAATCCCGGGATTTCGGGATCCAGTTTCCCGGGAATTAAATCCCGACAAATCCCGGGACTGGAATCCCTAGTCTTACCGAATGGAGCCTGCAGGCGCTCTTACCTGCTTTTGCCTAGTTTCAGGTGAAATTTTAAACTTTGTCCTAGGGATGCGAGATTTGGCAGGTGTATGCACCAACGTATGTTGAATTATAATATAACATCAATTCCCGTTCTGTTTGCTATAAATTTTTCAGGAAAAATAGAAAACCAAATGTCGTCCCTATCATTTTACATGTTAAATCCAATTAAAGTGTGGTTTAAAAAAAAAATATACCTCCGCACTGGGAAATATTTTACAAATTCCGCTTTCGTACAGGTCTTGTACAAGGTCACGGGGAGTTTTTGAAAGGTCAAAAGAACTCCTCCCTCTTAAAACTGCAAGGGGGCGTGGTCCGAAAAGTGGTGAGCTTTTTATCCGTTTTTTTTATCCGTTTTTTTCACGTTTTTTGAACTACAAAATTTGCCACAACTTATTAACTGAGTGCCACACTCAAACCACACCCAACACCTTCAGTGGGGGGAGGTGGACATTGGGGGAAATTGAGATTCATGCATATTTCATCATCTATTACAACATGTGCTCGTAATTCGGAAGAAAATCTATCAAACCAGTCCCAATAAGCTTTTATGATGAGTTTGTGTGCATACATATGTACTACATATGTGCGTAACATAAGCATGTGTAAATAATGGTATTCAGTAAAACCCAGCTTCTATCTAGGTACATATGTATTCACACAAACTCATCATAAAAGCTTATTGGGACTGGTTTGATAGATTTTCTTACGAATTACGAGCAAATGTTGTAATAGATGATGAAATATGCATGAATCTCAATTTCCTCCAATTTCCACCTTCTCCCCCTGAAGGTGGTGGGTGTGGTTTGAGTGTGGCACTCAGTTAATAAGGTGTGGCAAATTTTGTGGTTGAAAAAACGTGAAAAAAAACGAATAAAAAAACGGATAAAAAACTCACCACTTTTCGGACCACGCCCCCTTGCAGTTTTAAGAGGAAGGATTTCTTTTGACCTTTCAAAAACTCCCCGTGCCCTTGTACAAGACATGTACGAAAGCCGAATTTGTAAAATATTTCCCAGTGCGGAGGTATAATTTTAAAACCACACTTTTATTGGATTTAACATGTAAAATGATAGGGACGACATTTGGTTTTCTATTTTTCCTGAAAAATTTATAGCGAACGGAACGGGAATTGATGTTATATTATAATGCAGCACGCCCCTTATAAGATTGCTTGGCGTGTTTATAAATATTTAGAGTAGTTTGTTAACGTTGCTAGGTATTTTTTTTGACGTTGCTAAGTAATTTTTTGACGTTGCTAAATAATGTTTTTAACGTTCCCAGGTAATTTTTCAACCATAACCATAACCATAACCGCAGGTATAACTATGACTAATTCTTGTAAGGAATTGCACTATCAATTATACATTTTAATTTTCAATAATTTATTATACTGTCACTATTAAACCAAAGGAATGATGTGAACAGTGCAAGTGATTCTAACCGAATTGCTTACTGGCACAAAGCTACAGAGAGAATTAGCTTTTAAGGCTCAACTACGTGGGAAAAATACGTTTTTCCTTGTTCTAAAAATAGATAGAACATTCGAGAAGGAATTTGAAAAATCCGCTAATAATTCTCATCTCAAACTACATTCATAAAACTTCCATGAAAATGAATCATTAAATTAAATACCTGAAAATTTACAAATAAAATGACGTTCATACATACATATTACTTTCATGAAAATTATCAACTAAAAATAATCACTTCCATAAGCGTTAGTGTTAAGTCGCTGAGGATTATGCAAGTCAATGCAAGTTGCCCCATTGAGTAGACAAAGAAGGAAGCGGAACAACAACTGCATGGACTGTTGCATGAGACTGCATTTCCATGAAACTGAACTGCTATACACTCGAGTCATGCACCAAGTATAGCGTGTGCTGTGTAGCATAGACGAGAGATGCAGCACTCTATATAGATAGCGCATTTTAGAGGGGAACGATCCGGGGAGAGGCGGAGCGAGAGAGCAGGTGGCACGTCCTACTTCTCCCCCACGAGTGTGGCAAGCTTATATCATTCCATTATGTACATATGCATATGGTGGTGGTGTCGCATTTTGTGGTACGCATACGCCGTCTAGCGGTCGAGATTTTAAACTTTTGTGAGGAAAACAAATGTCAACATGCTTGTTTTTTCCCATATTCTGAGACCAGCACAACTAGGTGGCGTATATGTACCTACTGATCAGAGAAAGGGGGCGGTAACATTAGGGCAGAATTGCCCTAAAGTGCAGCCACTTTTTTTAACAAGGAAAGAATACAACTGCCTGTCCAATACTGATCACTCTTCCATGCTGTGTAGGTGGCATGGTGATGGTGGTAAAGGTATGGCGTGCCCCAGGGAATTCCCCCGTTGCGCCATACCCCCTCAGCGCCAGGGGGTGTGGTCGGGGCAATATGAGATTCTTACAGAAATCGAACCTGTAGATGAAATAGAATGAAACTCTGCTTAGCTACTTGGCCGCCCTACCCCATGGGAATTTAAGAGTTTTGCCATTAAGTGACTCGGGAAATAAAAATTTTTGCAGTTCTCTGAAAATTTAGGATTTTTGCTATGTAGCCATCCTTGCGCCGTGCGAATTAAACTATTTAATTATTCACCCGTCCCCGCTGCTCGGAATTTAGGTATTATGCATCGCAGCCACTTCCACAGGGGGAAATTAAATTGTATCGCGCCCAGGAAAATTGAAATGTTGTATGAGTTGGCAAACCCTGACTAAAAACTAATTATTTAATGTATAACTACCCAGTACGGCCAATTGTTATGACCAATTGGTTTCGCGTTAAACAAAAGTTACTGGCAGTTATTTTAGAAACTTGTGCTATTTTTTATTGAATTCCCCATGCAATTGTTTATAAGAAACCATACTCCGAAAACTTTTGTGACCCAAGGTACCAAAACGACAGACGGCTAGCAAAGTGTGTTGCAATTTTTCAGCGAAATTTTCGAGCGAGAAAAAAATCCGACATTTTCCAAATGCTCAGTAAAATCGGAATTCATCACAAGGTGGTCAGCCGTACCATAAAAGGATATATTGACACTGACAGTGTCGATGACCAAAGAAACTGTGCAAGACAATAGTCAAAAAGGTAACCAGAATTCATAGAGGCGAGATAAAGCAGAATTCCTGCAAATTCATGTCGCACCAAGTGAAATATTCCCCTACAAATGAACGCTCAAAATAAAACTGCCCCAGGCCCCTAAACTCGACCTTGGACTTATGGCTTTAAAACACGACAAGAAAAACTGGCTAACTGAACGTCAAGTATAAAAGCGTCTCACTGGAAACAGGGCGCCGATTATCCGGTACGCGCTTGAAAGCTAGAAACGGATACTTTTAACAGATGATCAACACTTTATGATTACAGCCAAATAAAAAAAGCAAAAGGCAGTGAATACACCCTATCAGTTGAGGCTATACATAAAAATTTCAAAAATGCTAGTCGGACCCACCATCCCATCTATGCGATGATTTGATTGGGCATAGGTCGGATTGAGCCAAACAAGTGAATTTTATTCGTCAAGGGGTGGGAATTTGTAGCAAAAATTATTTTTTGAAGTCCATGAGCCAATTTTGGAAACTCTTGGACCTCTACCTATTCAAAAATGGTGACTAGACATTCATGCAGGATCTTGGTCGTACTCATGAGACCGAAATAGTTCATGAGCAGTTGCACAAAAAGTAACACTGCAGTGTTACTTTTTGTTCGGATTATGCTTGCATATCTAGTGGATAGTCTATGCACACTTAAAATAGCTTAAAAATTCTACAAATTATTGAAATTGAAATTTTGAAAAAATTGAAATTTGAACGGAAATGTAGAAATGCATGGTTAAATTATAATTGCAAAAGTATAACAGCACCGGTATAGAATACAAAAACAAGGTTTACAAAATCAGGTTGGCAATAATAAAATTCTTGTAGCTCCTAAAGTGGGAAGTAGACTCTCTTTACTACGCAATAAGCAATCATAGTCAAACTAAAGCTATTAAAAATTTCCAGTAAATATCGACGAATGATAACGTGTACTTCATTTTTATAATGGTTTATGTACATATCGTATTAAATTCAGCGGGTTCACAATAGCCCCGATGTCGGCAATCAGTCCTCGGGCCGTAAGAAACGCCGTACCAACTCACTTCCTTTGATGTCTATCGAAAGCTGTATAATTTTTTTTCTTCAAACTTACCATTCCAAATGTTAAATTCATTAAATTATTTAAAATACATAACCGAGCAAAATACTAAATACAGTTCAGCCTCAAATATTTTCGAAACAAAACCAATATATTTCCAAATGTTTCACAGTAACTTTGTCGAAAAACATTCGGCTTTTGATACACACCTAAAGCAATGCTGTGTGTGGTACGGTTAACACATTATTAACGATTGTATGATAATGGATAGCGGTAAAATCCTGTCGTCAAATGCGAGACAAAAGGTACGTAATTATTATTCCTAATGAGGGCATGAGTAGATATTTACATAAATACCAATATTTTAATACATTGTTGTTGACGTAAATTTTAAAAATATGAGGTAACAAGCGGATTTTTTGCATGCTTAAGGTACGTCTGTGTCTGTTCCCTATCAAGGTTAGACAATGTATAAATCCGCTTCCAATTCTTAATGGGTGCAAACATAGATGCACGGTCACCAATGAGTGAATGAACCTTCTTACCATAATTTTACCATAATTTTACCATACCATAATTGTTTAGCGAGGTATATCAAAAAATCAAATAAACAATTAGGAATCACGCGGCACTTATATTTCAATTGAATGGTCCCCTTAAAAAATATCGGGGGGAAAAGTTCAAATTACACTGCAGGGCGGACGTGTCAACTTTTCCCCCCGATATTTTTTAAGGGGACCATTCAATTGAAATATAAGTGCCGCGTGATTCCTAATTGTTTATTTGATTTTTTGATATACCTCGCTAAACAATTACGACTACGGTCTAGCTTGAAAAAAAGTTCCATTGTTAGGTTAGGTTAGATTCATGAATCAGGTTCGGTATATAGTCCAAACGCGCATCTATGATCATAAATAAACGAGTTCTCAAGGTTTCAATTACTGTACTCGTTTTGTTGATGCAAAAGGCGTTGATAATCATTACATGCATAACCGTGTTATGTGTCTGGTTGATGAAATCTCTGAATTGGAATGAAAATACAGGTTTCATATCAACTCTTTCAATTCAAAGTGGCGACTAAAAACCAACCTTTGTTCGACATGTTTCAGTTACATTCTCACCACTGCGTCAACCAGACTATTAAGTTTTATCGTTAAATTGGAGAACATTTTTAAGAATTGAGAAATCTTCCAAAATGTTTCTGGTAAATGGATTTCCAGTGCGTGCGTTTCAAGTTTTTTGTCTCAGCTTTTCCTTCTACTTTTCAAGTGATTTTTAGATCTTTCTAGTTAGGTGGTTGAAATTTTGATTTTTTTCTTCCATGAGGAAACAGGATAACCTAACAGATACTCCGCATAAAACCGATAAGAAAGAATAAACTAAAATTCAAAATTTTCTCGTGGAACAATAAAATTTAAATTCTAACTATAAAACCTAAAAACTGTTGATCTTAAAAATCAACAAAAATTTACAATTTTCAAAACTCTATGAGATAAACAGGTTTCTAAATCGATATTTAGTAACACTCCCTGAAGTCAAAGAGTTGGAGGGGAGTACTATTTTTAATTTATTTTGAGTTGCTTAAACTATTCTTCTCTTTAATTAAGGTTACGAGTTTGTAGTAAGGCTCGGGATTTTTAATTTTCCACCTGTTTAGATAGTCAGCTTTTTGAAGTTATGGTATGATGTACATACTTCCATTTCATATTTTTGTGTAAATTTTGATTAACTGAAATCAGAGATACAATAGAAACCTAAACAGAGTGTTAGTTATGCTCAAATCTATTTACCGTTGTATTTACTCACACAGGTTCAAACATTATTTATCATGTTATCCATCCCACTGGTCTTATCGATACCAATAACTGATTCAAAATTGGGGGATGCTTCGTTCCCAGGATTTTCCAGTCTCGCCTCTTATCAAAATATGGGGACTAATCAAAACATAAAATTGATCGCAGCCACAAAAACACGAAAAGCTCGTCAGGGCAACTACCCTCTCATGATTTATGGTGGATGGTAAGAAAATATTTAAACATATTTAGAAACGTTTTATACTTTAAATAAACACACTCTTAAAATAATTTTAAAAAGTAGATGAATTCACTCTAAATTCTAAATTAAGTGTAATATATCAAATCCGGAGTAACGTTAACTCGATAAAGAGTAAAATTTGCTCAGAATTTCGTACACTCTTAATAATATTGTTACAAGATCATTTTTACGCAAAAACGGTAACATTATTTTTTAAGATTGATTGATATTGTATTTTATTTGTGCAGCTACCCAACTTTTCAGGGTGCTGCTGGTCGTGGGTGGGGCTGGGGCTCACCCAGTTATCCTCCATACAACTCATTTGGAAACCAAAATAGAGCGCCACCGTTCCCCAACCCCGCCGTTTTTCTTGGTTCGTTCGCTTGTTACAGAAATCCACACGACCCGAGATGTTCCCAAAGGCCGAGTGGCCACGGATGATGTTTTTGGATTGTTGGGAAAAGAAATTGTGAACAGGCTTCCATGCTCACTCTCCTTTACAAAAATAAACTTGTTAAAGTTATATCTATCTAATTGCAAAATTATAATTTCAAATCTAACCAGATTGAATACATGAAACTACATGTACATATGTATTTATATAATTTTGGCTTTAGTAATATGAACACTTTTTAAAAACTTCATTATGATTTATTGTCAGGAACGGTTCCGGGTATTTCCATATTTAATTGAATTTTTCATACTTACAATGGTAGTGCAAATCATGTTCCCCTCAGATAATTTGCGAGTTATTCAGACTCCACCTCCTCCACATCTTGCTTAATTAGACTGTATTTCGCATAGAGTTGTACTCATGCCCGTGCCCTGGGCCTTTACGCCTTTATGGCATTCCCTACTTGCCGGGCAAATTGAATGTCGGGCATTTTGGGCATTTTGAATTTATGATTTTTTTGCGACTTTTTTGAAAATATAAAAATTCGCTGCCTAACAATTTTGAGTTCTCAATAAAAATTCGGTGTACAGTGTAAAGCGTGTAAAGTGTACATGCATATATTTAAAATTCAAAAACGAATTTTTCACACTTTCGTTTTCGATTTTTTTAGTCCCAAAGTAATTTGGAAAATTAGTGCATTCGAAAACTGCAAAACATTTAGTATATTTGGTTTCCTCCCTAAGCAAATAAATACACTTGGGGACAAAATTGAATAGATCGGGCGCATGCATAGAGTCATTATAAGAGATTTGGATACAAATTTGCTAGAATTTTAGGAATTATGCTGTATTTTGAGAAAAATTTATCTAGCTTTCGGAATATGTACTTTGCATGTGTTAAGTGTAGCACCTGTCCCTTCATTAAATGCGTTGTTGGAGGGAAAAAAATATTAGATGGACAAAATTGAGTAGATTTTTGAGAGTATCGATTACTACTTAATCAGGTAAGTCAATTTGACCACGATTCTGTTTTATCTCGGTGTACATGACACAGGGAAGTGAAGTGAGGGGATTCATTTGGGTGTGAGATCAAGAAATAATTTTGTAATACATCCAATATTCATGCATTAGGATGCCAAAGGCAAGGGTCGAGACCACCGCCGCGCAAAGGGTCCTCATTATCAAGGCATGGGAAGGAGACGAGGATGGGACGAAAACTCCTAAACAAATATCCGAATTTTTGAAAATTAATTATAAAACAGTTTGGAGCATCATAGAACGTTATAAGAAAACAAAAAGTACTGTCAACAAACCAGAAAGAAAATCCATTTTCACGAAGCGCGAGAATCGTTCAATTGTCAAACTTGTGAAAGTAAATCCAACATCTAGCGGTGTAGAAATGGCTAAGGTTGCTGAAATTGCTAATGGGAAGAAGAGCAGTCGTAGGAGAATCGGAAGGATCCTTAAAAGTGAGGGATACAACAACTTTAGAGCAAAGAAGAAGAGCTTCGTCTCCAAGAAAAATATTAAGAAGCGACTGGAGTTTGCAAAGGAGCACTTGTGGGATCACATTGAGAGAGAAATCAGGAAAACGTAATTATAAGATTAATATAATTTAATCTTAAAAGATCTTATAATTCACCTGGAAAAATTAAATAATGTGCCTGAAAAAAGTTCCATTCTGATAGAATAGATTATGCATTTGTACCTTTATTTATAAATAACACAATTACACTATTTCCATTAAATTCAAATTTTAATGTTCATTTAAACTAATTTATACCAAAATTACTAATAAAGGTACGCTAATAAAGCTCAAGGGTTCATACCCCTTCTATAAGAGTCAAATGCGACCCGACCAGCACTCGTTTTGGTTTCTAATTTTCCTACCATACAACAATTAATCAATAACTTGTTAAATAAAGTGCGGCAAAGCACGATACATAAGTAGCGCAATAATGCTGAGAATGCTGAGAATGCTAAGAATTAATTTGCTCAATTAATTAATTCATTGGTTCATTGATTCATTAATTAATTAATGATTAATTCATTAATTCATTAGAATTAATTAATTGATCACACTGCGGCCACATCCCCTGGCGCCGAGGGGGTGTGGTCCAAAAGTTTACGTGATCCTCCCCCTGGGTTCATGTGTATGACCCCAGGAGTCATGTGAATGACTCTGGTTTTGCACAAAAATTTTCACGATAATTTACTAGAAATGGAAAAATCAAATCCGACCGAGGGCTACCCATGTAGCGAGATCTTGGACATTTTGGACCCTGAGGATGACTGGGAGGCCGTGGAGAGGGAGCTCTTCATGTCCGAATTTTTGGAACATAATGAGGGCAAAGTGATCATGGCGACGCACAACGGGCCAGGAGCCTAAAAATGTGGCCATTAAGGCGGTATCTTGAATTGGCAAGTCACATACTTCATCCTGTTGTACAGGACCAACCTGTCCTCCATGCAAAATATAAAACCAAACGTTACACCCACTCAGGCGTACCAGTTGGGTAAACTTTTCATAATACATTACGAAGATAGGGCGAATACATTTTCTAAAAACTTCCTAAAACTTCGTGCATGGCGGACTCCAAACGAATGCCATTAAAGAGCCCATGGTGTGCTTGGTATACCCTGCTGCGACCATCTGCGACCATCAAGCTTTATTCCAACCACGCCCACTTTTAGTTAGTAAAATTTAAAAAAATCAAATTTAAGTTGAATTACTTTTACTCAGGTATGCTTTAAGTATACTCAGTCATTGGACTTTCTCAGCAAACTGTGGTGACAGGAAAGTATTTTGGGTGTAAAAACCATACACTCTGGTAGAGGAATCAAAATTAAAGGCATTTCTTGCTGAGAGGCTTAATGGCCGATCTTGTCGTGCTTAACAACATTGACAATTGAAATTCCGATTACTTTTCAAATTGTTGACCGGAGTTGTGACTGTATTGGAAACCTTAGGTCAATGCGCGAAATATACATTTCCAGATTTTTTTAATTCCACCACATCCCCTCAAAATTAAGGTCAAAAGGTCAAAGAAATTGTAAAATATAATTAATGAATACCATTTCCAAGACTAATAATCGAACTGTATGTCGAAAAAATGCCTCGACACCCTGGGCATGCAATTTTCAAATGGTCGCATCTCACACCCTCAGTGGGTGCGGCCCTCGGCGAATTTTCGATCTTAACCAAATCATGTCATGTGATATATCATTTTTCTCATCTCGGCGAGCGGATTTCGACAGATTCATTAAAGTTTTAAAACCACACCCCCAGTGGGTGTGGCTCTAAGGAAATTGTCGATTTTAGCGAAAACAATATCATGCGATATATCAATTTTCTCCGTTGTACGAGTGGATATCCACAGAATTATTAGAATTTTGAAACCACGCCCCCAGTGGGTGTGGAAAAATTTAATCAGGTTAAATTACTGAGTTTTACCACTTAAGAGCAAAAGAATATCAGCATCCCATCAGGTTCACACCCCCGACAATAGTTACATACATTAACAGATTAAAATCTTCAATTCCCACCTACGATGGGTGTAACCATCATGTGCGCTTTTCGCGTTAACCAACTTAAGTACATGGTGCGACACAAAACCTTTATCGTAGTGGAAAGGGACCCCGATGGTCACCTCCTATCTCAAGAAAACACACCCCCAGTGGGCGTGGCTTTCAACGCTATTGCAATTTTGGGAAAGTATGTCGTGTGGCATACATATGTAGCCAGTCACGTAATTTCTGAAAGTGACTTTTTCTTAATTTACATAATGCAATTCAAATTATTTTGTCGAAATCCCCTCGTCTAGTTACGAGAAATGAGGTATTTCGTGACATGACGTGGTTTAGTTAAAATCGAAAAGTCGCTGAGCACTGATTTTTTGGGATTTCGTCGAAACCCCCTTGTTTAGCTGGGAAAAATGATATAACACATGGCATGATTTTATTAAAATGGAAAATTTTCTGGGAACCGCACCCACTGGGGGTGCGGTTTCCAAGTTTGAGATATTCCGTCGATACACCCTTGTCGAGCTGAGAAAAATGATGTATCACATGATATGGTTTCGTTAAAATCGACAATTTCTTTAGAACCACACCCACTGGGGGTGTGGTTTATAAATTCTAATTATTCTGTGGAGGTCCCCTCGTCGAGCTTAGTAAAATGATATATCACATGACATGGTTTCGTTAAAACCGAAAAGTCGCCGAGGGCCAAACCCACTGGGGGTGTGGCATATGACCACTTAAAATTTCCTCATATAGTATATGGCTTAGGTTATTGCTGCACACCAAAATCTAATTTTTCTTTCTTCAAATTCGGCTGCTATATATTTTTGGCCAAAATTTATTAAATCTGGCCCACCGTCGCGACGGTTATTCTGTCTGCGGGGACGCTCTGCTTGTCTCTTCTCGTATATTTACAAACCTATCTGTAGGGACATATCTCCAGGTCTTTCATCTTTTTCTAGTCACGTCAGCCTTAGAGGAAAATTATGCGGTCAGTTGATTAAAATAGTTTATGTGTGAATTTTTGGGGTCGACCATTTACATTTCCATAATTTTTCTGCCCACGGTGACAAGAAATTATTCAATTAAGAGAATTAATATAATTGCGTATTTGGGTTTAGTTTCCTTCTTATTTTTACAGATTTCGACATCCCAACAAATTATTAAAATTCGAGTAAAGCTTACATCAAAAAATTTACAACTTTGTCTCCACCTGGAACTGACAACGGTTAACTCAATAAATACCAGACTGGGAAGGATCCGTTTAAACAAAATTATCACAAAAAATCAATGCTCTTAAGGAGGAATGAGTGTATTTGATATATTTTAATATGTTTTAAACATATGCTTTAATATATTTAAATACATATATATTTTATATTTAATTTAATTTATTCTTAATATAGTATTTAATATACCTATACGCATGTACATATCGACAAGCATAAACATGAAACACGTAAAATTACAACTCATAATGAATTATGTTTAAACGCAACAAAAAAAATTGGATTTCAACCTAATTCCTTTCCCACCTGTTCTAAAACAGTTATAAATTTACTTAACAAATATTTACCACGAGAAAAGTTACTAATTATTAGTAGTTGCAATTAGTTCTAGCAATTAGTATGGAACCGTATAACTTTATATAGAATAAAGAATATCTAATTGAATCATATGATAACGACATAGTGGTCACTAAAAGTTATGGTTATCAGTTACAATAAGTTTATAGTGAACTTTCGGTGAAAAGTTTCTGCCCAGTGAATGCAGTAAATAATTTAGTATTACTGATATGTTTCTACAATGTCGAGATTTTGTGAGGATATAACTCAATGTAAATTCGACTTATTAATATTATTCAATTAGTGCTGAAGGAATATATGTAGATACCACACGACTGGTTTAACTTTTACCAAAATGAGTGAATAATTCAATCAACTATGTATGCCTCACCTCGTGCTACTACTGCTACACTAAAATCTAACGGAAAGCAATTCATTTTAAATGAATAAACATAAGAATATACTCATTAGCATCCAATTCCAATTCTCTGCAGGAATTGTAGGCCTGCAAAACAATTGTGCAGAAGTACATACATACAAAACCAAGGCATGAGAGTTTACAATGCAAAACTCTTCTGCAAAAAAATGCACAAATTTGGCAAATCCGACAGAAACGTGGACACAATTTTATGCAGAAAGTGGGGTCATTTTTTCACAAACCACTCATACGGAATAGAGTATACTTCCACGGAAATATACATATTCACATAAGTAATACTATACTCAAAATTTTTGGTCAACTCAATTTTACCCCTGATCGCGTTACCGAATTTTTATTGCGTGGACCTCCTGATTGTGCCACTACCTTAAAATAAATTACGTTGCAGTGCAATTTGCATATAAATTTGCACCTCAATTAGCAATGACAAATATCTCTGACCAATTTTATCTACACACACATGTTATTCTTCCTTGGAAACTATGGAGGCCAAAGCATCCTCCCAATTTTTGAGGGAGACGGAAATGTCTCCTCCATGAATTTTCATTCCGTCACCACCAGCACGACGTCGTTCTTTTTCATGTAATTCTAGCCCATTCCGATACGCGAGTTTGCACAGGGTTCCAATTTCCTTATCCACGCTCGTCTCCCGATGCAACAAGGCCGCCGTCCGGTTCGCCATGACGTACAAGATTTCCTCCCCGGGTGGCTCATCCCAGGCCGAAGTGCAGGCCTCGATCAGTTTCCGCCTCTCCTTAATTGTGGGCAGGGTTGGGATATGGAGGGGTTTTGATAAACCCACCGGTCCTCCCAGACCGGGGGGAGCGGTCCAATTTTTATCCGATGTGGCCAACACGAGGTATCGGCCGGGTATTGCTTTCACCAGGTGAAGGATGAAGAGATCGACTATGTTTTTGGGGACGGAATCTGGAATTTAAATAATTTAAAAAACTGTAAGGCTTTTACATGAATTTATTAGAAATTGTGTTTGTGTTAGAAATTTGATTTTTGGAGTATTTTGAAACCCAACGGCATGAATGAATGTTTATGCAGAAAACATTCATTTGAATGTTTGAATTTGAATTTCATTCCGAACCGCCCCCACCACGCGGGCAACTTTTCCAACATTCCCCTGAAAAGGAACAAATTTGGGCACTTTTTCCTCCAACTGGTCAGAAAGGGTGTAAAGGTCACTGTTTATGAATGGAGTGACGACGTTTTCTTGGAGAAACTGGGCCTGTTTTTGAAGCCCTTCGGCACGCAGGGTGTCAAGGGTGACGTTCCAATCTCCACTTGGGTCGGCAGCATCCCAAGGAATGTGACACATTAAAAGGCAAATTAGCAGGAATAGTATGAATGCAAAGACAAGACATGACCGATCTGAGGAGGGTTTTTCCTCTTCAGTGGAGGGTTTTTCTGTTTTTTCGGTCATTTTGATTTGTATAAAATTTGGATAAGTTGTGTGAGATTGTGGAATCTTGGGGTGAAAGTTTTCCAGGAGAAAGTGGACGTGTGAGTGAGTGAGAGTAAAAGTGGAGTGAGTCACTTGGTCTGATCCATGTCAAATTCGTGCAGATGAACACTCTAAATAGTCTGATAATACATGAACTTGTGATGAACTCATGTACAGTGACTCGTGTAGTATTATGTATGTGAACTTATTACTGCATTGCACTAGAAAATTTTACTAAAATGGGGAACATTTTTATCACTTGAAAGTTACTTCTTACAATCCGGTGGCACTGGTAATGCCATGCAGTAATACATATGTATATCTGTCAATTTTCGGACAGGTGACTATAAATGACTTTATCAATTTATATATTACAGATTGTTTGGAGTGTGCTAAATATTTATCAAACTGGTAATTAATTGTTACCGAGCCAAGTACATGTTAACATATGTGACTCCAACGGTATGGTAATAACTAGCTATTATGTATGTATTAACGCCGTATAATGGAGTAGAAATTAAGAATTTGCTATGTAGTAAGTAATCAATACAAGGGTAGTACCATGTGATTACTTCAGCGGAGTACTGGAATACATAAATACATATACGACCCCACCAGATTTTTAAGAGTGCAGTATCCACAACCAAACTTTGCTTCCGTTGTCGCCTTCCAATTTGCAAAGTGGAACCTTTTCAAAGTAGGAAAGCGTTTTATGATATATGCCATAAAACGGGAAGGAGAAGGGTCGACAATAATTGAATCCTTGCCTCGTAAATTTTCAAACCTGACTTATGTTCCATACTTTTATGGGAAAAAGTATAAAATCGCCATTAATTGTGCATCGCAATCTACACAACATGTACATAGATATGCGAGTAAAGTTTCTTTAATGGCGACCCACTTTGTTTTTAGTGGCAATCGACGCATTTACATGTTTCATTTACGGGATAAATATTAATTGCACAGTTCTTCTGCTGGTAACCAATAAATTATTTATGTAAGTGAACATGTGCTGAAATACTCAGGATGAACGTATGTATATTTGGCAATTGTAAGCAGAACGTAGCTATGTAATTAGGTGGATACTAAACTAATGTAATTGTTACGGCCGGGGCTTATCAACTTCAGAAGTATCCTCGTGATAACTAATTTCTGGTGATCTGACCTCGTGCCGTAATGAACTTATGCGTAGACTTGACTTGGATTTGAACGTAGACTTAACTTGGACTTGAAACTTAAAACTGGCCTAAAATCTTGCCAAAACGGCTTAAATCGTGCCAATTATGCTTAATTTAGCTTGAGGTAGAGTATACGTAAATAAATAACTAAAAAACTTTTAATTAGATGCTTTAATTAATTAATTTTTGAAGTTTATTCGAATAATTTTTACGAATACAAAAATGGAACCTCTTACTTGCTCGGCTGGTGCTTACTTCATACTTACTACTACGCACCTGCTCTCACACTCACTCTCACAACGACAAAGAAGACGCGTCCCCTCTCCCACTCAAACTCATATCACCATGGCAACTGCCACCTCGTCATGGGGAAATTGCACACTGACATTCATACTTTATACTTAATACTTAACCAAATTATCATCTAAAATCGCATGAAATTTATACGTAAAATTATTCATTATTAAACTTATGCCTCGCCGTGACAGTAATAAATATTATCGGTTATATATTATTAGTTAAATGCATATTAATTAATTAGTTAATATCCAATTAATCGTATTCGTATGTACCTCATATTTACATAACAATTCCAAACTCTCTGAACATTCCACCTTGACTTGAATAAATCCCTCATGGCCGGCCTGTACATATTCACACGGGTAGGTTTTACTCGTCGGGCTGTTGAAGTAAAAGTTGTCTTTATTCATGCATAGACAACTTTGAATGGATTGTAGTTTTATGATATAATCAATCGGCACGAATATGTATTTACACCTGCTCGACATGAAAACTGACAATTTTGTACATATTTTGCAACAGAAATCACTTCTCGTTCGTATATGTATTTATGTACGTAAAATGTAACCTTTTACCCTAATTGCGTTGATTTTCTATCTGATAACGAGTTTGACCTTTAATATCTTTGGTGTTATTTATAATTTCAACTTGAAATTTTGATGGTTGGTGGATAGTACCGTCAAAATTGTTGGTTTAAAAATTCAATTCTCTAGTGTCAACACCGCCAGAGGTATTGATATCCGAAAAAAGAGTCACAAAAAACTCTGTTCCATAACCACATAAATCTTGTAGTGCGTTATATTTTTAAATCTCTAAAAAAATACCTGTCGTCAACAGAATTTGATGTAGGTGGTATTAAAATTCTTGACGTGCATCTAGTTTTCAGAGATAACTCCAAACTGAACAACAAATTCCAATCCCTTCGCATACACTTTAAACAACATCATCACTGGAATCGTCTCCGCGTGTATGCACCAGGCCCTGATTCTGGGGAGGGCAAGTGGGGCAATTTCCCGGGGAGGCAGATTTCAGAGGGCGCCCGGGTTTGAATTTTCCAGTGCTAAGTATGTAGAGCACCCATTGGAAACATTCAGACATTTGGAACCTGAACCTAAAAAAATTGTCACAAATGGTTCTAGCAATCTCAATTTTGTCATGAGGATTTTTGGAGAATTTTATAATCCATTATCCATTTCATAATTAAGTTTTTTCTTCACGTCCGCCACAAGTGGTTTTCGGGAAGACTTAGCAACTTGGTTGCTAATTTTTTCCGGAATCAAAATTTTCGTAAAGTATCGACTGTTTCACGGACCTTTGAATGTTTTTTTACATCTAAAATCTTTATATCTTGTGGGGATGATGTTTGGTAGGTTTCCATTTATCAGCTTCAAAATGAATTTTTTGTAAAGATTTCAACTTTTATAAAAAAATTAAAAAAAATCCAAAAGCCAAAAAAATCCAAAGGAGATGCAGCAGGGGACGCCGCGTCATGATGAACGAATACCTTCTTGGTTTCGCCAGGGCATAAAATCTGATCTTTTTAAAGGGCGTCTTGTCCAGATTTTGGTGGATAATTCGGCCGATTTTTCTGATCATCATCGATGTCCTCACTTATCGGGCACATGTTCGCCGGCTGTGGCATGACCAAATGTCTGGTCTGATTCCTTTTTTCTTTTTCTTTTAATACAGTAATTTGAGAACTTATGTTCCCTTCCACCTTAAGTTGATTTAAAATGGTTTTATTAGTGATTCCAGCTTGGCAAAGTGCTTTCACACTATGGTACAATTTGAGGTAAATTTGTGGACCCATTTTGAGAATTTCTTAAATTTCAAAGTATTGTGAACTTGTTTCAGAGAGGGTTGGAACCATGGAACTATTTAAATTTCGCGATTTTGTTAAAGGCGTAATTAGTACTGATCTGTCAAAAGATATTCCATAATCTCGCCCAACCCTGTAATATGCTTGTGCAGACGAAATAATCTTACAAGGTTACACAAATACTTCCAAACTTCAGATTTAATTGAGATCAATTTTATTTTGTTCCCCACAAAAAGTAAGCACCTTGTGTTTACAGAATGCCATAATTTGCGCGCGAGGCGCGAATTGGAACCTGTTTGCGAAAAGAAACATGTTGGTTTAAGCTTATAGAATTTTAGCTATAATTAAAGAGGAACTTTCGGGAATATTCTTTTGTGGTACCTTTCTAAATTCAACTTCCCTGCGAATTTAATACGTATTTTAGATATATGCTTACATGATCCTTACTCCATTGGAAACAAAATGACCTCATTTTTTCTTCCAAACCTCCCCAGTATCCTTTCAAAGCAAAACACTGCTGTACAAAATACAATCAGAATGCTGAGAAGGTAAAATACGACTGAAAAATTACCACCAATCTGTAACGGTTTCACTTTCTCATCATCCCTTCCATTCACCGATGCTCTATTTACACTATTAAACTTAATCATTCTTAAAAATTGAATATACTTCCGCCACAGATTTATCATTCCGGCTTGAAATAGGGCCGAAAACCTGGTCTCTAACTGCGGATCAATCGCGTAACCCACTAGCCAACCCCGCTCCTTTTTATAGAATTCTTCCCTACTTTTCACAACATGCGAATTTGGGCGCAAAAATTTCAACTGGGATTCATACTCGTCTATTGCATTTCCAAAAGGAACTATTGCGGACTTATTACAGCTGCTAATTGCATTTATGAGGGTCAGGTTGTGACGATCTCTAATCACAAATATTCTGGACTCAAGTTTTTCCAGAAACTTTAATTCATCTTTGGACAGATTTTCGCTTTTATAATCCTCAATTGAAATATGTAGCCTGGAAAGGACCCTGGATGTTCCTGCCCATTCCACAAACTTCCTAGACCTGTCGTCATAATATTTTTGCATGGCCACATACAGTGTGTAGTTTTGAGCTAGGATTTCCTCAAATTGGGATACCGTAATTGGTTTTGGCGGCGATATTAGATCTGTCACGTTCTGTCCTTTGTACGCATTGCTGATGACGATACTCATCAACAGCCATGGCGCTAAGAGAAATATGGATGCATACATTTTTCTCTTCTGAGGCGTAACCTCAATTCCTTGCTCGACCAAAAATGCGATCAAAATGAGAATTGGATTGCGGTAAAGGCGTGTCAAATTGAAAATTATTTTTAAAACTGCCGCCGTTAGTAATATCATAATAACTAAGGCGAACCATGACCCGAACTGGAATGTTGAAATTAAAAGATAAAAACTAGGCCCGGATCCAGCCTGGTTAAGTAGACCGTCACAAGTAAGGAATCTGTGAGATTCGGCAGCCATTCTAACAATTGGGATGTGAGTCGCTGCATTTATCTGAATTCTAGTTGTTCGCCGTGCCTTGAAGTCATTGCTCCGTAATGAATGTCATTACTTGAAAGACATAGCTGTTGTTGGGGTAGATTGCCGAAAAGGTGGTGATATCGATGTTTGAATTTGTCGAAATGATGAGAAAATTTGGGAATGTGGTTTTCTGACGGTTTGGTATCGCCAATTGAGAATAGATATCAATAATTTGAAATATTCTATCGGGATGGATAGTGGCGGCTAATTTGATAAATAAATCCGTCAATTTAACCCCAGCTAGTTGTAGGTGGAACGTGAACTTGGCTCGGTGACAAGTACGGCAGGTAATGTGCCACTCTGGAAGTTTGTTATGTTTGGACAAGACGACCACCGCTGAATGCGATTGACCTATTTACATATATTATAAAAACAGTTTAGTTTGACTTTTAAAAAACACACTAATATTGCGCGAAAATTAAATTCATCAAAGTTTTACAATTCAATTCATACCACTCCATCCCTGCGTCTCGTGAACTCCTTGAGCAAATTGTAACCAATTTCTATCAGCTTTTCTATTTGTAAAATAAACCTAGTAGTCCCGATGCCGGAAAAGATTAGAAAATCGTTCCGTCTTGACTGGTCCTGTCCAAAATTCGGTGTAAAATCCGTGGAATCTAAACAGGCTGGAAGGTGCAGGTGGCGAGCCTCTCGGCATTTTTGGATACAAAAATCCATGGAACACGCACCTCCACCGGAAATTGTCGTTTTGTCGGCGCCTAATTTTTTTAAGATATTTCTGGCTCGGGTATCTCTCTAAGACTAGGGGTATTCTGGTTGATGGAATATCTAAATATTTGAAATTTATTAGGTGTATCAAGCAATGAGAAAATAGAGAGAGTATGTAACTAAGATGAGGAACCGGGTAAGTAGCTGAATTGACTTTGGTCTTCTTCTTAACTGTCGCGGTATGTACGGGAGTAGTTAAAACTAATATGTAAGTCCACCAATTAACTATAATCAGAAACTGTAACCACAAGCTCATAATTCAGCTAGTGCAGCACCCAACTCCATTTCAAGTTCACGGACGACTTGAAATGGTATTTTGTTATGCCACGAAGCATCAAAGGTTGAAAGTTCTGCGCTGCATACGTGACCGCACGACCCTATTAAACCCATACTGAAGATGCTTGATGATAGTGGAGCGGGTGAAGGGATAAGAATACAAGTAGATAGTGGGTCTTGCAACGGGTTGCACATTTTTTGTCCCTATATTTAAGAACAAATATATATGTGCTAGAATTTACGAACAACTATTACTTGCATAATTATATATATGTTTTGCATGCGACCAACCTATCGCAACTAGAATTGCACAATGGGAGTTACAATGTTACACCCGCCATCATTATAGAGATAAATGTCAACTTGATGTTAGCTGCGCACAAAAGTCTGTCATTTCTGTAGGACAAAAGTAAAGCTCTTGCTCAATGAGGCTAAAGATAAGAATTAAAAAATACTGGAGTATTGTAAACCCGAATGAAGCTTGTGAACGTGCAAGGGTATCTATTAGCTGTATCTGTTGAATATGTATGCTTTTATTTGCAACTTTTCCATTTTTAACACCCATTGGAAAACTTTTGTGTGTTCCATAACTTTTATGAATCATCCAAATGGTTTCAAAATATTTTTTTACATAACTGAATTTAGTGTTTCTCAACGGGTTCGAAATCCTTCATCTGAACCCGAACCCGAACCCGATATCTTGTATCCGTGTCCGACATGTACCCGAACCCGATAATCCGATTTGCCTAGGGAACGATCCGAATCCGAACCCGAACCCGAAACCCGATAAAAACCCGATAAGAACCCAATCAGTATAGGATAATTATATAAGCTCCCTTGCGTACTCCTTGGATTATTGATTATTTTTCTAATTATTTTATTAATGGCAAACGTACAGTTTGAATTTCATTTTTACACTTTGAGGTTTTTTAATCAGAATAAGAAACCAGCCTTCTCCTGCATACATATTTTTTGCCACTAATATCCCTCACGAATGGATAATATTGTGCATATTATTGTTTTAATGTTTTAAGTTATTCATAAAATGAATAACTCAAGAAAGGGTGATAGAGGGGTCCGAGTTCGCAAATCTCAGTCATTTAAAATTCCTATTCCGTAATGTGTGCATGGAGTTGGAGGACGTAGAGCTAATAAAAATTTGCTCTACATATTTTATCATACTTGAATTAGTTGATTAATAATTGATTTTAATCAACTCTACATGTTTAAAAAATATATTGAGACTTAAATCCTACTATTCAATTTTGAATCGGGTTTTCGGATCATCCGAAGGTAAATCCGAATCCGAACCCGATAAGAAGCGGATGAAGAAAATGCGATCCGTATCCGAACCCGATAACTATCGGATGAAGGAAACCCTATCCGAATCCGAACCCGACCCGATAAAAACCCGAACCCGTTGAGAAACTCTAACTGAATTGAACTTATTTCTATGCGCATAAATGCTTATGTCCTGAATTATGCGAAAAATACACTCTTACAAAAATTGAGTAAAAACAGGATTACACAACCAGTTGAGTGAAATATACCCAACCGATGTGTGAAATTCATCCAAGTTGTGGCAAGTGTATCCAACGGTTGCGTCAAATTACGCCAGGCGCTGGATAAATTTTACTCAACTGGTTCTGTCATCCTCTTTTTACTCAACCTAGGACAAATGTTAGTTATTTTTGTTTAGAGGGTACTTAAATCTGTCAGATAAAAAAGTTCGTAAAAAATGCATATTTCGTAAAAATTTGTACGAGGCGAAAATATGTATGTATATTATTTGAAGCGATTTTTTTTTTGCTGAAGCATCCTATAGGAATTGTGCTCATAGATGTTTAGGTGCATGGTCGCGTAGCGATATGGGCTAAGTGCACGGCCAGGGGATTTTGACCAATTATAAATGCCAATTTAGTGATCATTGAATAATACACCACATCGAATTGCTGCAGAGACGAATCGTATATTTGCAAATATATGGAAAACCAGTTCGTGCAGTGTAGACCGAAGAATTACTACGCATGTGAAGGGAAAGCTGAGACATAAGTTCAAAATCTGCATGCAGCCGATTGTGCTTATTTTCGTGGTTATTGTCTAACTTAAACATTATTTTTAATCGCGTGTATTCAGCTGTTAAAAAGTTCACCCATTAAATACATCAAGCTCTTCATGCACTTGTCAAATCCCAGATGTAAATTCTGGAGCAAGCCGTAAATAAAATAAAATGTGCATAAAGATTTGACTCAAAATGCAATGCACACAAGATGGTTGATATAATAAAGAGGTAGGTCACAGGGCAGAGTTTTGTGGTTGAGTCTAAACTGTGGCAAAGTACGGGCTCAGGTGGAGAACATATATAAACAAGTTCGCGAGGGTGGTGGGTCACTGGGCAGAAAATAATCTTACATTGCATTCACAGAGTGAATGCCAAGTAATTTTCATGGCCAGTTTTTTGCGTGCGACTCGTGTTGCATCGGCATCGCATGGCAGACGTAATTCTCATCTGGCTTGGTAAATATAGCTGCTCGGATAAAAAGCTGTGCATGTTTAGATATCCATGGACTCGAAGCAAATCGCTGTCAGTCCGCTGTTGGAAAGGAAACCGTGCAAATCTTCGAGTTCCTCGTCTCCACCACGCTGCATTTAATTTGCAAACAAATACTAGGTCATATGTTCTAAATTGCATGTAAATTTGAACAATTTCTGTAACATTGTAAGAACAATCAGTGTTTTTGAGTATGGTGCTATCATTACCGGTGTTGGGAGGTCTGTTTACTTTTGTAGCTCTATTGTACTACTGGGTCACAAAACAAGATAAGAAAATGGAGAAGTTGGAGGGTATTATTGCGCCAGGTATTTAAAAATAAATTTAGGATTATTATGAATTAAATTTTATGGGAGAGCAAAGAAAGTATTAATTTTATACGCATTATTGAATGAAAGTTAGCCTGTGAAACTTTTTCTAATTGGAAATGGAGGTAGCCACGCAAATAAAAAGAGTTGTTTTGCAACAAATCTTCACAATTTGGGTGTTTAAGGAGTCCCCTGCGTCATGACTTATTTTGCATGGAAATCCATAAACTGAAAATGAGACGAGACATGAAAATTCCCTTAAGGACGAGTTTTAAAAAATAGTTCACGACGATAATCTATCCCATTCTATGACACATGTTTGCAAAAAAATGAAGGATTGGTCGCCACATCCCATATCTTGGCAAACCTGCAAAAATACGTTGGAAATCAACATTTACGGCTTTTAAGACGTTGACGTGAATACCACTAAAATTAGGTTAACATTATTGTTTTGGCGTAAAATAAGTGCATATGATGTGTAAATTATTTTTTTTAAATATTATGTTTGCATTCTATTTTTCGGTTAATAAAATTGAAAAACAAAAATAATTTGCCCAGGTCCCCGAGGTCTTCCGCTGGTTGGGAATATTTTCCAGTTGGATTGGAAACATCCTTTTATGACATTTGTCAAGTGGGCGGAGGAGTACGGAGACATTTATTCGGCATCCATGGGAAGCCAGAGGTATGAATTTATATATTCGTATCTTGCCTTGCAAGGATGCATATTTTTAAAAAAAAACGTTTTTTCATTAAAAATGCATTAACTTGGAAAATTTGGAAAAATGTTTACTCCGCTTTGTTCACTACATATGTATTTTAAATAAAATTTGCCCAGCTTTCCACGTAGTAAGCATACCGTAAAATATGAACAGTATATAAAAGTATAGATTCATTTTTCATAGATACAGCCTTGTGTAAAAATGAATACATATTTATTCAATATTCATTCATTTAAATGAATGACTGTGAACAGGAACGGATGCAATTATCTCTTCTCGAGGAGGTTATGTGCATAAAATGAGATGAAATTTGTGTTTATAAATTTACCTATTGTTTGTAAGGGTTTACGTGGTCACTGACTTGAAAATGGTGAAGGAGATGTTTTCCCAAGAAGTATTTTCTGGAAGGTTGAATCCTGGACGAGGTGTCAATGACCTCTACACCAATGGACAAATGCATGGTGAGCTGGAACTCAAATATTTTGGCGACAACGCTTTTGTCGAAAAAAGTCGCCAGAATAAAATGCCATTTGACAGAAAAAATATTGAGGCATTTTTAGCACGATGGGTTTAAAGCAACAATTGGCAAAAAATGCTACATTTTGCAAAAATTATGATTGTCTAACTATCCTGATTTAGAGCCACACTTAAAATAAATTGAATTGGGGCTATTAAAACTTGCGAAATTTAAATGAAAAGATTTGCAAATTTGCAGGAGTGATTAATACGGAAGGGCGACATTGGGAGGATCTGAGACGATTTACGCTCCGACAACTGCGAGACTTTGGGTTTGGCAAGAGCTCGATGGAAGTTTTGATCATGGACGAGCTGACGGAAATTTTGTAGTGGATGAAGTCCCAGAAGGATCTGCCCATCACGGACGTCAAGCAGCGGATGGCCATCGCCGTGGTCAATTCCTTGTGGACGGTTGTGGCCGGAAAGCGGTACAAGCACACGGATCCGGCCGTGGTACGATTGACGAAGGATATCACGGAGTAAGTCAGACTCAAAACTGTGCATATTTTGAATTGTCGAATGCAATTTTAAAAAGTTTTATGCCGAAATTTGCCGTTATTTTCTGCAAAAATACTGTATGAGTGCAGGACAATATGTGTGTAAAGACTATGCAGGGTTTTGCTCAAACGGTTCTGCAGAATAGACATTTCAGAAATTTTCTGCAAATAAATGATTGTGTAGACTATTTTTGAAAAATTCTGCAATACCATGGACAACCAACATTTTCATACGGCTAATTATAAGTGTGGAACACCTTTGAGACAATTTGTCACCGGACGGTTATAAGTGCCGCATTATGTACATAGTTTTAGTAAAACCGACAGCAAACACTTGAACTAAGGCATGGTTGGAGTCTAAGCATTTTCAAATGATTTACTTAGACATTTAATAATCGGGTCAATAAATTATCTAGGTTTTGTAATAATTGGATTTTAATTATAAGTTATTGCGTGAATTTTTCAGAACTATGGAAGAACTCGGGAAGAAAGCCGGGCCTGGGATTATGATGCCGTGGTTGAAATATGTCGGATTTAAGGGGGTCGAAATGTGGAGAAACCACTTGGATAGAATTAAACTAATGTTCTCCACAGTTATGAGTGAACACAAGGAAACTTACTCGGAGGATAGTCCGAGGTGAAAAAATTTTTTGGAGTGAAGAATTTTTATTTTCAAAATTAGCATTTTAATAACAAAATAATAATTTATGTATGCAGGGACTTTATCGATGTCTTCTTAAGAGAAATAGCCTCCTGTAAAGATGAAGATTCCCCGTTTTTTAAGCAGGTCGGATGTAAGTTGTTAGGAATTTTGTGCCCAACAAAAACTAGGGTTTTAAGACTTGAATTTATTTTTTAACAGACCGCCAGCTAATTGCAGTAATCAAAGACCTGTTTGATGCTGGATCACAATCTTCGTCAATCACGCTGACCTGGATTTTCCTCTACTTGGCTACGTTTCCAGACGTGCAGAAAAAATTGCAGGACGAGGTGGACCGTGTCGTGGGAAATTCGAGACAGTGCAGTTTATCGGATAGACCAAAGTAAGAATTTCCATATTTTAAACTAAAACTGCTACCTATAAATATTAGTTTATTTTCTAATTTCCCAGTCCCAATGTAAAGAAATTTTAACTACACTCTAAACAAAATTTTAATGAATGATTACTGCGCGGAGTGCATATATGACTCTACCGCGATAGTAATGATTTGGTATTAAAACAATACTGTATGGTAAAAAAAATACAGTGGAATCCGTTTATAGCGAATCCGGCTAAAGTGAACTACCGGCTTTAATGAATGGGCTCTCGGTTCCCTTGAATTTCCCTATGCTCTTCAATGCTAAATAGTCTGGTTATAGTGAATCCGGATAGTGTGAAATTTCGGTTACAGTAAACCGAATTGAGCTTCCCCACGTGCAAATACTCCGGTTATAATGAATTTGTCTCCAAATTACCGAACGTTGGATCGTTTTTTACCTACGTGTTTTTTGCCTGCCTCCAAAAACTGATCCAATTCTTTAAAATCATTCATATTAAATAATTAAAATGTCAAGAATTATTCGTGCCCAGCTTTCATTATCATATAAATTGTCAATAAACTTGATCAAAAAGTAGGAAATTAATTTGCGAGAAGTTAAAATGTGCATGTGGCACATTGTCTGCCTGAATATGTTAATATACTTGTACATACCAAACACAATTTTTTTAAATTCTTTTCGCTAAATTCGGCTACAATGAATTCCTGATACAGTTAACAGATTCATTAGGTCCCTTGAAATTCACTCTAACCGGATTCCACTGTACCACAAATTAGTGTTTAAATTATTACCAGTGTTATTTTATTACTAAATCTATACCAACATGGTGTAAATTTTTAATTCCGTCACGGTGGAGTCATATATCTACTCCGCTTGTTTCTTTTATTACCAAGTTGCTTAGAGTGTATTTTTCACATCAAAAAGAGGACTTTTTGTTCAAAATCTCTTTTAAATACCTCGAGAAATACTTGTTTCTCAATATGAATTACTGATGTTAGGAAATACACTCTTAAAAATAATGTGACCATTTTTAAATGTAAATCCGGTCTTAATTGATTTATTGAACAATGTAAATAAAATCCAAAGTAAAATTGTCTTGATAATGAGTAAGGTTTACTCGGGATTTAATTTAATTTAGTTAGTTAGGTTAGGATCGTAAGGGTAATTATTTATCAAAAGGTAACACTTTTAGGAGTTTACGTTACATTCCAACATGCAAAAATGTTATTAAAATTTCCTATAAAAAATCCAGATTAATCTTTAAAAAAAAACTTTCCAGCCTTCCCTACGTGGAATCCTTTCTCGCCGAGGTGCACCGTTTCACATCCGCCGCACCGGTCGGAGTACCGCATCGAGCCCTGGCCGACACGACGTACAAAGGATACGCCTTCCCCAAGGGGACAGCCATCATGGCAAACCAGTGCGGGATCCACTACAGCGAAAAGATCTGGGGTGACCCGATGAACTTTCGACCCGAACGATTTCTTAGTCCGGATGGAGCAAAGTTCCAGAAACACGAAGCCCTGATCCCTTTTTCGACGAGGAGGAGGCAATGCGCCGGCGAAACGTTGGCGAGGGACACGCTCTTCCTCTACACGTCCAACATCTGCCAAAGGTTCGAGATCAAGTTTGATCCCAACGATGCCAAAGCTAATCCAGGGTTAAAGCCGTCGGCAGGATTCATCTTGACCCCGCAAGTTTTCAAGGTCGTTTTTAAGGATAGGTTAGACTAAGGACTTGTTGTTAGCTATACAGTTACCTACATAACTATCCAATGTATTTACACGCCTAATTTTTAATAGTACCAATAGTTAATTTTTCTTAGAAAATTGGAACACACCCTTTCTGAGTGAAATCTTGTCAAATTAAATTATGACAAAATCAATATTTCTACTACTTAAAATGGTAAAAATATCACCTACCTACATATAAATTATAAGGCTTAAACCCTAGCAATTTTAAGAAAGATTAAAAATATTTTGAAAATTTGAAAATTTGACTAAAAAAGTAATGCTTTTCGTCCCGCACTGATCTCATTTTAGAGTTCTTACTTCCTGAGCAAATATTGACAATCGGATTCGACCTGTTCTGCTGTCCTAACAATGCGATGGTGTGAAGTGTAACTCTCCGATTTGGTTTAAATATTGGAATTACATATCGTCGCTGTTCGTGCAAAAGTTGTCGGATCAAAAACCAGGTGGAAACAAAAGTTGTCGAATGAAAATGCGGGAAAAGTGTGATACCATGTTATACTTATGAAGTCTCACTTCCCCCAAAAATTGTTTCAAACTTGTTTTGTTGATCCGACAACTTTTGCACGAACAGCGACGATATCCAGACCAAGTGAATACATATAGCATTTGCTCAGGCAGTTTGTGCGATGGTCTAAATATTTGGGCTCAAAGTTGTCATACTAAAGTATAATATGTAATATTCACCGTAATGACGATATCCAACTACATTACCGTGTAGATTCTTTTACCTATTTGCAACCCTTCCTTTATATTTTATCATAGCTCTTTGTCTTTCACTGTATTATGCAACATAAAAGTACGGTACTTGAAGTACCAATTGTAAAAAATTACACTTAATAAACATATTCGTACAATTTCGGTTGGATTTAATTGTACACATTACACGGAACAGTTTGAACCTTTAGTCCGCATTGGAATGGCTTAAGTTTCCTGCAGTAACAACAGGCGAACCGTGTTCTTTGCGACGAAACCCAAGATAACCAGTGGAGTCGAAATTGCCATGAAATTATTCCCGAATCTGATCTTCATCATTGTACAAGACCTGATAACCCTTCTCAATTCGTGCCTTTCCATTTTGTCACACCTCCCACATTTTTTCTGAAATTTCGATATACATTTCGTCGACCAATTATTCACAAAGCCAGCAAACGTGCCAAACACAATCGTAAACACAGTCAAGAAAGTGGTGGCCAAAGGAAAGAATAGATTTCCAATGTGATCAAGTAATCTAGCGCCTGATAAAATAGTTAAACACATTCCCAAAACGTTTGCTACGACAGCTGCCACAACCAACGCGGGTTTACAGAGGTTAATTTGCGCCACCAAAATGTCCAACTGCTTGTAAATCTGTAACGCCAAGGTTAACCATGCCCCACAGAATGGGCCATCGGATCTGAAATACAGATGATTAAATTTTAGGGGCATTGTAGGTTGTAGGGGATTGTTAGATTCCTCTTGATTTGTGTCACGTAAAAAATAATGTATGAAGAACTGATAAATAGGTTGCATACATCCATTATTTACATGAGATGGAGGATTTCAATAATTACTCCCTTTCCTCTGTAGTACCTGTGCTGGTTATTGACAGTGGCAGCCATAATTGTACCTTCTCTTATAGTTATTGATCTAAGGAGGACAACCCATCACCGACAAAGTTACCGATCTTGCTGCCCTTTGGATATGTCGTAGTACTAGGTGAGTCTAGCACAAGTGTGGAAGGATTTCATTCCATGGCCCCATTTGCGCCCGCCACACCCCCTTGAAGGAGCGCCCCATGCTAAACTAGCCGCACTAAAACCTTCGCCAAAAATCCAATTTTGATAGGATTTTCAAAAAAATTACAGATTCGTGATCTCAGATAGTTACTTTATCATATCCAATATCAAACTCAACTTTTTTAATTTTTTCAATATTTTTAAAAATTTCATGGCAGAGGTATGATTTGGAAAAAATCAAAATTTCAAAAAAGTTGAGTTTGATATTGGATATGATAAAGCAACTATCTGGGATCAAGAATATGTTTTTTTTTGAAAATCCGAGCAAAATTGGATTTTTGTTGAATTTTTGAATGAACCAAAAAGGGTATTTTTCGTGTTTTCCGCACTTTTGAGTGGGTGTGGCGGGCGCAAATGGGGCCATGGAATGAAATCCTTCCACACTTGTGCTAGACTCACCTAGTACTACGACATATCCAAAGGGCATCAAGATCGGTGGCTTTGTCGTCAGATCATTTTATGCACGTAACAATTTTTTTTACTTTGATATAATCCCGTTGGCATTGACCCCTTTGCTCCCACAAAAAGGACTTCAAAATTCCTTAGCTACCATCTTAATTCAGATGCCAAATCAAAAAAATTTGAAAAAGTCAATGGAAACTCGAAAAATCCAAAATTCCACTTTTTTACATGGCGTTGGTATAGGAAAAGTTCAAATTTTTTGCAGAAAAAGTGTACAAAAATTCCACTTTTCACAATGAAGATTTCCACTTTTTGCAATGAAGATTTTCAATTATTTCCTTAGTTTCTGGTTGTTATCGAAAAATTTAAAAATACAAAAATATGTGTACTTGGTTCTTAACGGAAGCAAAAAAGTACACAAATGTGTGCCCTTGGTCCTCAACGGGTTAATTACAAAGTTACATATATACAAGTAAAACCTTTACCTCCTTAGATAACAAAGATGTTCAACAACACAATGCAGCGAGTCACAAAGGACCACGAATATGAAGTAGGCCATCGACTCTGCCAAGCAAAATATTTCCCACGTTTGCACCACAAGTATAAGCACGAGGCCAACTTTGCTTAATAAAAATGATGAATCCTTCCATCCAGATCCCAAAAACGGCTTCAGTCCCATTTCGAAGCACATGAGTAGTACTAACGCACTTGGGGCTCCTACCCGTAGAACCTGGGATAATATGTTGGACAATTTGGATATTAATTTCCACTTTGCAACTAGATTTGCCGGAGGATCTGTAAATATTTAGAAAGTATTTATCAGGTTCGAAAATTTTGGTGGTTCTTCTACCAAAATTATTAATTTATTCAGAAAGTTTCCATGGATATTTTCCAACATAAATTTTTGTCTTCCGTTCAGTAAAGATACAAAAGGATCAGGGTGGATAAGTATTGGGGAAAATATTACGAGGGATAGGGGGAAACTAAGTAAGACAAATAAAATGAAAGACGTTTAAAATATTCCCGGCTTGGTGAATAATATCGAGTAGAAACCATTTAAGCAAATTGCTCCAAGGATGGCAAAACATGTAGTGTTTTTTATCCTCCTGCAATTAGTATTGGTCTTTTTTATAAATTTATTTTGCTTGAAGTCGAAATAGATTAAGTGTAATTGTAGGTGAAAAAGGGGTTTCACTTTTTCTAGAAACTTAGACAACCTCGGACACGTTGTTAGCAGCCCGTGGTAACAAAACAGTTTGTAAAATCTATAAAAATAATAATTGACAGCTTCTTATGTCAGTCTCGGCTCAGATAAGGTGTCCAGGGGGGCCTGACTTGATGTGGGGGCGCTGGGAAGTTAATTAAAGGTGGATAGAGTCGAAATAATGGGGGGACATGGGGCCTTGTGGCGAAGGGGGCACATTGAGATCCATCGCCCAACTATTTCGACTCCTGCGACATTGAATTAATTCCCAGCACCTCCACAGCAAGTCAGGCCCCCCAGGACACCTTTTGTGAGTCGACACTGGTATTTTTATAGGTTTTATAAACTGTTTTGTTACCACCACCTGCTAACAAAACATGCCTTTGTAGCCATGGTTACGGGAGGAATCTCATTTTTTCAGAGGTTTTGACCTGGGTTGACCTTACTAACCTGAAGAGGAGGTCACCGGTTATGAAAGAGGCGACGTAGAAGTGCAGATTCTGTTCAATTGTCGTTGATTTTGATGAGATTTTGCTAAGGAAACTTTTCTTGAATTGGAATTATTTATTGTACCCACTCTTAAAACTAATATTAAGTATCCTCAGGGTTTGAGGCTCTCAATTCGAACTGGGACAAAGTAATGTCTAGAATTGGACGCTCCCAATTCCCTCGGGACGGGAGGAAGAGTTTGGCTGAGCTGGTCACCGGGAAATCCCGCATCGGAATCCAGGCTGTTGGGACAGTAGAACTCTATTTTGTTATCGATTTTGCTATGCAACAATTGTTCAATGGCGATCCTACAAGAATTATAGAGTATCTGGCACTTTATGTGAAGTCAGTGAGGAATATTTTTGCCACAAATGACGATCCAACACTCCATTCCAGGTGGTGAGTCTCTTGAACACACGTGTAAGTATTTAATTAGTTTTGCCTTCCTGAAGTTATAGATTTTAATGAAATAACATATTCTTGTTCCTAGAACACGGCGTCTCAAGGCTATATAGAACAACGCAAACTGCCCGGTGGATTAGCGATGGCCAGTGTTTCTTTTTGTGCGCACAAAATTATTTTTGTGCATGCATAGTGCATAAAATGCACAAAAATGCATAAAATGCACAAAAATGCACAAAAATGCATAAAAATAAATATCGAGGCAGAATGCCGCTAATTTCACATTTCACTTTTATATACGCTCAACAATAATTGAGCATTGTCATTTTCTAACAATCAAAATTTTATCAAGTCGGAAATTACGAAAAGTATTTTTAAATTCCAAATATTAGAAAATTGTTTTACAGTGCTAATATTGTTGAAAAACATCGTAAAATAGCTTAGCATTCGTCCATTATCTTAAATATTCAGCGTTGCTGCATGGTAATCAGCTAAATTATTTTTGTGCATTTTTGTGCATTTTGTGCACTTTTCCGGATTTTTGGTGGGTGTTATTAAACGCATAAAAACATTTTTATGCACTAATTTTGTGCAGGTGTTTTTTAACAGCAGAAACACTGGCGATGGCCGGCGTCTTGCAGGAGTTTAGTATGTAAAAAAATAAACGAGATTTCTTAAGTAGTCTTTTCTGATTTTAAGCTGTATCGTGTTCGTGCGTCGTTAGATTCAAAAATAGTGGAAACCGTTTATTAATATGCATTGAAATAATTATTGTCTAAACCGTTGTAATAATTAAATTTAGACAGGTACATCAACACCTTTCTTCCCTTTTTTCCTTGTGACGTCGTCGTTTTAATGACCGGAGAAATAACTGGGTCAACGCTTGGAAATGCGTATACTGGTTTGTGGCAATAAGGGAATTGTCAGCCAGGATCTTCACGCTAGTTTTTTCGGAGTCCGCGTTTTAGCTCATAAGCTTGGACACGTGTAAGAAAATTATTTTGTACTTATTAGTCTGACATAATTTGCTCAACATAAGTAGGTGGGCTTGTACCACACAATAAATCATGTATTGGGGTAGAGTGAGAATGCCATTGGGTAAAAGAGTAATTTCTCAGATAAGATACATCTTGTATTTACATCTCATTATTATGTAGCGCAAGCTACTTTATGCGATCGGTTAGTTAGTCTGTCCGTCCGTCCGTCCGTCTGTCTGTCTGTCTGTCTCTGTCTGTCCGTGAGCACTAAAACTCGAGAACGGTTCGTCGCAGCGACCTGAAATTTTTAACACATGTTCTTCACGGCTATAGGGTGACACCCTATTAAGGGGGTGTGGCCACTTTGTCGCCATCATTTCGAAAAACGTCGCCATGGCCTAATTTCGGCATTTTTTGGGCGATTGGCATGAAATTCGGGGAAAACATGTTTTTCGGTGTTGTCGACATGTCGCAATATGGCGATAAAGGTTTCGACTCAGCATTCTCAGCATTTTTGCGCTACTTGTGTATCGTGCTTTACCGCACTTTATTCCATGAATAAATAACTTTTATACTTGGATCCCAAGTCTATGTACATGGTTTTTATTTTCGACCACGTCAAGATGGAATTACTTACTATTGATAACATACGCAAAATAGTAGAATATCTAAAGGTAATTCTGAGATAAATTGATAGACCCTTGTCCCTTGTTCACCCTGCATACCAAGTAGCTTTTTTTAATGAATAAGTAACTATGCCTTTATTATTTGCGATTAAGTGACGTAGCAAAGTGCCTAAAAAATTTGGGACAATACAGAAAACATTTGGCGTACTTGATTCAAACAAGCTCTGAGGATTATTCTATAGCAGAGAGTAGCACAGGCATATATTATTTTCCGACATTCATAACTCAATGTAGTTATCGCTATGCCAATACTTGTTCCCCATAGAATAAAAAACGTCATCAAACTGCCTGCCAGTAAAGACTCTGTAGTCTCATTTTGTTCCAATTTGACTGCCCCTGTTACATTGCAATACATTAATGACCATTCATCTTGCACTAGTTTCCGATGAACTCCAGTTTCCACTATTGTCCTGAAAAGTAGTGGGACTTTCCTTACAGATGGTCCCTGAGCGATAAAAGTGAATCCAAATGGATAAAATTCCATTGTATCTTTTCCTTTCTCAAATTTTAGTCCAGCATAATTCCGTCGGAGAAATAAGGATTTGGCGTTTATTTGCTCAGTCTCTCCAACGTAGACTGATTTGTCGCATTTGACCAGCTGTTTTTCCACCAGCTGACCAAGTTTGGTCAAATTTTCGTGGTCGCTCGTGACATAATCCTTAGGCACATGGGAGTGAACTGGTAGAAGTAGATTAAATTTGGTATGAGTTGCTGCAGAAATATTTATCATTCGTCTATCTTCCTGAAGTTTTAAATGGAAATGTAAGTAATTGTTTATCAGCAATTCTTGAAACGCGAATTCATATTCGGTACGCGGTAGTGACAGTAGACTGAAACAATTGTTTGATGCGTATCGTTCTCCAAATTGCAATTCTTTAACGACCAATATCGAATCCAAGTATTGGTCCAGGAGCTTCAGGTTGTACCCAATCTTGTTACTAAAATTACCCCAATTTGTATGGTCCAAGATATCAGGTATTTTTTTGTCTTGAACATTATCAAGATCACGGTAATGCCCGGGACATTCTAAACTTGCAAACGTTTTTGGTATGACCTTTTTCAGTGGGGCGTTCAAATCCGAGATCATCAACGAATAATAGCAGTTTGTCAAAATTCCCGTCATCAAACACCAAAAACCGAGAACGATTCGGAAAAAGTAGGCTTTTTCAATTCTGCTCGGGGTAAACGCTGGTTCCTCGAAGAGCGTTTGCACAACAAATAACCACAGCGGGAATGATATTTCTTTATAAATACTGAACCTTTTATACAATGAAGTTATCATCGTCACCCCCACGATGAAGGGGATCAGAGAAATCCACAACTCAAGTTGGAACGGCGTAAAGTAAAATTCAAAACTAACCACCTTTTCTGACCAACAAGTCAAAAACTGGTACGACTTAAACTCTGTAAATAAATAGTAGGTTGGGTCCGAATGTAAAAACCTAGTTTCTTTATATTCAATCCGAAATCCATAATATCCAGTCACCTCGAATATCGCAGTGTCATTCAATCTTGATAAAATCTCGCTAGCCAAGTACTCCGGGACATTATATTGTGTTCCTTTAACAAATCCATTATTTATGATCTTTCCATTAGTCCCGCTAGCTTTAAGGCCATGATCTGTGGCTAGAAGCTTAGGGGCCCATTTTTGCCCAAATATCTTTTCTGATTTAAACGTCCATAAAATATTTCCCATCTGCAACCCACACTTAATGTCCCATTCATCGAATATCATCCCATATTATCTCATGCACAATTCAACCCTATCATTTATCACGGTTGCCGCCGCGGCGACAAAGTTTATCGAAAAAGTTGCCGTTAACATGGATCGTTCTAGAAAGAAGGAAAATAAATCTGGCGGGTCTACATTTACTGAGAAGAGGACATGATACAGTGGTGTCCCCCAAGAGTTAAACCTGGTTTCTTCCCTAACTCTAAAGTAGGGCTGAGTGTAGCGGATCCAAATGTCTAATTCGGAGTTTTTTTTTGGAATCCAGGTACATCGAGGTAAGAAGGAGATGAACGTAGCACGGAATGGACGCCCGGGTTTGGAAAGGATTTATTTGAAATTTGTTGTAAATAGGGTCAGCGTCATTGTAGAGTTTTTTATACGATGGCAGTGAAAACAAGGTGGTTGGCAATGGCCACAAATTAGGGATGTTGTCAGCTGTAGAGTACAATTTATCGTGAAAGATCTGAACGTCACAGATATCTGGGTGGGACATAAAATCAGACAAAAGGGCTATAACTGGAGAGACTGCGGTAGAAATTTCATGCTCAGAAGAAAGTGCGAAGAGTATAAAAATTATGATTAAGGTTGGATTGTGCATTTTAGTTTGAATATTGCTTAAATATGAAATTCCAAATAAAAATAGGGATGTGACAAGTTGTAAAAATTAACTATGTAATTTTGTACAAACTTTTCTAAAATAAAATGTTGTAAAGATATGCTGGAACCTGACAATCTAAGTCTTTCTACAATCTAGTATACAAGCATGGGGTGCTTTTTCCTTTATTTTTCTTCAACAAAATGCGTCAAGACCTTTTCACAAAATGGCTTCCTGTTTGTTTGTGTTACAATTTTGTACTCATTATGAACATCAGAACTGAAAGAAAAAGCACTTACAATGCAGGTCTTTCTCATGTAATACTCAGATCTTGGTGGGAGCAATCTTAATTTGTTCGTCACAAAAAAATAAGCGGACCCGTATTTTTGCTTTTTTTCCTAATGCTCGCATTTCGGCGCGTGGCGGGATTCTTAAATATTTTTCCAAGCGAAATCCAGAAATTGTAAATATCTGTAACTTTTTGAATTTTGACACGAATTCAAAAAAACAAAAACATGTATGCTTAGAATTACTTCCTCTACAATATAAAAATTCAATTTCACAAAATTTTGAGATTTCGAATTTTTTCGGGATTTTGTATATTTCGAAATTCAAAAACTGGTTAAAAATTCATATTTTCAAAATTTTTTGAAATTGAATTTTTATATTGTAAATGAAGTAATTCTAAGCATGTACGTTTTTGGTTTTTTGAATTCGCGCCAAAATTCAAAAAGTTAAAGGGATTTTAAATTTCGGTATTTCGGCTGGAAAAACATTTTAAAATCCTGGCACGCGCCGAAATGCGAGTATTAGGAAAAAAGCAAAAATACGGGTCCGCTTATTTTTTATGATGAACAAATTAAAATTGGTCCCATCAAGATCTGAGTATTACATGAGAAAGATCTGCATTGTTAGAATAGTTTGAATACTAGATTTTCAGCTGAATTTGCATGTCGCTATGAATTTGCATGTCGCTTGAATAAATAATACCAATATCTTAATGACTTAAAATATTTGGTGAGTTTATACATATTTAAATACGTAGATGCTTATTCCTTCGGTTAGTATGGCAAACATTATGCATAATCCATATACCTATGCGTTCTTACAAAATCTAGCACGCAATTGGAGTCGATGCCAAAAAATATTTTTCGGATGTACTTGGTAGAGCTGAAATGGATTGATCAGAATGAAAATCCGATCCAATCCGGTCCAACCCAGTAGAAAAAAATCCAATCCAACCCAATCCAATACAGTCTCAGAAATAAAAATCCAATCCAATCCAATAGAAAAAAATCCAATCCAATCCAATAGAAAAAAATCCAATCCAATCCAATAGAAAAAAATTTAATCCAATCCAATCCAATAGAGTCTCCAAAATAAAAATCCAATCCAATCCAATAGAAAAAAATCCAATCCAATAGAAAAAAATCCAATCCAATCCAATAGAAAAAATCCGATCCAATAGGGTCTCAGAAATAAAAATCCAATCCGTTTATTAATTAGTAACTTTATTTTTCCAATTTTAAACTACAAATTATTTACACCAAGTAAATTGTAAGTTTTAAAATAATTAGAAATATTTCAATAAATTGTATAATGAGAAACAGTCATATTTGTAGAATTGTGGATCAAAGAAAAGAAGAAAAATTACTCAATCCATGAAAGTTTAGCAGTAATGCATTTGGTAATTTCATCACATAAAATTTTCCATTTGATATCAAAATCAGCTTGTTTATCAGGATGGTACAAAAGCATTAGTTTTCTGAAATATTTTTTGTCGTCCAAGTCCCGTCTTCCAATTGTCCGGTCCAAGGTAATCCCTTTAGCCGGAATTTTTAGTGGATAATTTTCAAAGATGTGATGCTTAAGCTGGACTGGGTCTTGGCTAAAAACTAATATCAAATTTAAACTTAAAGATTCGGACGAAGTAAAATATAAAATAACATACAGTTTTTGAAGTATTGCTATTTTGGACTTCAGTTCCATGCGGCATCTTTCCTCAATTTCTTTTTCCGAAGTCTTTTCCTCCCTTTTTTGAGGTTTTGATTGAGGCTTAGGTCTAATTTCTAAAAGTTTTTTGCGGATCCGCAAAATCTCGGCTTTAAGGTGGTCATTGTCCGTGGTACATAATTTTGAGAGAAACATCATTTTGTCTTCGACGTCATCAAGATTTCTCTGCATGTCACTCATTATTTCTGGATCCAGAACAAAAGAATCCTGGAAGCTTTTAAAGATAAATTTATCCACGTGTGAAAGTTTGGACAATGCTTCTTGCAAATATTTCTTGAGAAGGGAAACTTCATTTACTAATTTATTTATTTTTTCCCATAAATTAGTTTTCATAATTTGCATTTGCTCCACACGGGCGTTCTCACATACAACAACCTTGTCCAGGAAGCTGTGAGGTGCTCTATTCCTCTGGGATGGGAACCCACGGTTTTCCAGGCAGAGATTATGGGTGTTATCAGGGCTTCTGAAATGTTGACCGACTATTCTCAGAACTATGGCACCGTTGACTTCTTCATTGATAGTCAGGGTGCCATTAAAGCACTCACTAGCCCATGGCCAGTTTCATCACTGACTGCTGAGGCTATTGAGATGCTAAATCATATTGGGGAGACTAAGAAGGTAACACTTCATTGGATCCAGGGTTGCAGAAATCTCATCTCACCTTCACAAATCTCATCTCAGTGAGATATAATGAGAAATAGTGAGACATAAGAAATATGTGATATAGTGAGATTTGTGAGCCATCCACTAGCGCCACCTATCGGACGGGACCATGAACTACAAGTTTAGCTCATTATTTCTCATATTTCTCACTCAGCCCCAACTGAGATGATTGATATAAATCATTAAATCTCACTAAATCTCACTAGGTGATATATACCACTTGCAACCCTGATTGGATCCCTTCTCACCATGGATTTGAAGGGAACGAAGTGGCTGATTTGTTGGCCAAGGAAGGTACTCTTACAGAGTATCTTGGCCCGCAGCCCTCTATTCCTCTATCCAGAAGCACTGTAATCTCCAGCATTGTAAACTGGGCAACAATGCAGCATACCAAATCGTGGAAAAGCAGCAAGGGTTGTTTAAGGGGAGATCCATAAATTATGTCACGCAAAAAACCCATTTTTTAGGACCCACCCTCCCCTATTGTCACGCCGTTGTCACGCTAACCGTACCCCCTCCTTGTCACGTCACGTCAAAATCTCAATTTTATCAAAAGCTAAATAGAATTAGGTAGGAATTAAAAAGAACTGCTAGTAATAGGGCGAGATACATATGGTACCATATTGAAATGATCCGAATGAAAAGCTACAGAAATTTGGAACAACTTTCTCCAAAATTGCAATTTATAGTTGTTTCAAAACTTCAAACAATTTGTGGGAAAGCACATTTAGCAAAGACGAGTACCGTACAAAGAGGTGACCAATTTTGACAAGCTGAAACTACAAGAAGCGAGCATTACGTTTCTTAGCTTTTTTGCCAAAAAAATCAGTAGTATTCTTATCTTTACCTGTACCATTTTTAGCTTGTCAAACCTAAAAATGGTGTGGGGTTTTGAAAATCTTGCAAAATATTTGCGGAAAATTATGAAAACTAGACCACGGAGACGGTCGTGCGGACCCCATGGTCAACAAAGCTTGTCTACTATTTTTCTACTCTTGCCTACTATTTTTAGCCCGAGTCCAAGCTTGTGGAATCGTCCGTTATGTGCATTTTTTAAATTTTTACAAATTTTTCGAATTATGCAATTTTTTTAATTTGTATAAATCTTGACAAAATTGCCATATGAAACGTGATGTCACAAATCAGCCACCCCCACCCCCCTATATGTCACGGTTTGTCACGGATGCTGGGAACCCCTCCCCCCATACTCACCGTGACATAATTTATGGACCACCCCTAACTTCCAAAGCTTTTCTCTTTGCCCCTTCTTCAGGGCTTAGCAGAAAGCTTTTAACCCTAAATCGGAATAATCTGCGATCAGTAATACAAACCTTAACCGGGCATTGCACTTTAAATGGGCATCTTAGAACAATGGGATTAGTTGATGAGGCCACGTGCCTATGCGGCCGTGGCCCTGAGACTGTATTTCATTTTCTTGGATCCTGTGACAAGTACTGTGCCCTTAGGTTAGAACTCTTTAGGAGGCACGATGTGCCACCAGAGCAAATAGTTACTATCCCTCTGCCCGATCTGATTCAATTCATAATCAGATCAGGGCGGTTTGTTGATCAAGTTAGATCGGTAAATTGTGAGAGTCATAACTCAGCACATTAAGCGGTGTATGCAGGGAGACTGCAATAAGCCCTAGTGCTTAAGCAGCTAACGGTCCAGTCTAACTATGGCAGGATCGTCACCCCACCAATACATGCATACATACATGGGTCACGTATACAGTATTACCACTAGTTGCTAAATTCGGATTTATATTTACAGCAGAGTTGAGTCGGGACATGGGTTTTAAAAATCCGACACGATCCGATTCGTTTTTTCGATTAAAAATAAAACCCATTTTGACCCGATTCGTTTTTTGGTTTCTAAAAAAACCGTATTTACCCGGTTTTCGGGTGAAGCCCGGTCCGTTTTGGGTACATAACAAGCCCGATTTTGTTATTATTAATTTTTGAGGGATCAAAATAATTCAAAAGCATGTGATATGATTCAACTAGATGCCAAATCTACAGATTATCACTACTATTCCAACAGCAACCTTTTCTTCTGAATATATTCAATTAAATATTATTTAATCATAGGTTCTGAATCCCTGTATAACTTGGTTTACTTTTTGTAATATGTAAATGTAGTAATTTTGAAGTTTAAAGTAAAAAGGTGTTAGCTAATAATAACTATTGACTAATACTTTTAGGTTGGATTTGTTAGATTGTAAACAATGGTAGAATTATTTATTATTCGTTGACATTTTGGGGTACATTGACGTCTCGAATTGCATACTTCACCCGATTTGGCCCGTTTATCGGGTCTTAAAACACACCCGATTTTCGGATCCAGAAAGCCCGATCCGTTTTTTGCATTATGCAAAAAGCCCGATCCTTTTAAAACGGATCGGATCGGGCCGAGAATAATCCGAAAAAACGAGAACCAGACTCAACTCTGATTTACAGCTTACCAGAGATGATGTATGCACCACGCGCCCCCATGTATAGATGTGACAATCCGGGGTATTGTGTTCGGGGGGTAGGAGGCTACAGAGATTGGGTGGAGGCGGTGTGAAATCACACAACGTGACTTACCCGGCCGCGATTTTCATAATTTTCATCCATGTGCGGAAGTTTCATCCAATTGAATTCTGAAGTTAATTGACACTTGAGCGTGCATTATTAATTAGTTTAAGGTTATTATTAATTAATTAGTTAATTATTGCCTTTGGAAAATTATTACGTTTTACCCTTCCTTCCGGAATTCGTAAATTTCACCTGGTTCGTATTCTGTTTTGGTGATTCGGTAGCAATTAGGGTGAGTAAATTTTATAAATATTTTTTGAAAAAAAATGAAAACTTATTTCCGTATTTACGAAACCTGATATAAAATATTGAGGCAATTCACGCACTCCTTGGTAACTTTTGTAAAATCCGTAAGTTTTCAAAATATTTTACAAAATTAAAAGATGCTCTTGATCTGCGTAAGCTTACAAAAGTTTGTAAGCCAATTTTCCTTGGAAATGTTTGTAAAAGTTTGTAAAATTTGTAAGTTTACGGATTTTACGCCGTTTACAATGTTACCAAGGAGTGCGTGAATTGACTCATTATTCTAATTTATTTACCGTCTATGTATGTATGTTATGTAAAAAAATATTTGAATTCGTCCTCTTAAAAAACCTCCACGCCATTTTTTTTTCAAAAGGTGCATTCATGTATCACGTTTTACATTAATTTTTAACCAACATAGGATGATATGAGAATAATTTTAAATTTTAAATCAATTATAATACATTTTGCTGTGTTTTATGCGATAGCATGTTTGTTGTACACTCTCTATAAAATTTAGTGAAAATCGCACTAACACAACTAGTGGTGTAAATTTTAGTCAACGCTGAGCGAAATTCCTACTCCGTTGACTAAAATTTACTCAACCTTGACTAAATTTTACACCAATAGTTGTGTTGGTGCGATTTTCACTCAAAGTTGAGCAAATTTTAATCAAATTTATTTAGAGTGTATGTTACTTGTCGTTGTAGTTGTTACAAATTCTGTACTAGGGTAGCAACCATGGTGTACATCGTGGAATTAATTTTAAACTTTTTTTTTACATTGACATACATTATGAAAATTTCAAATTAAAAATTGCTTGAGCCACACCCACTAGACCTAAAATAGGTGTGGTGTGGGGAAAATGAGAATATTAGTGGAATTAATGAATCTCGTGTTCAAAAAATTTATCAAGCATCAAATTACGATCGTATGAGATCAAATTAGTTAATGCGCATTATTGGTCAAGAGGTCACGAGGTCATTTTACGTGTCTTAATTATTTGAATGAAACTGCACCATGAGGGTTGTTAATCGATAGTATTTTTGATTAAGGTTGAAATAAAATAAACCGTTGCAACGAATGTAACCAAGGGGTGAAAGTAGTGTGTTATTCCTCAAACTGAACATCATGTGTTTGCGCGTTCAAAATCTTGCAAAATTAACATATCTAACGTGTTTTTAACAATTATGTATCAAATTTAACAGTTGATAACAATTTTGTGACCCTTTAGGTCAAAATGGAGGTCACCATTGAATTCAGGGTTAAATTTCCTAGTAAATGGTCATATATGCACAATTTAACCCTTACGTGACTTTTGGACACTTTTTCGTCACCTATGACGTCGTCATCGCCACAGGTGACGTCTGATCACAAAACGACACCCATTTTCGAATTCCCCGCTCAAAAACAGTTAGAAATGATGTGTCACATGTCAATTTAGGAATGTATGCAAAGTTATGATTTTCCATGAAAAAGTCTCATGCAACCAAAATTCATGAAGCGTAGACGCGCATTTTCATGCAGGAGGCAGGTTTGAGGGCGTGCTTGGGCAGAAAGTGCCCAAAATACCTACCTCCGAGTTTTTGTTACAGAGATAGGAGTGTCACATCTATTATAAAGCGTGTTGGTGCATACATCATCTCTGCAGCTGACACCTCTATTTAAGCCTCCACACCGAATTTCAACTTATTAGAGCAACTTTTAATAATAGATATTTTCCGTAGTTTATTATTATTTTAGTTGGCTAACCTGTGACACATTATGTGACACACTTTTTGTTTTATTGTAGTTGATGTGAACAAAGCTGCTTGGTTACCATTTTATAATGGTTTCATGACGTCACCACTATGGGGTGAGAATTCAATGTATGGCCATGTTACCAAATGTTCACGGCTGGCGGTCGCCACATTCATACTGCATCGTCGACACCTCCCAATTCCACACGCATAAAAATACCAAATTTTTGTAAATTTAAAAAAATCAATAGTAGCTCATCTATCTAGTAGGTATGTGTACCTGATTAGTGAGTTAAAATAAATTAATATGTAGCTAATAACATTTCTACTTCGTGTTAGATTGGAGGGTGTTCAGCGTGCAGTATAGAGGACAAAACTGATCTCGTGAATCGATTCCGTATTTATATATTTTTTTACAAATAATTTTATTTTTATCATGATTATTATTTAAATATATTTGAAAATTTATATGCAGGTTTTTAATTATTTAGACGCTTTTATTTTAATATTTAATTTTTTCACAACATTATTGCACGCCCAAAGATTGTGCACATTTTTATTTACCTATGAGGGGAAAATTACAACAAACTTTTAATCTTTGAACACGAAAATGACTTAAAATTAAAAATAATATTAAAAATAAGCAGAAATTCGGATTTGCCCTAAAAAAATTTGAGCGCGAAAAATTAATTGGATGAGGCGAGGACGCCATTGAATTACGTTGTGCCACACCCCCTCGGCGCCAGGGGATGTGGTCGCAGTGTGATCGGGACAAAATGAGATTTATAGCGCAAATTAATCTATGGATGAAATCCAGTTAAATTATGTGTATCTGAGTTGTGCCACTCCCCCTCGGGGGGTGTGGTCGCGGTGTTGTCGACATGTCACAATATGGCGATTGTCGTCAATTAAACATAATTTTTTCATCTTCAATTAATTCATTTTTGGACATTATTAAAATTTTGATTCCGTGAATTATGTGCTTTATTTTGTGGCATATTCTCAGAATTTTTGCGCTACTTAGGTATCGTGCTTTGCCGCACTTTATTTCCAATGAATTTGGCATATGTACATAATACATATTTTTTGCCACTGAACCCCTCGTAATCATTTATTTTCTCACCACCACCATCATAATGGCTGCCTACAGCCGTGTACATTGCAGTAGCTACATACTTTTCTCTATTGTTATATACAGCTCTATGCGTCACCATGATTATTTCCAAAATGGATGCAGTTTTTCATGACTCCAACATTTATAGTAGTAGAATAAGGAATGTCACAGTCACCAAACTTTCAACCAAAAATGCGGAGATATTTTTTGCACAAGATGCAGAAGTTTGCAAAAAATCATTCGTGGGCTTACAAGGAACACTATTGACATGGGTGGAGCGTCTAGGGTACCCACTATGTTTTTTAGAATCAACTAGGATCCTAGATTAAGGATCCATTCGTATTTCCGTGTAAAACTCATATTTGGCGCCGTGGCGTAGCTCCACATTCGCCAAATTTGAATGTTTTTAGGTTAGGTTAATTTTAAAACCGCCATAACTTTTGAAATCCTGGAGGGATTATCAAAATTTTTGGCCAAGATCATGACATTGAGTCGAACTTTCGAATGCTATGAAATTTTTCAAAAAAATAATTCATCGCAAAATAAAAGAATCGTTGTACATCAAAAAATTCCCTCACACAATGAATATCAAAGATGGCAAAAAAGTGAATCCGATCTGGATCCCCACCATACTTCCACTCATAAAGATTACATAATTTCCAAGGAAAATATTTATTATGATAAATCTATCAAATTATTGTAGAGTCCCCCCCCATCTTTTTGCAAATTTATGTTTTTAACCCTGATGAAGACAATGTTACATTGTTGAAAGCTTGGAACTCAAAATAAAACTGTTAAGTTTTAAAAAATATTGTCCTCAAAACCGTATCAAACATCACTACAAAAAAATAATTGTTCATTTTTTTCGAAAATTTTGAGGCATGGGATTCGTCGACAAAATATTCTAAATATCTCGAAAAAAAATTTTTTTATGTTTTAATTTTTTCTTAAAATTTTTACCCTTGTGATCATTTTAAGCCCAAAAATTTGAAAATCCCACGGAAATTGCAAAAGTTATTGAGGTTTGAAATTGTTTGAAAACGCAAATTTTTAAGTTTGGCGCCACGCCACATCGTCAAATATGAGCTTTACACGGAAATACGAATGGAACCTTCATCTTGGGTCCTAGTAGATTCTAAAAAACATAGCGGGTACCCTGGACTCTCCACCCATGTCAATAGTGTCTCTTGTTAGTGGAATATTGAAGTGTTGCTCCATTTAGAACGTGTTAAAGTTGCACCCGAAAAATATTCATACCTCTGGTTTGCGGTCTGTCACAGTCTTGATTATTTCATAAGTCGTACAAAAAGAGTATTATGATAGCATATACAAAAATCAGCGATATCGGTCCTGGGCTTCGCTATTTTTCAAGCCACCCAAGATCATGGTCTTCTCGAAACATACTAATATTCTTTGTGTGTGAAGAAAGAAAAAAGTTTGTGGAGAAGGTAATGATCGTCGGAGTTATGACCAGTTGTGGGTCAGTTGATTTGATTAAAATTCCATATAATGTAAAGATAAGTGCTATATATTGTGTGTGTAATGTTTTAGAACAAGTTTTGGAGAAAAAAAATTCAAGATGATGTCTCGGCGAGGCCCACAAAGTGTTTCATCGCGATGCGTCCTCTCACATCGCTCGGATCACTGCCCACTGGGCAGTGCCCGGTATACAGCAGCGTTACAAGAAAAACTCGGATTATCATTTATTCCTAAAGGAATATCAGAGAAGTCCATCGATGCATTGCTCGTAATTTTGTCTTACTTGGAACATTTTCAAAACCAATTAAAAAAGGTGTCAAAATTAAATTTGAGGATTTTGCAAAGTTTTTTCTTCGACCGGAAGAAAGTAACCCCTGAAATCTTCTTTATAGTTTTCGATTCTTGGAAACGACGACTACGGTCCTTATCAGAAAACGATGGGGAACACGTAGAAAAGACCAAAAATATTCATCGATGTGTCCTTCTCCCAAAAAATAGGGTAGAATAGGTTTCCACAATTGTGAATAACGCTCAGTAGTCTATGCTCCATTTTAAAGTTCGCAAAGTTATCCTATTTAAATTGTGTCTTGCGTGCTCTTTACAATTGCCGTTAAATTCTCTATTACCACATACAAAGACGCAGGGTAAATTAGTAACTTTTGTATTTTGTCTTACTTTATTATCAATATTTACAGAATATATTCTTTTCATACCTATTTCATAAAAGAATGTTCACAAATTCCCATGACTATCAACCAGTGAGAAATATATTCAAGCAAAATTAATTTTGACTTTGTAATTTTCGCAGTACTAAAATTTTACCTATTCGTATTTGCATTTGTCATTTGTCGCCAACCAATAAACAGCTTTGATTTGATTTGATTTATTCACATCAAGCTTGATTTACAAAAAATCTTGTTACGCTTGACGGCTAACACAAAAAAGTTTTACACAAATGTTTGTCACATGTATAAGAATTCGAGCGATAATAATATAATTTATAATTGTGACTTAGTCATAAAGAGCAGAATTAAAATTATATGTACATATATTTTAGGATAATAAAGTAGAGATAAATTCATAATCATAATTTAAGAACAAGGTTTTAAGATTTGTTTTAACAAGTTTGAAGTTTTGTGTTTCCTTTAATTCAGTAGGTAACCTATTCCATGCAATAGTAGTTGTGAAATGAAGACTTTTAGAACTCATGCTATTTTTTGGACAAAAATTTACTCTTAACAGATTAGATGAGCGTGTTGGATAGTTATGGAAGTCAGAATTTTTTTCGAGAAACGATTCAAAAAATGGTATAGGATTTTGTCTCGTTTGAAAGAAAAAACAGAAGGCTTTGAAATAGTAATTATCTTTAGGGAGGAGCCATCTGAGTTTTTCTTTCATCTTTTTACTGACAGAATCATACTTCTTTACATTTAGAATAAATCTGGCCGTACGACGAATTGACATTTCTAGACATTTTAAATTTACAGCGCAGCTTGATCCCCAAATAATAACCATATAGTTGAACAATGAAATTAAGCATGCTTGAAATATGAGGATCAAACTACTTTGGCTCATGACCTTTTTTAGCGGATACAGTGATGTAGCAACCATAGGAAACCGTCTTGAAATGCTATTTATATGCTTCGACCAGGAAAGCTTTGAATCAATGATGAGTCTGAGACTTTTCAGTTCATTTTGACTTTTGATAACAATACCATTCACTTCAAATTCAACCACACCGACCTTATTTAAATTTGACGTGCTACCTATCAGGATAAATTGTGTTTTGTCCAAGTTTAATGTCATTCCATTTTTGTCCATCCACTCAAGTATTGCAAGTAGGTCGGATTTGAGTTTATGAATAAGATAGGGGAGCATATGTACCGGTCCCGCGATAACTAGCTGAGTATCGTCTGCAAATATAATACACAAGCAGTTTTTTATTACGGACGGCAGGTCGTTAATGTAGATTTTGAAGCAAAAAGGTCCCATTATACTACCTTGGGGGCATCCACGTAGTGTGAATCGCACTTGAGACAGTTTGCCATTATCACCTTTCACTACTTGCATTCTGTAACTCAAGTAAGATCCAAACCACTTGGGGTCAATGCCATACCAGGACAACTTTTCAAGCAAAAACTCCCTAATTATTACATCGAATGCCTTGGACAGGTCCAAGGCAATTAGCATGCAAATATTGTTACAATTGACTTGATTCTAAATATATTCCGTCACCGCTACCATCGCCGTTTCGCAAGAATGTCCAGGTCTGAACCCAAATTGTCCTGGGTAAAGTAAGTTATTTTTAGTCAAGTAATTTACAAGTTGTTCATGGGCACATTTCTCTATAAGGAGGGATAGGATTGGTTGGACAGCAACAGGTCTATAGTGGTTGGGTGCAGAAGGCGATTTAAGTTTTGGTATGGGAGTTATCAGGCCAGTTTTTAGAGTAGTAGGAAATTCATTTTCAAATAGAGATCTGTTTATCAGAGTCGAAACAGCTTCAGCAATGGTGGGACAACCAATTGTATAGTCTAACATTATAGGTGAAATGTATGTACTGTCTGGACTCGTTCGTTTTCGAGTTTTTAGTTTTGTCCAGGATCGGAAAACCATACGCGGTGTGATTTTTTGAAATTTGAAAACTGATTTTACGTCCAGCTTGCTTGGTTTTGTCGGAAGATCTGCATTTACAATTTGGTTAGAAATATTAGCATAATGCTCATTCAACTCATCAATGTCAGTACAAAGCTTCGTTCGTGGTTGTCTAAATAATTCGTCCTTTACTTTCCAAACTCCTCTAGTTTTAATGTCATTTTCTACTTTGTGCCGACAATCCTTTGCAAATGATTTTTTGAAAGTATTGTCAACAATCTTAAGTCTTGTCATTGTCATATGGGATGGGTTTAATTTATGGCATGAGTACAGTGTGTTACGTAGTTTCTTGATATTTTTTGTAAAGTTTGACATGAATGCTGGGACGAGTTTTTGCTGAATAGATCTCATTTGAACAGGTGCATGCTTGTCAAAAAGTTCAAGATGTTTAGTAGTAAGTATTTTACAAGCTTCCGTCACGGTTTTGTTGGTCAAATCGTCGAAGTTAATTTGTTGCACATCGTTTGCTAGTGCTAATTTGTTTATGTTGTTATAGTCCCTAAAACTTATATTTTGTTTAGGTAGTCTCGATGGTCGATTTATTAGCTTACTTATAAAGGTTGCGTCATGATCGGACACCAGCGGTTGACATGTCTTTGCTGTGATGCTTATGTCGTCATTATTGGTCAAAATAAGGTCGAGTCTTGCTCCTTGCCTCGTTGGAGTTTGTACTAGCTCGCGTAGGCTATGTCTGAGAAGTAGTCGATTAAATTTTTTAACATTTGGTGAGCAAGTATTTTTTAAATGTATATTAAAGTCACCACAGATAAAGAAGTTGCATTTAAATAGTTTGAGGTCGGATATAATTGATTCAAAAAAGTCAATATCACTTAAACTCAAATTAAATTTAGGTCGGTATAAAACAGAAACAATGAATGATTTTCTCATGCCGATTTGGAATTTACACGAGCGTAGCTCATTCTTGGATTCATCATTAGTAATAGTACTCGTCTCCAACATCTTACACTTCACATACGATTTGTAGATAATTGCTACACCGCCTCCTGATCCAGTTCTGTCTCTACGGATTATTTCATAACCTGGAATATTCATTATTTTAATATTTGAGTGAACCTTTGTCTCAGTCATGCAAAAAATATCGATTTTATGTTCATGCAGGAAGTCAGAAATTAAGAATATTTTGTTTCGGATAGAATTTACATTTAGGTGTCCTATTATTAATGGTGTTTGGTGATTAAAATGTATAGATGAGTTTCCTAGTCACTGTGTGTCCATGTGACTTCCAGGGTCGGAGTTTCTGGTTCTTCGCTGCTTTTGTGTTGGAAATTGAATTCCGGACGCGTGATCATCTGCCGGTCGCTTATGTGAGCTACGAGATCTTGTTTGTACTGGAGTCCTGGAGTTTTGTTTGAGTTCTTGTTGTTTCCTTGTGAGATCTTTTTTGACAGATATTTTGTCGAATTGGACTAATCCCTTTAGATTCTTGCAATTGTCCAGAGCTAACTGTCTTTCCGTTGCGCTACTAAAGCGTAGCCTGACCGGTCGTAGAGATGATGTGGTGAGCTGTCCTATCCTTTCATCAAGTTTAAGAGAGGTGTAAGAAGTGGGGTAGATGATTTTAAGAAGGTCCGTGAGAAGTTTTTGTCCGTCATTTGTTTCAGGGATCCCCATCACCACCAAATTATTTAGTTTTCGGATTTTTCTAATCTCCTCGTCGTATTTTTCTTCAAAATTCTGGAAATCGCTTTTAACCTCGTTTTGGAACGACGTAAGGCTCTCTTGCATAGCTATCTGGTTTTCAACAAGTTTTTCTTTCTCCGCCTCCATATTATCCAGTCGTTTCATAATGTGCGATTGTGTGTCTTTGACATCCTTGAATTGTTTCAGCATGGTTTTATAGATAAGGTCGAGATCTATCTTTTTAGGCGATGAGTGGGGGGAGGTTTGGCGATCTGGGCTTGTGGTCGGCATGATTACCAGTCGATGTGGGCCTGTTTCACAATATAAATTATGTGCCAGTATCTTTTGACCAATATATTTGGAAGAGACGGGTCCTCTCAAAGGCAGGACATATACTTTAAGTAAGAGAACTTACTTTTGGTGAAGACTGTACTGGTGAGAAATGAAATTTTCCGTCCTCCTCCTTCTTTTTGTCGATTTATGTCGAATTATGATGAGTATGGCTATTAATTTTGTATTACAAATGATCAGGAAGGTTGGGGCTTTAAAACAATGTAAACGGTAATACTGTAGTTGCAGTTTAAAATTCTTAAAAATTATTTAAAACGATTTTAAAACGAGAGCTAAGATTTAATGTGTTGCTCTTTACAACCCAGCTGCTTTTCAGCTTTGTGTTGTAACTCCTACCAACTTTTATTTCTCGTGAAACGTATACCATTGAGAGAAAACAACTTGCATTGGACGAGTTTAATTACGTATAATTTTTAAGAAAACTGTTAGAAATAATTCTTTCAAGCATCCATCGTATCGTCATTACCTGAAATAAAACTATGTTCAACCCTGGAGCACCCTCACACTAGGAAGTGCCAGCAGAAGGTCTATCGTGTTTTCCAAGATTATCACCATGTACGTGCTCATAAGGGATTTCTTGACATCGAAGAAATTGTGGCCATTCAAGCCAACATAGCATTTCAGTGGTTGCATTGCTTCAAGCGTTTTCTTCCACTGTGCAGACTCTCTTGTGAATTTCTTCCACTGAAACAAGGTTTCGACAGAATTTTCGTGTATCCTAATTCCTACGGCTAGCAGAGTCACGATCAAGTTCAACACGACGAACGCACCGAACGGAAACATGATGTATATCCCCAAAGCCATGGAACTATTGACGAACCGAATGGCACAAAAGTTGAGGCAGGTAGAGATAACTAGTCCAATGGCCATCAAGAGGAAAATCCGTGTCGCTAGATTTTTTTCTATTTCTTGGTTGAGGATTTGAATTTGGTGAAAGCGGCGTATTTGTGGAGGGAGTGTTCCCGCCGCTGAACCAACAGACCTGAATTATTGAATGAGAGCTTCAGTTGGGTTAACTTTATGGATTGGTGACTTTTAACAAAATGACAATTAGGAAAGAGGCTAAACACCAATATCCCGCTTCTCGTGAGGTCACTACGTTCCTTACACTGCAAGAATAGCAAAAATGTGCAAGAAACTGTATGACATCTAGATATGCAGCCTTTATATTGTGGCGAAAGTAAGTGTAGTGAACCCAGAACAAGTTTCGTCATCTTGTAAAAAGCAAGACGGTCCCTTACCCTGATTCCATCAGGCTCTCCACAATTTTTGCATACAAACGTGCTGGTATCACCATGACGACTATTAAGAAAGCCATCATCCTGTACACCTCGGCAAATAGAACGTATACCAGCAAAATTCGAAGCAGAATTATGGGAAAACTATCCACAGAGATGGAGAAGGGTAGCATGTCTTCGAAAACAAATTTGTACACGTCCCGTCTTTCAATTCCCGTGGCCATGACAAGGGATGGAAGAGTGGCCGCGAATGGCAGAGGTGTGAGGGCGACGAAGACCGTCAGTCCTGCAACGAAAGGTTTTCACGGAAAGGTGAAGACATTTACTATATTTTATAATTAATAAACAGCACTACCATGCTTATCACTAATTGTAGCTAATCAATTCTTTCAAGTTAATTTTAAGCAGTTATTCTTTTGTAGCTAAAGACTTTCTATGGATGGGATGGGTTACGAGACAACGTAATTCGGGTTGTATATAAAATAAAAGTTGACTTGACTTGCTGAATTTAATGTGATCTAACACCCAACGCTCTAGGTCGAATAGGATTTATGAAATGTAGAAATAATTTCAACCTTACCAAACTTATCCAACCGGCCATCCTCCATAACCAAACTAGGCATCTCAATTCCAAACATGTTTTTGATTCTCGATCTCCCACCTTGTTAAGAATTGAGTTTAGGTTATACAAAGATAAGTTCTTCGACCAGGGACAGGTTAGGTAATTCACGTTTTTTCTGTCTCCACCCAATATTTGCGGTTTGTTGGTAGATGTCGTCATACAACTGGAGTATCCTGTTGAGAAATAATGCATTATATTCCGCATGACCCATTCCCACTATGATCCCCATGACCAGAGTAAATCCACACACGGGAAGTAATGTTCCAAACTGCAACGCGGTAACCAGGCTAATGTATGGTTTCGGGTGATACATTTGACCATAGATGACGTACACGACTGAACCCATGGAAATCACACCAACAACGATCCACATAACGAGGTAATACCAGAAGAAGGTTCGAATTCCGCCTGGCTTGAAGACGAAGCGGTTTCGGGTGGGGTCCCATTGGAGGGGTATCTTCCACAAGAAACTGTTCAACCGGAAGTTGAGACTTACCGCAAACCATGTGAGATCTGTCGCCATTACGAAATTTTTAGTTGTCGTTAGAAGTTTCCAGTTTTCTTGAAGCAATGAATTTTAGCCAGGCTGTAAATCCTACTGCTTAGTTTTTCTTACACAACTTCTTCTACTAAAGGCGACCCAAATTTTTTCTACGATATTACATATTACAATTCATTATCCATATCTAACTGGAACAGTTACGTTATCAAATTTCAAATCATCTTAAATTAAATAGTTTTGAACCGAAGTTAATGAGTTTTAGTCTGGATAATAATTAGCGTCTGGTTTCTGTAATTTTATTTATGACCAGAAAATAAGAATGAAGTATTTATGATCCGATTCCTCCTAACAGACCATGGATCCTATTCTTACATCAAACAATTTAATTACATATTTGACTTCAATTGAAGGAATTCAATTAAGGTTTGAAAACCAAAAATTAATCAGTACCTTGAGAATATTTTCATTTCTAACAAATTTTTGTAATTTGGTGAAATAATTTTTTTTAGATTGAATGTTGGTAAAATGGCGACGTACTTTAATTTTCTGAATTAGGAGCAAACATTCTGATTTTGACGGAGGTATTACTCAGAATTCTAGATCCTATTTATTATCAGTTCATAGGAAAATATTATCCTTATTTTACTTTTCCTAGTTCCTGATATTTTCACCAAATTTGCGACTTAAGAATTTTGAAGACTGGATTGGTAGAAGTAAAATGGTAGCTAGATTTGTACCAGTTATTAAAGAAGAATCGATAACATTAGCTCAAATTTTTTATGCAATACGTTGATTTAGATTTATATATTATGAACAAGGCACGGATATGGTCACTGTTAATAGAGGCAGGATGCCATAAATAAGTTCTGTAGATTGTTATGTATGCATTTAGAGGAGAGATGAGAGAGGAGAGATGTGTAGTTTAGGAAGGCTTTATTAATAATAATTGTGGTTGCATTATTACATTGCATTTTGCATACTATGTATGTACCTAACACTACGTATATACCTAACACTACCCTCTTGCAGGAGACTTTTTCTCCTGAAAAAGAGTAGTGACGCTAACTTAACAACGAGTGATTACGACGAATTTACTAAACTGAACAAAGCATACGAGTGACGAGTACGATCACTCGGGACAAAGGAGAGGCGGAATAACGTCCGCCATTATTCTACACAACTACACAACGAGGCAAAGGCGAGGAAAAATTCACTAAATTTTTAAATTTTGAAGAATTAACTAACAAAATTGTGTTCTAAAGTACAATCAAATTGATAAAATAAAGTGCTACATATCTGCCTCATCAAAAATTATGTCAGGAAGCGGATTCACAGCAAAGGTAAGTACTAAATACATATATATTTTTTTTGAAATTTTTGGACATTTTGGGAATTATGTCAGAAATAAATTGTGAAAATCATGAAATTGGTTAAAAATAAATGTATATCTAGTATCGACAAGCAGTAAAATGACTATAAAACTAATTTTTATGTTGATAAATTGCAGATTCCGGGTTTGATAACATCTAAGGGTACCCCTTGGGGGGAGAGCCCTTAAGGCTGGGGGGAAGGGGGGATTTAAGGGCCCTCCTTAGAGGTCAAAGGTCACCGGGGGTGTGGCTGTGGGTGGGGTGGGTGGTCTCGGGAACTTGGAAAAATTACTGGAAACTTGGAAATTGCTGGGTGACGTCATCCACCGACTGCCTCACTCCCGGTAAGCAGAACTACAAATATTGAAGCAAAATTATTACTCAAATGAATAAATCGTGATACAGAAATATTGTTTGATATTAATAATAAGAAATCGATGGTTTTTTGTGAATTAATAATAATGAATGAACTTAGTTATAATTTCCGAAGGCATCGAACTGGTGGACCGTAGTTTGGGGCGGAGCACTGGGCAAGGTTGACATCTCGTGGGCGTCGTGACGTGTCGGCAGTTTCTCGGTAGGTGGAGTAGCGTAGATAAGTCGGGGATTTGAATTGGTGCGATTAGCTAATTTAGAAAGATGGCGTAAAATGGTTAGGCCAATCAGGATTAAAATGAGGAGGAAAAGGACAGTAAGGACATCCGACGTGACTTCGATGGTTTCAAGGACAGGGTAGGCGTGGACTCCAGGAATTAGGGGGACTGGAACACAGAACAATTTATAAGTGATCCAAATTACAATAATTACAATCAAAAATAAAATAATTGAAGAACTGTATGACACATAGGCGGCTGCATGAATTTCCAAGGGCACGTGATGGGTGGCAGGAAGTGGTGGCGCGGAATAGTTTGTGTGAGGAATTGATTCATGCCATTCTTGGTTGATAATCTCGTCCAGGGCAGCAAAGTGAGTAGCATTGGTGATGATGGGGGTGCGTAATTTGGTGAAGGGGGCGGGAACAAGATGATGGTAAGACGGATCCCACTGGGTTCGGAGACAAGGGAAGTCGGGCGTCACCAGAATAGAGTCCACGTAGAGTCGGCTGGAGCAAGAGAGTTGTACTTCCAAAAGTCCAATTGTCGGGGCGGTAATATTCTTGTGGGTACTTCGTGAAGTTGGATATAATTTGATGGTGGAATTAGGGGCAATGATTCCGAAGCTGGCTGGTCCCAACTGCAGAATTAGTGGGTGGTACAGCTTAGTGCATGAGAGGTGGCAGTTTTGGTTGATTTCTGAGATGGGGGCACTTTTTAGGAGGGCTCGAATGCAATTATGTTCAGGAATAACAGGAGGATCGAAACGTGGCAGCAAGCAGAGAGCATTTGTTGTCGGGTCACAGTTGAGTGATATGGTCGGCGTGATGGGGATAATACGATGTTTGGACAGGGCAACGTAATTCACATCGATTTTCACTTGACAGACGTCATCGTTGAATAAAAAGGACAGGGGTTGGATTCGTTTCATTTCGTACGTCGTATTCAGGCTCACTAGGGGGATGCGAACAGTCGCAACCACTTTGTTCGGACTAAACAAACAAGTCGCTAAGGGATAGCGAAAAACGTCCTCCAAGTCGCTGGAGGGGATGCTGAGCTCTCTGTTATGTTGAAGTATCTTCCGTTGCAGGACTCGTAGGTCGCGTCGCAGCATCTTCGGGCTAACAATAAAGGGTGGGAGTAGTGACTGCCTGCAGTCGCTAAGGGTCTGGATCCAGTTTTGGTTCAGTACTGTCTGAAATTGGGCGACGGCCAGGGCAAAAAGGGAATGGTGGTCATCCTGGGCTTTGGATTCTAGTCTCTCTTCTTCATTGGCGATATCGCGTAACTCATTGTGAACTACTCGGTCGGTTTCGCTAAGGGCTTTCTCGAGGGCCTGAAAATCTTTGTTAAAAATTTTAGTGGACTCAACTGTGAAGGAATGCTCTGCTGTAAGGGCCGATTGAAGTTGTAGGGTGAAATTATCAAGGTGGTACTCGTTAAGCTGCATGCGGTCGACAGTTTTTTGTTGGGCCACGCCACAGCACCAATTATAAAAGTCGCCAATGATTTCTATGGAACGGCGGTGACGCGTTGAACTGGGGGACGGGAAAATTGGGAGGAGTCGAAGTGCAAGAGAGTGGGTGGCATTCAAAATTTGGCCGATGTCTGTGTCGTTAAGCGGTGTCAAGAGGCGGGTCCACTGGTCGAGGTCAGGGAGATCCATTTCGTAAATCAGAGGAACGGTAGATTCATAGGGAATAATTTTAACATTCGTTGTCAAAATTCCAGTTGAAAGTCGCGTAATTGTTGTTGAAAGTTGGTCTTTCGCACTAGTCAGGCGAGCACCAGAAACAAGTGCAACACAAAGTAGGCACAAAGGATTCATGATCCCTCTTGAAATGTAACTTTCTTTCGTGAACGAAGATTGTATTGGTGTGCAGGTGTTGGTTGTTTGTTATGTGGGAAAACTGGTGAAAGAACCGGTGGCGTAGATTGCGACAGCGTAGATTCGTATGTATGTGCTTGTGGAGAGAGTTGAGGGAAATCAGAGTCGAAGAGAAAATTATTTGTGGGCAACTGAGCTTGTTGCGAGGTCAGTGTGTCACTGGGGGTTTGAGTCGGAGAGCCAGGTGAGGATCGGGAGGAATGTGGTGGGTCTAGAGAAGATAAAACTTCCTCGTCAGCATAGTCAGCATTATCTTGGTGGTCTGCACTCTGAGGAGGGTCTGTACTTGCATCGTGGGAAATGTCCAGAGCAGAAGGGGAGAATGTGCTGACGGTGGTCTCATCAGTCGACCTAGAGTTGTATAGTTTCAGTTTCTCAACATGGGCGGTCTCCGTGATAACACGACCATTAGACATCGTAGCGGAAATTATGTAATTAACGTCAGAAAGTTTTCGCTTAATCATGTACGGGCCGAACCAATACTGCATTAATTTAGCAGCGAGACCCTTCTTTTGGATGTACTTACGGCAGAGAACTTGACTGCCTATAGGAAATTCAATATGCTTGCGTTTTTTGTCATAATAAAATTTTGCAACCTCTTGAGAGTGTTGGATTCGGTCCCACGCAAGTGTCCGAGCAGATCTTACGTGAGAAAGGAATTTCTCCAAACTAATGTATTCCTCAGCAATAAATGCGGATTCCGTGGGAAGGACCACCTCACGGCCGTAGAGGAATTCGAACGGGCTAAAACCAATCGTGGTGTGCTTGGAGGAATTAATGGCAAATGTAATATGAGGCAGCCATGTGTCCCAATCAGAGTGTGATTTGAGAGAATCGGTTAGATAAATTTGAATACAGTCATTTAGAACTGCATGGCTTCGTTCTACTTGACCTTGACTTTGCGGATGGTAGGCGGTGGAGAGCAAGTGCTTAATGCCCAAGGCGGAAGAAAGTTGCGATAATAAATCAGAGGTAAAAATTGTACCTTTATCAGATTGGAGGATAGCAGGCACACCATGGCGGCATATTAGTTTCACCAAAAAGTTGATAATGTCCTCAGTTTCGAGCCATTTGGTCAGGTAACATGATGCGGTAATGATGTATTTTTTGTTGGATTTACTGGCAGGAAATGGGCCAGCCACGTCTATTTGAACACGTTGAAAAGCATTTTTTGGCACTTTTATGCATTGGAAAAGTCCATTGGGTTTAGATCTGGGTGATTTCCGAAACTGGCATTTGGAACAGGTGGCTACATATCGCATTATTTGACGACGCATACCAGGAAACCAATATCGCTGCTTGATTCTGTCGTACGTTTTTGTAAACCCCATGTGTCCGGAAAATGGGCTGTCGTGACACTCATCTAGGACGGAAGGAATGAGTTTTGACGGAATAACCAGGGTTAGACGGTTATATTGGTTATCACGTTTAAATAGTACGTCATCTTTTAGTGTGAAATGCTCATTGATTTTTGTCCTAATTTCAGTTTGTTGATAATTATGGCTAGTTCAGGGTCGTCACCTTGACTGGACATCAAATTAAGAGAGCCAATTGTCAGAATAGGGAGGTCATCAAGCTCATCACGATTTGGTTGAAAATCTTCAGTCGGATAGCGACTGAGGAAATCGGCACATTCATGTTTCTTGCCACTCACATGGCGAATTTCAACTATTGTATAATCCATTAGACAAACAACCATACTTGACAGTCGAGAGTTGAGCTCTTTTTTTGACCCTTGGAGAAGCCAGCAAATCCCGTGGCAGTCTGTGGCGATGGAAAGGGGGACACCATAAATGAGGGGTCGCAGGCGTTTCAGGGCCCAACAGATGGCTGTGAGTTCCAACATGACTGAGGGATAGCGTTTCTCAGCCACGGAAAGAGTTCGTGAGATAAATGCTACCGGATGTTTCTCGCCCTCATAGAATTGGAAAAGTCCGGCTCCTAGTCCATAAGAAGAGGCATCGGTTTCTAACAGGGTAGGAAGGGCAGGGTCAAATAATCTTAGTACTGGTCGTGACAACAGTCGTGCAATGACCGTGTCGAAGGCAGCTTGGTGCTCTTCAGTCCACGTAATTTTCCCTCGGATGGTTGATAAACATTGTAACGGGTGGACAATGCGGGAAAAATTTGGTATATATTTGCGAAAATAACTGAAGAATGCTACTAGTTTCTTCACTTTGTGTCCGGTGGTGGGGGGTTTTAGCTGGGACACACCACGTAATTTCTTCTCATCGGGTTTTGTCCCCATGGCGGAGAGAGAAAAACCGAGTAAATTTATTTCGTCTTGGAGAAAGTCACATTTATATGGCTTAAGAGTGAGCCCTTCGGCGGCAATTCGTTCAAAAATTAATCGTAATTTTTCCAATGCTTCTTCTTCGGTTGCTCCAGCGGAAACTATGTCGTCAAAAAAAATTCTGGCAAACTTCACCCTTAAGGCCGGAAAGTACTTCATCGAGGAGCTCGGCGAATCGGGCGGGGCCATTTGAGACCCCAAATGGAAGAACGGTGGGGGCAAAGGTACCCTCACGGGTCACAAAAGTTGCTTTCTCCTGGGCTTCAGGAGTCATAGGTACCTGGTAGTAGCCTGAGGTAAAGTCGAGACTGGTGAAATATTTCTTGCCACGCAGGGACTGAAAAATATCATCAATGCGAGTTTGTGGCCACTGGATCTTTTTGGTAATACGGTTAAGGGACCTGTAGTCTACCGTAAATCTTTGAGAGGTCAGGTTGCCGTCGTCATCCTTTTTCGGGACGAAAAAGCAAGGAGAGGACCATGACCCACGGATGGGACGTACAATTCCTTGGGCTAAAAGTTTGTCGACGTGACTTTTGATGTCTCTGTGAATCTTTTCTGGGTGATTAAATTGTTGCATTCTAATGGGAGGATGATCTCCGGTGTCAATATCGAATTCTACACGGTCGGTTCGCCCTAATTTGGTTGGGTCCCATGAAAAAATATGCTTAAATTCCGTGATCAGAGAAAGCAACTTGGCTCTCGTAGGAGGCGAAATGTTGGGATTGATTTTGAGTTTGGTCAGATCCATAAGAAAAGGTGGCGGTGAAAGTTCAGCTGCAGCTGCCGGTGGGGGAGAAAGTGCGGCTGGTGGTGGAGAAAGTAGGGCTGATGGTAATGGCGGTGGTGGTGGAGGTAAGGGCCCCGAGGCTGCTGGTGAACTTGTTAGGGATGGCAGAAGTGGTTGGGGTTTGAGGGGTTGTTCTGGTTGTGTCGCGGGAGTCCGCTGAGACGCATCAAGTAATTTCATGTCCATATTTCTGTTTAGTGATTGCATAATTTCTTTGTTATCGCAGGAATGGAATAATCGTTGCGGGGCGCTTGTATACGGGACGGAACCAAGGATAGGAGACATCAAACAGCGAAAGGATTCGTTGCTGGACAGAAGGAAATGTTCTTGAAAATCATGCCCAAGGAGAAGAGGACATGGTGATGAGGGAACGACGAAAAACGGGTATGTCACTTGTTGGGTGCCAATTTTGAGAGGTAGAATGACCAGACCGCAATCTCTAATTGTATGATTGCCAAAATCCGACAGTCGATAAGGTAAATTTGGGTTAATCCGGGGTAAACCAACAGCAAGGGCTTCTGTGATGATTGAGGCTTTAGCACCATTATCGACTGTTGCAGTGATTCGTTGATTATTGATAAAAGTGTCGATTGTTACGGGGCCATGATTAGCAGAGAAATCCTGTAGGTTGATGCGTAAGTCAATCGTATTTTGGTTAAAGGTGACATGTCGGGGTCCAGCAGGATCAAGGGAGGGGGACGATGGACGTAGAATAGATTTTAAAGGCTTGAGGGATGGTGGGCAGATCAATCTGCCCAAAGCCGGGCGTTTCCCGACGGGGGCGGTGAACCGGGAGGGGTACGCGTTGAACGCTCATCCCACTGATGGTTTTCACGTCGCGTGTCGTCACGATCCGTAGTATTATGATGGAAGTTGTCACGGCGACGGGGAGATTCATCATGGCGGCGTTCCTGAAAGTCTGAATTGCGACGCTGATCGCGGGGGGAGTCATCTCGGCGACGGTAGCCACGGTTGTCATTGCGACGGCGGTGGTCACGAGGAGAGTCGTCGCGGCGGCGGTTATCGCGGCGGTAGCCAGCACCGGAGGTATCGTTATTACGATACCCACCATTGCGACCACGCCCTTGGCCGTTAAGTTGAAGGCCATCATTTTCTTGCGACACTCTATAATTCTATGTCCGCGGATGCCGCAGTAGTAACATTCAAATGAGGGGCGTTGTCCGTTAGGACGAGGCGCACGATTATCCTGGGACTGATCTGGGCGAGATCTTGAGCCGTGATTTTGGGAGGGCGACACATTAAGTCGCATGATAGCAGCTTGTAGATCGCTAAGGTGATTAAGCAGACCTTGCATATTCTTAACATTGGTCAAATTCACTCCGAGTGACAGGCCTCCGTCAGTTGCATTATTCACGGGCTTAGGCTGAGCCGTGGGCGGAGCTAGTGGGGTTACTGGGGCCTGGTGGAGGCCAGCGAATGCGTCGAGTCCAACAGATTGAGGGGGAACGGTTGGGGAGATAATCGTTACGGGCGGTTGGAGTTGAGGGGTCAGTGTTTTCTGCAGGCCACGGTCTTCATAATGCTTCACAAGTGACACTAAGTCACCATAAGTCAGAGGAGGTCCTTTGCACTCGAGGAATTGACGTAGGGAAGGGTCCAAATTGTCCATAAGGAGTCGAATGATATCTGGTTCTGCATGGCGTGTGTATTCCTCAGACATTGCAGCGCGAAGTCGTTGCAAGTAGACCGATGCTTTCTCGAGCTCTGGTTTTGGGGACTTTAAGAGGTCCAGGACGGACGTATGATCATCAACCTCCATTGGGCATTTGGTCAGAAAATTGTTAATAAAGGTAGCCCAGTCAATAAGAAAAAAATGATAAAACATGAATTTACGAACACACTTAGCATCAATTGCAAAATCAGAGACGGTCCGAGAAGAGAAACAAAGAACGTAACCAAGAAAATTTCGAAAATTTAACCAAAAATTTAACCCACGCCATAATCATTAAAACTGCTCATAAAGAAGTCATACTTACAGTTAAAATCTTTCATGGTGAAAAACATATCAGAGCATTGATTTCGAAAAGGACTTAATAATTTCGTTAATTTGCGTAACAATTTTGCAGATATAGATTCAAATTTGACGCAAACATTAACAAACTTGTTCCGAATACTTTCAAAGATAGGGACACAGCAAGGACAGGACCAATTTTTTGTGTATAATACACTAAAGTACGATGAATCAGACATAGTAAGACAACATCGTTTCCTATGAAAAAAATTAAAACAATAACAACATTGTAAATATCCTGCATTCCAATCACGGTCCACAAAATCACCCTTCCACAAGACAGTATAAATGATTCCATTGTGTATTGCTTGTGAGGTAAAATCGCGAATGACCTGTCCACACAGATGACATTCCGGACCGAGAGAGTGGTCGAAATCCCAATCCGTATAATCAAGCTTATAGTTTTTTCCATTCATCCATTTTTCCATCCAAAACAATTATTCTTGTTGAGTTGTTAGCCAAAGGGACGATGTCCTCAACAGTTCGGTCAGCAAATCCACCATTCACGACGAACACGTTGGTTGTAGGATGAGCGAGTCGAATGATTTCCTTCTCCTTCCCTGGGGTCAGGGAGGCAGGTTCGGCCTTGAACAGAGTCCCAAGCAGCGACAAGAAAAATGCTTTCACCAGGGGTGAGGAAGTTTAAGTAGAGGAAGGAGCGTAACAAAGTGAGGGGAGGATTGCACTAAACAAATACTGTTACTAAAACTGGAAATCGCAAGTTTTCCGAACTTGATTTCCTTACAAAATTCGAACCCGAGCACTATTGCTCGGGAATGCAAATGTAGTGCAATCTGACCGGGAGGAGTGGGGGCGCAATTTAATATTCGTCTCCACATTGCACTCACAAATTAAAGTTAAATATTTAGAATTTTCAATTTATTATTTTGTTCGTGTGAGGAGAGCGAGTTGTGTGCAGTTGTGACACAACTGTACAACGCCATTCAAAATATATATATGTATCACAAAAGTGTACATCGCAAAACTAGGTGCCTTAGAGCCCATCCAGTTGCGCAAACAATTTATTGGTAGTGTTTAACTAGCAATCTAACTCGACAAAGTAATTTAACACCGCCATGACGACCAATAAAACGATGAATTCTATATACTTCAATCGCGAAATAGTAATCAAGATCCTCATTACATTTTAGATTCTCATGTATTCGAAGGTATTATTTGCTAGAAAAGCTCTTATAAATAACTCTTGACTATTCTGTCAGGATACCTTGTCGCGAAATTTTTACCTTTAAAACTCCCATCAGAATTTCTTAGAAATAAAAACTGCAAAAATTTGCAAAATAATTTGGCAAATTGGGATTGTTAAGACAGAAAAAGTTCTGTATTATTAAATTCTTACATATCTTGTGGGTGGGGAATTTAAGGAAACTTAGAAGGATAATTAAAGCAAATATTATTGGCAATATGTTATTGCAATATGTTAATAACGTACAGCCACGTCTCCCAATTTCAAAAGATATTTCGCAATTTTTTACTGGATTTGATCAATGTCACATCCATGTAATTGTGCGTTTAAGGCAAGATTTCCTCGCAACGGCGGCTTACACGGTTGCCAGCATTGAAGAATTTTCAGTCACCGAGGATTATCTTGATATCAACTTGAAGTTTCCAATTTCCAGGCTACGTTTCCCAACATGCATGCTCTAGATTCACGCAGGTCTTCAAATTCATCAAAGGGTGAATTTACGTTCGGCCGCTGTTTCCGTTGAACATCAGCTTTATGACACGAATGACAAAGAAACTGATACGCGGCCTGTTTTGGAAAATTCAGAAATATTTGTTCTAGTTTAATTCACCCAGCAGAAATTTGTAGTCGACATATTCAAGATTTTCTTGGTTCTGCAAGCACATCGTTTAGTGCAGAACGGTTTGTGGTAAGGTTTATTGACCAAGTTGATAAACATGTTTTAAATTCAAGGTACTTTTTTTGTGTCACTTACAATGCGATTGTGTGAAGTGCAACTTAGCGATTTGGCGAAATTGGAAAATTGGGTGGTCCAAGTCAATACAGCAAATGTTTCTTCAGGCAGTTTGTGCGATGGTTCGAATTTGTCAAAATATTTGGGGTCAAAGTGAAAAAACGGTCGATTTTTTATAATTAAAATTTTACCCAGCGGAGGAAGCAAACGGGCCTTTCGATCCTTTCAACTGGAAAAATCGTCATTTTTTCAACTTTGACCTCAAATATTTTGACAAATTCGAACCATCGCACAAACTGTCTGAAGAAACGTTGGTTGTATTGACGTAGACCACTCAATTTTAAAATTTCACCGAATCGGAAAGTTGCACTTCACATCATCGCGTTGTTAGAATGAGCCTAACCTTGTAACTCGAAAAATTAGAATTCCAACCGAATTACTAGGTAAATATCTCGTTTGATTTTACAGTACCGGAGTTGTCTATTTTTCCAAGAAAACAGCTTCAAAACGATGGCAAATTAATAACGATTTGGAACGTGGGGAGAAATTGATGTCTCGCTTTGCCCCACTCCTTTCTGTAAACCCGCTTAGTATAGTTCCCTCACCAGACGAGACGGAGTGGCGTAACATTTTCTTTGCCGTTGTGTTGTCTATGTTGCTAAAAATTACAAATTCAATCCTTATGTGGCATGGCTTGCCAGTAGTAATTATTAGGAGAAAAGATGGTTCAATATTATGCGATCAAGACCTAGCCACATTGCCTAATATTGAAGACCTGATTTTTGTCCCCCTGAGATATGAGGAATTTACCATGAAGGATCGTAACCATGGATATCATGGTATTAATGGACATTAATGAGTGAAATAGTTAACATACATACAATTCCAGGCTGTGTAAATTGGACTGTCCGAACTTTTAATGGCCCACAATTTGCACACATTTCCTGTCTTTTGAGCAATTTAACTTGTTTGGCACTTAACCAACCGTGATGGCAAATGTATATTGTAAACCCACTTATATATGCATGTATATGTAAATACGTGCTTACTTACGAAGGGAAATACGCAAACAATAGGTTAAATGTAAGCCAAGTTACCATGTTCCAAGTAGAGAAAACTTCGGCAAATTTTGAGCCCTGTCTGGTTCCATCGATTTAACTTAAAGGTTTCAACATAACCTCTAAAACCGGGGCCATCATCGCTTCATTTAAAAAAGTAAAGGCACTTTCCTGCCCGTGTAGGAAAATAGAAAACACGAAACATTCGGCACCAATTCTTCTCGGTTATGACTAGATCTGAATTTATTTGCTCTTTTAAAGTGTAGGTAATCAACTTTAAACTCATTAACCTTATTACTGCGCAGTCTGGAGGTAGATTTAAACCCACCAGGTAGAACATCTTAGCATATGCAAAGGTCTCCTATATTTCGATTGCCTTAAGTCTTATCATTTGTATGAGCAGAATCTGGTATCTACGCATCGCAAGAAAAATGCTTGTGCTTCAGTTAACTTTACTCCTGGTCCATCTTCATCTCTTTGTGGCAGCATTTGGTTGGTCAATAGAAACAAGGATGGAGCACGACAATCAAGACGAAGATGGACATCTCCTTAAGATCGCTCAGCACTTGGCACCATTTGAAAACTGCACCACGATGTTATTCTCCGGAGCAAATTTCACTTGGGGAAGTGAATCCACTAGCTTTGGACCAATTATCTCACTTGTCTATGATACGAGGATCACTTCAGAGACTGGAGATAGAATTAAGGACAAATTTTCTGTCATAAGGAGACGTAACGCAGAGGCTCATTGTTGGGTAACATTTACTATTCTGCTAGAAAAACATGGTTTGCTTGAGAAGCATGGATATCTCAATTTTATGCTGCTGCCTTCCTTCATCGATGTAAATTCGCGGCTACATTATTTTGTTTTGATGACAGAGGTCCCTGGTGAGGTCCAGAAGTACTTGCAGTTTGAGATTATTGATAGCCTATATCAAATAGAGGTGATTGTAGTGGATGCCGCAAATGTTAAGGATGATTCCCCTTTAGTACGATTAAATTACTTTAACAATTTCCGCATTGATCGACCCGCTGTTGGAATGGAACGCTCTGAAGCTTGGTACACTTTGCATTGTGAGCCGTCTGACTGTCTACGACGTTTGGTCATATTGGGCAAAAATGTGTCTAGTTTAAACAAATATTTTTGGTTTACGAGAGGCATGCTTGGTCCAAACGTAATTACTATGCGTGACTTATTTGGACTGATTGATGTCCGAAGAGTAAGTCATTCTCGTCATGAGTACCAGCAGTTAGCAGAGTTAACCTCATTTCACGGGTTCTTCGTATTTCAAATATTGGAGGAAGTGCTTTTAAAAAATTATATAAGCTTGAATCTGTCGCCGCTGTATAGCATTGAGCCACTTCAACGACTTGCCACATCGTCTGGACAAGGAATGATTTCCTTCTTCATGCATGATACACAGAAGTATAGTTTTGTATCCTGTCATGAAACAAGATCGAATTACCAGGTGCTGACAGCTCTAGTAAGTCCATTTGACGGGACAAGTTGGACCATTGTAATCACATGTTTTGTCCTTGTTGCTTTAGTTTTTACCGCACTGAACACCGGAAATATTTCCTGTGCGATATTCTTTCTGGTCGGAATATGTTTAGAAAACTCAATACTGTTGTCTCAATCTATTTACACGGGTAAAGTTAAGGGGAAGAAATACCACTTTATCGGGCTTTCTATCCTTATTGCTAACTGGATTCTTCTGGTGGGAACGATTTTGACGAATTGGTACAAAACTTGGTTCACGATGGAAATGACTGTCCCAATAATTTACGAGTCACCATGGACGAGTGTCATGGATGTCAAAGGAATTCAAATCCTTGTGCCTTTTACCCTTCTGAACAGACAGTCGATAGAAAATCTCCCACCTGCTGACTTTTTTCGCTATAGATCCTTCTATTTTGAGATTTGGTTTCGATGTAGAGAAATAGCTGCAGGTCCTGGAGAATATAAAATCTCTGTGGCTCATAGTAACACTGCGAAAAATTTGGAGGAAATGCTAAAACCTCATTTCGGAGTGGTAGGCTCTAGTTTAATGCCCCTCAATAATGGGACGTTTACAACTTTTGGAAGCCTAAACGATCCTCCTACATATGATCGCAATGCATTACGGAATTTCCCAATACAGCCTGTCGAATATGATGAGCAGGACAGTTACAGAGTCGTTAAAACCTTAAGAACTTGTGAAAAAGTTGCCTTAATGGATACAAAAGATAACATCGTAGCAATTACGAATTACCTGAACAATATTCAGAAGATTGCAATATTTGTATATGGGGAAGGGGACTCCTTTTTTACGACGTTTCAAGGCTGGACTACTTCTCCAGTTAGGGGAAGTTATTTCGAGAAACGTTTGAAAGTATTCATATGTTCCGGAATTTTTACCCATTGGGAAGCTCGGTATAAATTGTGGAAACCTTCCAAGTTGCTGGGGCACTATGGGAATTGGAAAGGTGTAAAGATCGAGGCTGAATCACGATTGGATTTTAGTTCTAAAGTTACAACTGGGTTTTATGTTTGTGGGATCAGTTTGGGCATTTCTTTGGTAATTTTGATTGCAGAAATTTGGAGATACTATTATCAATTTAAATATAAATACTGGATACATGGGGCAATTTGTAGTGCCGGCATTCAAATGTGTCGATATTTAAGGTGTTGGTTAAGAAAGTTAAGGGTTTTTAAATGCGCCACTATCATTTACTACACAGTATGGAGTCAGTTTGTTGTTGATTTTTTTTATTGTTAGCTAACTGTTTAAGTACTGTGAATCATAAGCGAATCATACGAAAAATTCGCTGATCATTGTTTGTAATTTTGTGGCGACGCCAATCTTGAAATCTCTCCGGCGCCCAATTGTCGATCGAATACGAAATCGGCTTTATCGGCGGCGACGTGCAGTCGGCATCATCGAAATCTGCTGCGTTTTCACAAATGTACTAATTATAAATTAATAAAAACAATTAGTAAAATGTAATCAATGTACGTAGATTGATTCATATGATACGTGGGGTGTTGTAATTTCAACTAAATTTGCGCGAATTGAGCATTAATGTTTTTTTAAATGACCGAAGCCGAGGTTCCATATCTCGTTTTGACTATTACCCGAACATTGCTCCTCAGTTTACCCATACATACATAATGCTACATGAGTAGCGTATACCTACAGTAATGCTCTTAAGAGGATACAATAATTACACAGCAAAATTAAGTTTACCATTCATATGGAAATAAAGTTTTTTTTTATGTCAGAACTAATAAATAAATAACTACATTTTCCTTATTTGCAAAATATAGTAATTCTAGGCGGAAATAGGATTTGATGTTTTATTGCGTTTTTATATCTAAACGTATTGAGAATCGATTTAGAGAACTGTTGAGGCTCAACTCAATTTTCTTTCGGGATAATGCTGTGTACCCAGCTTACTTGAATATAAGGTGTGGCAATTGTAAGGGAAACGTCAACAACTTTCATCCGTAGAGAAATTGGTACCTGCATCGGAAATTGAAGTAAGCATTTATCAGGCACTCTCAGGATCTTGTGAATGGAGATATGGAAATGGAAATTAGGTTCAGTCCACAACGAATAAATTGCTGGTTATCCCGCCTTGATATGTTCGTGTTTTTATAAACCTCAAAAAAGTGTCATCCTGACGATCGGTTTTATTTTCTCGCTTGACGTACAGCACGTCAGAACTTGTGCTGACGTTTATATACTACTAGGCTTTAGTGCCCGGTTAGCGGGCACCGACAAATTATATGGGATACGTCTTCAGCAACAATTCAGGCGGAGTGACCATATGCAAAAACATCGTACATTTTAATATTTTTGTCACATTCTTCTCTAGTCTCCACATTTCCCGTTATCCTCTACTTCCCCTTCCCCTGAACCACTAACTTTCTCTACTTTCTCTACTTTCCCCGTTGACCTTCACATTCCCCGTTGACCTTCACATTCCCCGTTGACCTTTATATTCCGCGTTGACCTTTATATTCCGCGTTGACCTTTATATTCTGCACTGACCTTTATATTCCACATTGACCTCTACTTTCCCCGTTGACCCTTATATTCCGCGTTGGCCTATACTTGCCCGTTGACCTCTATTTTCCCCGTTGACCTCTACGTTCCCCGTTGACCCTTATATTCCGCGTTGGCCTATACTTGCCCCGTTGTCCTTTATATTCCGCGTTGATCTCTACTTTCCCAGTTGACGATTTATATTCCGCGTTGGCCTCTATGTACTCAGTTGACTTTTATACTCCCCGTTTACCTCATCACGGTGAAGCCGTCAAACATATTGACGGCGCTGAACTCTCAGCGTTAAAAATACATGCGAATTAATATATCACACAGTGTGGGTGGAGTTGGACAACCTATAGCAGTGTTCATTGGGGGGTTATCATAAACACTTATCATGATAACCAATATGATCAGTGATTTGTAACTGCTCAAGTGCTCACTATACATAAATGCACCATGTGTATTTACTTATTTTAACTTGGACAATTTGAGTTTGATGGGAAATGTACACGCAATTCACGTAGGGGCACAGTGAGACGGTGTGTGGCAAGCTCAAAAAAGCAGACACACAGACAGAAAACATGAGCCGATTCTATTAGGGACTAGCCATTAACAACAACATCAATTAATAAATCACTCAATTATCCGTAAAATTTAGAAAATATTGAGACTAAATACTGGTCTTACTGCCCAGCATTTTTGTGTTAAATTTTAACTGGTGCCGTTCTGAAATTATAATTAACCTGGGCAGCATGTTTTATTCACTCTTGATTTTCTCTTTGTTTCCGAAGCTTGATGTGACGACGGGGTCAAAGATTTTAGATCTTGGAACTCCACTTTCACCAAAACTTCACAATTTCCTTTCTCTAAGAACCTTCTGCCGACAGAAAATTCTAACGAATGGGATAAACTCCGAAAACTTGCCTCACACGAAAGGTATCCCAATCGAACTAGGGCTCCTTAAGGGATTTGATAAAAATATTATAAATCGAACAATGTCCAAAATATTTCAAGGCCGGAGATGGACTTGCGTCAACGTCATTATTTATTGCAATTATAATGACACGAATCAGCACAATTATTTCTGGGACGCGTACTCTTATCGGATTTACAAAGTCCTGCAAAATATTCATCTTGGCTACAAGTACCAATTAAAAAGTGAAAAAAGTTTATCCAGTACGCTAGCCGTCTACGATTATTTTTCAATTCTCGTAATCATGGATGTAAAAGATGCAACAGAACTCTGGCAACCAATGGAAGAACCCGCGAACGTCAAGCCAATGCCGGCAGTTTTTCCAAACTTCAAAATCCTGCTGCTAACAAGTAATAACACGAAATTGTGCACTCATTCAAAAGTTTTTTCGTTGCCAAGGAAGACAAACTTTGTTTGCAAAAAGGTGGAAATTGGCCCAGAATTTATGTTCAAACCCAATCTTAACTTATTAAGCTTCGAACCATGCTGGAATTTGTATTGCGGGCGCTGCGACAGTACTGCAATTATGAAAACATTATTGCGGCAAGTTCTAAATATGCGGGAAAATTTAACATCGAGATTCAGTCAGGGGTCATGTAATTATCATGAATATGACAAAAGGCCGGTTTTGGAAATCGGAGAATTAAAATTCATCGCAAATTACGTGCGAGATACGGCACCAACAACAGCAATCCACTACTCTTATAAATCCTTCAACTACATCTCATGCTATAAGGAAGATGCCATGGTTTATTCGATGTACGTGGAGACAATGGATTTTTCGTCCTGGATCCTTGTGCTCGTCTTTTTGTTGAGCATCTCAGTCTTGAGCGATTTGTTCGTAAGATTCCATTTGAACAGTAAATTAGCTCCGAGCTCGTTCCTTTTCTTTCTTGGATCAATCATTGACGAACCTTCAAACCCTCCGAATTCTGAGGTTGGGCGTAACCCGCACTTTCGTCTTGCCTCCATCTGGTGGCTCCTCGCCTCCATAGTTTTTACCAATGGGTATATCTCCTTTCTCGTGACAAATCTGAATGCCCCATTTCCCCCTAAGGTGTTTGATACCGTAGAAGCTCTCCATTGTACAGATAAAAAACAAAATTTGACCACAAGCGATTACAGAAGGTCGGTAAATAAGTTTCGAACCCGTTCCAAAGGTAATCACGTTTTTCATCCTAATTCAACACTTGATAGTTAGATTTTGGACAGATTTAATTTTAATAATGTCACTTTCTTCCAAGACTGGCACAAAAGTTCAAAGTGTTTCAGTATATTGTCAAATAAAACGTACCGCAATTTAGCTTTTGATCCTTATTCGTATGAGCTACACTATTCCCTTGGATTCAAAATGAGTGAAGCTGAGGTACAGTTTGCCCATCAGATTTACACTCAACCAATGAGGTGGTATCCGAAAAGGCTTTGGACAAAGTCCAAAGTCCCATTATTGGAATCCAATCGCCTTGTGGACCGTAAATCGTATATGAAGTATTACCAAACGCACTATTTACAAACCTTGCCAACTTCTAGGATTAACGAGTGGATTGAGGAGGAAGTCGTGACATGTGGGAAATCCGTATTTTTTGCAGACTCGGAAAGAATTATGATACAGTGGCAAAATTTTGAGTGGTATTACCCCAAGATAAAATTTTACACGGGGAAGAAACCTTTAAGAAAGGAGCCGCTCCAATTGTCATTTTATACTTCGATCTATTCACAAATTCCAAGACTTTTTCAAACAATGACGGAATCAGGATTGCTCCAAGTATTGTACAATAATTCGATTAAGGCGGAACTCAAAATTGTGATGAATACTACGAAAAGGATCATAGCGAAGGATTCGGGAAAAGTTGGAGAAGATGCGGGTAAATTTAAGCCGCAGAAGCTGAAGACCAGTTTTATGACCGTGTTCGTACTTACGGGGGTGTTGATTGGTTCAGGAAGTGTTTTTTTTGTATCTGAACATATAAAAAGGACTTGGAAACAGTTGGTTGACGGGTCGTTTTACTGGATAAAAACTATCGAAGACAAAGCTATACAGTTTGCGAGGTGGACGATTAACAAGGATTGGCTATTGGAATAGTGAATATCTAATTTATAATTTCGAAAAGTCCGTCCCGTTAAATTTTCCGTGACATTCCAGCATTCTGATTGGCTGTTGGGATTCTAGGTCCACCAATTAGAGCACGGATTATGGTTATGGTTATGGTTATAGTTATGGTTATGGTTATGACTATGGTTAAAAAAATTCCTTAGGAACCTTAAAAAAATTCCTTAGCAACCTTAAAAAAATTCCTTAGCAACATTAAAAAAATTCCGTAGCAACCTTAAAAAAATTCCTTAGCAGCAATAAAAAAATTCCTTAGCAACGTTAGAAAAATTCCTTAGCAACCTTAAAAAAATTCCTTAGCAACCTTAAAAAAATTCCTTAGCAACGTTAGAAAAATTCCTTAGCAACATTTAAAAAATTCCTTAGCAACCTTAAAAAAATTCCTTAGCAACATTAAAAACAAATAACCTCCAGTGCAGCCTTCATATAGCCCGAGTCAGGGATAGGATCCGTTCGTTACCGTGTCCGACTTCTCCGAGCAACTATTACCACCCCCGTGGTGGGGCTGGTGCAATGTTGTATTACTTAGCACTAAATGTGTAAAGTTATTTGCAAATCCTTCACCTTGCCTACAAGGACCAGTTGGGGTCGCTTCGTCCAAATTTACAAGTTACAAATTTGTAGTTGCTCCATAGAAGTCATTTTTAGCCGCTGTGCCAAATTTCAGCTGCAACTAATATCTTTCAAAAACCCTTATGGGTCACCCGGAAGGGTCTCTCTGGAGACACCATGCTCGCTTTTAACCTTATATTCGTTCGCAAGAAGCCCTTGAGTATCAATGTACCGAATTTCATCTTTTTAAGACAACTTCTGAAAATCAGTAAGGGTCATGCGATAGGGTCCCTATGCATAACAACTTTCCCAATTTCACTTCACATTTTTGCATTAGAGGCCATTAGCAACATCTATGCCAAATTTCGGCTCGATTGTACGATTTTGAAAAATCGGTATGGGTCACCCGCTAGGGTGACTCCGGTTAAAACTTTTTTCAAATTTGACTTCATATTCTTTCATTAGGAGCCATTAACAACCTCTGTACCAAATTTCAGCTTTCTGCGACAATTTTGAAATTTTGGTGCATAATACCCCACCCACCCAGACGACCCCCACTGGTCCAAATATTTTTTGATCGAACCCATGTTCGAACTAGGTCGTTGCATTGCCGAGATACATGTTTCTGCCAAATTTCATCCAAATCGGTCAACTCGTTCTTGAGTAATCGTTAGTCGGACAGACAGACAGACAGACAGACAGACAGACATGATGATTACATAAGCCCTGTCTCGGGCTAAAAAATTCCTTAGCAACGTGAAAAAAAGTCGCTAGCAACACTAAAAAATTTATTTAGCAACGTAAACAAAATTGCCTGGCAACATTTAAAAATTTCCTGAGCAACGTGAAAAATAGCCTGGCAACGTTAAAAAATTCCCTTACCAATGTGGAAAAAAATCCCTAGTAACGTTAAAAATTTCCTTAGCAACATGAAAAAAATTGCCTGGCAACATAAAAAATTTCTGTAGCAACGCCTCAGTATGCCTTAAATGCCTTAGTATCCTTTTAAAAAACTCCTTAACAACAGTTAAAAAATTTATCAAACAAAGCTACTACTGTTTTAGCTACATTATTCTTGCACTTATTTACTTAATAAGCCAATCCAAAATGCGGCCCGTCTGTAAGACGGGCTTCTAGGGTAGTTTAGATATAATTCAGTAATAGTAAAATACTAGGTATACCTGTAAAAAAATCATTTTATTGAAAATTTTCTATTGTCATTTTATATTAAAATTAAAATTTATATAAATTTATTTCAATTTATTTAAATTTATATTGTCATTTTCTTTCATATTCATTTAATTTAATTTCACTTCATTTGGCTTCATTTCATACTTCACCCCATGTTTTGGCAAAAAATATCGTCACCATATTTACATCGGATTGTGTTCATATGTGGCTAGAACAGGCCCCGATTTTGGGGAGGGCAAGCAGGGCAATTGCCCGGGGCGCCAGATCCCAGGGGGCGCCGGCAGGCGCCCACGTTTACACTAGATATAATCGAATTTTCCAGTGCTAAATAAAGTTAAATATTAATGACAAACAATCAATATTAAATAAAGTAAAAGTAAAGTTATTTATGGCTGATTTAATTTAATTTGACTTTTCCAGTTTATGTATAGTAACGATAATTTAAACCGGAATCTGTTAAGACGGGAACAAATTTGATTTGTATAATGCTCTCGGTGTTCAATGAGATAATTTTTCTGAGACCGATGGCAGCATTTTCTCGTTCATACTTTGCCCCTTTTGCGGGGTTGGAGGAGCTCATAATTTAAAAAAATAACCCAATCTGCGATTTCTGGCACACAGAGCGGTTTTCAAAATTTCATATTTTTTCCTACAACCGTTTCCGAGCGTTTCTTGAAACTCTCAACACGAATTTCACGACCTGAGACTAAAGTAGGGACAGGTCAAGGCTTGCATAACCCCACAGGTGGGTTACCGTTAGCAAGGTCAGGGGATTCAGAAAATATATACTTTATCTTTTGTGTGACGTCTTTCTGAAATTCCAAAAACAGAAGAATCTTTGAGTTCTGCCCGATCTAACGATGTCTTGTGTTTAACAACACAGCTTTGTTGTGTATCGAAGTGTTGAAAATTGGCGAAATCTTGAAATTTTTTTAGAATAAAATAAAACTCGGATCAAAATTTAGTAAAGCAGTTTTCGCCCAAAGGTGTCTCTGAAATTCTTAAACGAATTTCAAAAGTTTACACTTTTGATGTGTGAGTTTATCAAATTTTTTAAAATTCCACGAAATTTTTGCAGAAATCATCAAAACATTATACGAAACATTGCTGATAACGGAACTTTATGGTGGGGGGCCGTGCAGCTCCTTTGAAAGTGCCTTTTCCTCACTTTTCCCAGCGCCCTGGTCAATTTGGTTTTTACAAATCGAAACCCTGATTACAATTATTAATTTGTAACTTGTAATTAACCTAAATTTGTCCAGAAAAAAGAATTCATAATTTGTAATTGTAATTTGTCACTTGAAAGAAGCACCCAAAGGATATCTTACTGAGGTCTTTATCTGGTCCTAGTCGTCTTGACTAAGATGTCCTAATTTATAGTTATCATAAAGACATCATATAGATTACCGTATTAAGACGTCATATTAAGTTCATCCGAAAGACATCTGCATTACGATGTACATAAGATATTCTTAATTATGGTGTTCACAATTCACCCCGAGAAATGTCGCAAAATTTAACAGCACTAAATTTGTATGGAAGGAAAATTTTCTTGGCAATGAAATGCCGAAAGAAGCATGTAATTTGTCAAAGCGACAATTACGTCGCCGATTTAAAATAGCTGTCAACAATAATTTAGAACAAGTACAGAAAAAAGTTCCAGAAAAATCTGTTGTTACATCAATTGTGTTATTGACTACTCAGCCCAACAATTTAATTCCTGAGTCTGACGAAGAGCATAATAATTGCGACCCGTCTCCTTTGCCAATCGAAAGTGACAATGCAGTGAATAATAACTGTGATTCCTTAGAGTTTAGTGATCAGTTAAAACAGTGGTCCCTTCGACATTTGATAACACAATCTGCAGTCACTGGTTTACTTAAAATCTTAAAAACTCATGACTGCTTTAAATTACTGCCTTCAGACTCAAGGACATTATTGTCAACTAGGAGAAGTTTCATCAACCGTGAAGTGAATCCTGGAAAATATGTACATTTTGGATTGACGTCAGGACTTCAGAAATATATAGCAGTTTCAAATTTCATTGGAAATTCCATTAGTGTTTTTGTAAGTGTTGATGGAATTCCTGTATCAAAAAGTAGCAAAAGTGAATTTTGGCCAATTTTGTGCGCAGTCAATAATCTTAATTTCGTCTTCTGTGTTGGAATTTATCACGGATCGTCGAAGCCATTGGATCACAACGAATATTTATTTGACTTTGTCCAAGAGGCAAAATTTCTGTGTGAAAATGGAATTAAATTTGAAAATCGTCATATAAAATTCTCTATTAAAGGCTTCATTTGCGATGCTCCTGCCCGAGCATTGATAACATGCACAAAGTACCACTCTGGGTTTTCATCATGCAACAAATGCCATCAAGTTGGAGAAAGGTATCAAAATCGCCAAGTTTTTGACAACTTTATTAGTGTGAGGAGAGATGATGCAACATTCGGGAACCTGGATGACGATCACCACAGAGGGAACACTATTTTATCGGAATTAAGTGTAGGATTAGTGTCGCAGATTCCGTACGAATATATGCACTTAGTCTGCTTGGGAGTGGTTCGTAAAGTTTTGACTTTATGGATTAGTGGAAAACCCAAATATCTGAAATTAAGTGCTAATGAGACTATTAACATTTCAAAAAATCTGGAAAACCTACGTCCATTTTTTTGTAGTGATTTTAATCGTCGCCCTCGCACACTTGCAGAGTTACCTCGATGGAAGGCGACGGAATTTCGTCAATTTATTTTATACAGTTGCACCGTTGTTCTTAGAAAAATCCCACAACCATATCTAAATCATTTTATGAGTCTTCATTGTGCGATATTTATACTTTGCAGCGAATCACTTCTTCAAGACTTTGGAAAATATGCAGATAGTTTGTTAAAGTATTTTGTTAAACAATTTCCCCGTCTGTATGGAAAGGAGAATTTATCATATAACGTACATGGGCTGCTTCATGTCTATGATGATGTGCAAAATTTTGGAAATTTAGACGCATATAGTGCATTCTCTTTTGAAAATTATTTGGGTCAAATTAAGAAGTTGGTTCGGAGTGGAAATCTTCCATTGTCTCAAGTTTGTCGGAGACTCTCGGAGTACGAACACGCGGCGCGAATTGAGAAAGTCAGACCAGCCAATAAATTGCACACTGCCGGTCCACTCACATTTGGTGTTGAAAATCCATCATACAAAATTTATGTGATAAGTCACAATGTGTTTAAATTAAATAATAGTGATAAATACGCCGGTCTAAAGGATGGATCAATTATCTGTATAGACAATTTTGCGACATGCTGCATAAGTAAAAAAGTTCACGTTGTTGGTCGACCATTCACTAAACTTTGTCCTCTCTACCACGAACCTTGTGATTCAACATTATTAAAAATATTTAAAGTGTCAGTTCCTGGAAGAAGAAGTCATTGGTCATTGGATAATATTGATAAGAAATATTTGTTACTGCCGCAGGGTGTTGGTTTTGCAGCATTTCCACTAATTCATTCGTGAATAAAATGTCGCAGTACAGTGTTGTTCAGACACTTGGAAAAAATCCAGAAGTTTTTGTAATTCCCAGCTCGTGGATATTTACGGAAGACAGGGAGACGAAATGTTGGTGGCCAAAGTATCGAAGCGCTTCAAAAATTCAAGAAGCTGTTGTCAAAAATCAACTTCCAGGACCAGCATTAATTAAGCAATTGCGGATTCGAGCTTTCGCGTCATATAGTAAGGCTTCGTAATTAATTTGTGCTGGTCATTTGTCGTTATTAATGAAATTTAAAAATGTCAACTCTCACCCTGTTATTTAATTTCAGATTCATTTGAAGAGGCGAACAATAACGTTGATAAGGCGTGCGACACATCAAATTTGGAGAGTGACGATCAATCTGAACCATCAAGATCAATTGTTCCCGACGGTGAAATACCTCCGCCCCCAATACCATCTGGTTCGAAAGCTCCCCCTCGCCATGAATTAAGCAGTATCTCTCCGAAATTTACGTTGGCACCTGGATCTGGAGTGACTGTTACTCGAACAAACAATACTGGACCCATCAGAACAATTGATGCTGAAGAACTACCCTGTAATAGTTCGTTTTATGAGGCATATACTAATTTTACGAATCTGTTTATTTTTTGCAATATTTTCAGCCAGGAGTGCATCCCCTGTTCGTCGCCAAACATGTGTGGAAAGTAAAAATAGTATCAAATGCAATGGTAATTATTACTTCCTACTTATTACTAACTAATTTGATTTTTAATGCCATTTATTTATATTTATGAACCATTACTATTTGCAGATCCTTTTCAAGAATATGTTGTCAAATCTTTAACAAAAATTGAGCAAAACATTGAGGTCTTATGCGGTATTGTAACCAAACTAGCCTCAGCAAAGGAAACCGGAAATTTTGAAGAAGAGAATGAAGATCTTCGCCTTCGACTGCCTTGTATTTCAATTGCTGACGTCGACGCATTTGAAAAAGACTTGGACAACAAAGAGTTTCGCAAATATATGGTTGTCTATTTCTAAAATGATTGTTATAACAAATTTAATTAAATATTTGTTTGTGAATAGGTGGGTCGTCTGTCTAATCTGGATGGAGTCGAGTACAGGAAGTGCGTCACCAGCATAATGAGTTACGTTATGATCGACGAAGTTGCAGCATTATTTTGTTGGGAGGGCATACGGAAAGAAAACAGCAAAATTCCTTTCAAAAACTTGAAAACAAAACAATTGGTTTATGGTAATAAAAATTCATAAAACGTTTCACATCATTATAGTGCGCATGATTATGTTACTTATATAATAATTACCTGATTATTTTAGATGCGGTTAGATGCAACAGGTATTGCGCAAACGTTACCAACCTTGAGGTTAAGGTTAAAATGCAAAGCTGGTTGCAACACGCTCCTGATCGAATCAAGACCAAGGTATGCGGTCATGTGTTTTACAATTTAAGTACATTTCAAATTTATGGAATTAATTTAAATTCGCTCGTTTTACAGGCAAATTCTAAGAAAGCTAAAAGCGGGCAAGCTGAAGTGAACATGGAGAACAGAATTTCAGTTGTAGAAAATGATTTGTCCGATTAAATAATGCAACGATTTGATTTTGTTATTTATTTTAAATGAATTGTGAAGTAAATTTATGAATCGGAACAAATATGTATTGTATAATTTTATTTGAATATAAGGAACTAAATCCTGCGCAGCATCCCATCATTATTGCGATATCCAAATGACGTCAGTCAAAGACAACATTAGGTGGTCATTTTTCGGATGACTTTAAGATATCTAAAAAACGGACATTGGATAATCCTATAGACGTCATAAAGTCGTCTCATGTCCAAATCTGGACATCATCTGTGTTTTATAAATTTTGTGGACATCTCTTTGTTGTCATTATGATAACCGTAGGCCGCTTGGGCAACTAAAAAACTTGGATTACTTTCCAAATTATAAATCACACTAATCAAAGTACATAATTGCAATTTTGTAATTTGATTTTTGAGTGATTAGGCCAGGTCTAGTAAATCCATAGGCTTAGAATTTATTTTGGATTTTGAAAAATATTTAAGGAATGTGGGGATTCACGTCAACTTTGAATGTCGTAAACGTCGCTTCCCAATATATCTTCTCAAGTTTTCGATCTTTGCGAAGGGTTGTAATGCAACAACCAATCAGATTATTTTATTTTGTTACGAAATATGCGAAGAAAGGTGCATCTATTATCATCGTAAGCTAGTCTTCGCAAACTCCTCATCAAGTGCGATTTTCATTTCTCCTATCATCTTCAGTTTAAATATTTTCATGCAAAATAAGTCGTTCACGGTACATTTCGCAAACACCGAAAAGTTGCGAAGATGTGGTGAGAACCAATGATTTGAGTGATGTGAATAGCCACACTGTATTTTGTGTTTTGACAAAAAATAAACCGTTGCAAACTAAATGTAGCAAAGGGATGAAGCAACACGGTTACTCGGTCATGGCACGTCAAAATGATGTCAATTTTTGAAATCGCCGACCAAAATACGTGTAAAACGGTCAAGACAAAAAATTCTACATCACATCTTTGACCGTTGGCGTCATCACAGTGGCGTTATGGCCTTATGGCCTACAACGCCCATCATCGACATTCGTACTTAAAAAGTTAGAAACACATTGGCGAAAATCGAATGCCCATATTCGAATTCATTATAAAGTTTTCGTAGATACGGATGGACACACAGACCGAAAGACAAGACATTCCCATAAAGAGATTTCGCTTCGATTCACCCCTTAATAGTGCTAGTATTTATTGATTAATTTATTTTGGACTTTGAAATTCAAAGCCTGAAGTGCATTTCCGTTTTGTATTTTGAACGGTTTGTTTTGGACATCCCTGGAACAACCAACAATCTTGCTACTACCCTGCAAATTATGAAGCTACTAGCGTGTGAAATATGTGGGATAGAACAGTGTCAATGTCGTACAATTTATTCTAGGGCCCAAGGCATAAGAACTGATTATTAATTCACCCTAGCAGAGAGAATTAATTAATTTGTTAAGGTAATCATTGCGGCTGTTTCGCAAACGTGGGAAAGAAGATTTTCCTCATCTATTAGCCTGAGGAAAAGCGTAGCCTGCGAGCGCCGGAGGCGCGAGCGGCTAGGGGCGCTAAATTTCTTTGCCCCGGTAAGATTTTATCCCGTTCTAGCCGCTAGAACGGGATAAAATCCACAGCATGATTGTAAAAAGGTTTGGACACCAGAACATAGACAATTGAACACCGATCGGTAACCATGTTAACGCCGGTTAGGTGATTTGAATATAATTGAAGTTTTATTATCACGAGATGTACAATAATTTGCGCTTAACACTAGATAAGGGACTTAAAATTTTTACAAGTTAAGTAGCTTACTTGCCTAAGTTCGTGAGTCTATAACCCCTCCAAACTAATACTTTTAGAATCAAATTAAAATTTAACAACATCAAAAAAAACAAGCTCGCAGCTCAAAAGAACGGTTGCGTATCTTTATGTGCCTACATTTATGCTATCATAAAGGTGAGTACAATGGTTAGGCGGCAAAGTTAAGTTTATGGTTTATATGCAAATGAATGTTTTTGATTATAAGAGTTAGTTCGTAAATAAGTAAACACATTTGCTTATTTCACAAGATAATTACTAACGAATATTGGCCGGATGTGATACTGTAGTCCATTCAGTTTATGGGCACTTATGGATATATTTTCTATGGATTTTTTTTCAACTTATTGTAATACGAGAGATTAGGCCCGCAAATTGCGGGCTCCGAATCATTCATCTAGTAATTGTTGATGAAACCATCTCCCGTCAACCACCACACCCCCGGTTAATTCATACTTCCCGTCACCCCGCCCCCCGTTAACTCCTACTACCCGTCGACAACCACGCCCCCCGTTAACTCCTAATTCCCGTTGACAACCACGCCCCCCGTTAACTCCTACTACCCGTCGACAACCACGCCCCCCGTTAACTCCTAATTCCCGTTGACAACCACGCCCCCCGCTAACTCCTACTACCCGTCGACAACCACGCCCCCCGTTAACTCCTACTTCCCGTTGACAACCACGCCCCCCGTTAATTCCTACTACCCGTCCACAACCACGCCCCCCGTTAACTCCTACTTCCCGTTGACAACCACGCCCCCCGTTAATTCCTACTACCCGTCCACAACCACGCCCCTCGTTAACTCCTACTACCCGTCGACAACCACGCCCCCAGTTAAATCCTACTTCCCGTTGACAACCACGCCCCCCGTTAACTCCTACTTCCCGTCGACAAACACGCCCCCCCGTTAACTACTACTTCCCGTTGACAACCACGCCCCCCCTTAACTCCTACTTCCGTGGACAACCACGCCCCCAGTTAAATCCTGTTAACCTCGACACTCTCTGTGGCTTAAGCATTAAAAATCCATCCGAATTGATGTGCTGCATGTCGATCAGGAGATATTTGACCAATCGAAGTAGCCTACTTCAAGTAGGCCTCGTGAAGGGATTGGATGAAAATAGTGTAAAATTTACACTGTAAATCGAACAATGTCCAAAATGTTTCTAGATCGGAGATGGACTTGCGTCAATGTCATTATTTAGTGCAATTATAACGACTCAAATCTGCACAAATATTCCTGGGACGCGTACTCTTATCGGATTTACAAAGTCCTGCAAAATATTAATTTTGGATACAAACACAGGCTACTGCTTTTCACTATTCGTTAGCCGTCTACGATTATTTTTCCATCCTCGTAATTATGAAGTTCGAGGATGAACTAGAACTATGGAATTCTTGGGAACCCACACATCCTGGACCAATGCCCACAATTTTTCCAAACTTCAAAATATTACGGCTGAAAAAGACTGATGCGACGAAGTGTGCGCATTCCAAACTCTTTTCGGTTTTAAGAAAAGTAAATTTTATTTGTGGAAGGGTTAAAACAAGTCTGGAAATTATGTCTAAACCCATGCTCAAACTATTATCAAGCTTTGAACCTTGAATTTTAATGTTACAAACAACAAAAATACTGCAATTATGAAAGGAGTATTTTCGAAAATTCTAAATATGCGGGGAAATTTAACGTCAAGATTCCACGTGTCCTGTAAAAAGGATAAATACGATAACAAACAATTCAATTTTATTTCTTCAAACGATGGCCGCAGCCCATATCGCTACACGAATATTTATATACCGGGACATTGTAGGAGTTAATAAGAATATTTACATCATAATGATAGTCATACATTTATAAGAAATCGTCATGTTGGGAACAATATTTTAAAAAATCGTCATGTTAGGAATAATTTTTTAGCCCGAACGTTTGCGACACAGACCGGGAAAACCCGAAGGGAAAACCGCTGCCACCAGGTTTTAAAACCCTGGCCCATTTGGTTCACAACCGAAAGGTTCGAGGGTTTTGAAACATTCATAAAGAAATAAAATATATATTTTTTTTAAATCGGAGGAGTTTCGATAGGTGTTGTAGAGGTCGGTAAAGGATTGGGTAGCCATTGAAACATAATTGTTGAGGTACTTTTATACGATAACAAACCCTTCTTTCTAGAGGGAGATTAAGAATCAATATATTTAAATTATGAACAGTACAAGGTTCCACTGAAAACAATTCATTATACGTACAAATCGTTCAACTATATTTCCTGCTACAAGGATCAGGCCATGGTTTATTCGATGTACCTGGAAACGATGGATCTGTCGTCGTGAATCCTTCTGTTCAGTTTTCTCTAGGGAGTCTCAATTATGAGCGATTTGTTCGTGAGCCATATCATACTAAGTGTACCAGAATACCAATTTCCATATTCAGCGTGAAACTCGGATTCTCGTGTATCCACCACCACCAGAATCTGTGTTTACGACAGCGCCGTATGTGTCGCACTTTGACATGCAGGATTAAATTAATTCTGGGCTTATAAAAACATGATAGCCTTTTACTGTTATCATGATTTTTTCATATAAATCTTTAATTTGGGGCGATTTGAATCTGCATTAGTGACAAAATGTGTGCTACGGCACTTGCTATATAAGATGGCCCCCGCAGCAACTTTGACCCCAAAAAAGTCAATGTCCCCACACTTTCACTCCAGACAAGTAAAGCTGAAAATATAGATCTTTTCAAGGAGAAAAATCTGGCATCAGGTTGTCAGAAGTGAAAGTGTTGGGACATTGACTTTTTTGGCGATTTATGTGTCGATAAAAAAAGCGCGAATTTTCGAATTTTGAAACTCTTGATGCATCAAAATCTTCGTATTCATGGGGGGATTGAAATGTCAAATGCAACCTGTGGTCTAATTCTTCGTGTCTCGAGTGTACATGCAAAAAATATGCAAGAGTGATCTTTGCCCCCTAAAGTTGATTTGCAATTTTTTAAATCAAATTCGGTGATTTCGACGCGACGGAAATTGGTTCAAATGGCATGATTTCCCTCTCGTAAGATTTCACTTGAAGTTTAAGTTAGCTCCTAGCTCGTTTCTTTTCTTTCTTGGATCAATCATTGAAGAACCTCCAAATTCTGAGGTTGGGCGCAACCCGCATTTTAGACTCGCCTCAATCTGGTGGCTCCTCGCCTCCATAGTTTTTACCAATGGGTATATCTCCTTACCTTAATGCCCCATTTCCTCCAAAGATATTTGATACGGTGGAGTCACTATATTGCACAGCTAAAAAATAGAGCATTAGCAGAGATGATTTACGAAAATCAACAAAAATGTTCGGGAAATGGTGCGCAGGTGATCATGTTTTTCATTCTAACGCCACACAGGAAACTTGGCTACTAGAAATGTTTAATTTAAATAATGTAACCTTTTTCAAAAACTGGCACAAGGCACAGTAGGCCAGGACATGTGATTTGATGGCCATTAACTGAGTGTGAGCTACAGGGTAAATTCTATACCAGATGAACAGGGTATGAAGCCAGTAACATTGTTGCAAAATGTCATCAATTGATAAACTCCAGCTTCAAAGTAACAGGGTTCCAAAGTTCTGAGAAAGCATTGGAGTAAGTGGACACAAGTTTCGATAAGCGCCTCCGCTCGGCACCGGCTGCTCCGGCTTATTTTTGCGATGGTTATTTTTGCGATGGTTATTTTCTTTTGGTCTTGTTGTTTGCGAAACAGACACGACATCGTCCACCTTTTTGAAATTTCAAAATTTACGGCGGCATAAAACGAACCAGATTTTAATTACTTTTTTTGGTTCAAAAAGCTTTATAAACCGTGAAAGCTTGAGTTGATAATAAAAAAAGAAGAAATCTCAAGTCACCCCACCCATGGACTTTATTTTGTTTCATTTTGCCCCAGTCTCACTTATGACAGAGCGATAGCACTTAAGAGGACGGGTGACTATGGAAGATCCAAACTCAACTCATTTTTCACCTTTTTTTAAAATAGCTGGCATTTCAACAATATTGGATGGATTTTCTTCATTATTGATGAAAAATGATCTGAATGAGTTGTATTTACAGATTCGTTACGAATTTTAATTTTTCCACATTTACAAATATTTACGCTCTAACGGCAAAAGTCATAAGGCCAAATCTCACATAGCCCCATAAATGGGGTATCGTTGGAAAGGTCTTGGCGGGGGGACTAAGAATATATATACTTTGTGGGATCTGGGGCCACCCCTGAGTATTTAGAGACCGATCAATATTTTTGAATTTTAGTTTTCCAGGTATGTGCAGGTTAACACAGGAGGAGATAGAGAGCTAACACAGCAGTAGACCAATGAAAACTCAATAAAATTCATCGGCCTCTACCTAATCTGGGGGTGGTCCCAGACCCCACAAAGTATATATATTCTGAATCCTCCCGCCGAGACCTTTTCAACGGTACACCATTTATGGGGCTACTTGAGACATTCAGGCTTAATTGTATTTTTGGCCAAAATTTATGATACCTGGCCCACTGTGGACCGGTTTGTGAAGTCTTCATCAGGTCGTGTTCAGAGTTAAGATTAAGTGCAAACTGCGTCATGAATCTCCGTATTAATCATGACTATCGATGTGTCCTTCGCCCAAAAAATTAGGGTAGAATAGGTTTCCATAATTGTGAATAACGCTCAGTAGTCTATGCTCAATTTTAAATTTCGCAAAAATTATCCTATTTAACTTGTGTCTTGCGTGCTCTTTACAATTGCCGTTAAATTCTCTATTACCACATACAAAGACGCAGTGTAATTTAATAACTTTTGTATTTTGTCTTACTTTATTATCAATATTTACAGAATATATTCTTTTCATACCTATTTCATAAAAGAATGTTCACAAATTCCCATAACTATCAACCAGTGAGAAATATATTCAGACAAAATTAATTTTGACTTTTTAATTTTCGCAGTTCTAAAATTTTACCAATTCGTATTTGCATTTGTCATTTGTCGCCAACCAATAAACAGCTTTGTGTTGTAACTCCTACCGACTTTTATTTCTCGTGAAACGTATACCATTGAAAGAAAAAAATTGCATTGGACGAATTTAATTATGTATAATTTTTACGAAAACTGTTAGAAATAATTCTTTCAAGCATCCATCATATCGTCATTACCTGAAATAAAACTATGTTCAACCCTGGAGCACCCTCACACTAGGAAGTGCCAGCAGAAGGTCTATCGTTTGTTCCAGGATTATCACCATGTACGTGCTCATAAGGGATTTCTTGACATCGAAGAAATTGTGTCCATTCAAGCCAACATAGTATTTCAGTGGTTGCATTGCTCCAAGCGTTTTCTTCCACTGTGCAGACTCCCTTGTGAATGAGTTAATCCCCTTCTTCCACTGAAACAAGGTTTCGACAGAATTTTCGTGTATCCTGATTCCCACGGCTAGCAGAGTCACGATCAAGTTCAACACGACGAACGCACCGAACGGAAACATGATGTATATCCCCAAAGCCATGGAACTATGGACGAACCGAATTGCACAAAAGTTGAGGCAGGTAGAGATAACTAGTCCAATGGCCATCAAGAGGAAAATCCGTGTCGCTAGATTTTTTTCTATTTCTTGGTTGAGGATTCGAATTTGGTGAAAGCGGCGTATTTGTGGAGGGAGTGTTCCCGCCGCTGAACCAACAGACCTGAATTATTGAATGAGAGCTTCACTGTTGGGTTAACTTGATGGATTGGTGACTTTTAACAAAATGACAATTAGGAAAGAGGCTAAACACCAATATCCCGCTTCTCGTGAGGTCACTACGTTTCTTACACTGCAAGAATAGCAAAAATGTGCAAGAAACTGTATGACATCTAAATATGCAGCCTCTATATTGTGGCGAAAATAAGTGTAGTGAACCCAGAACAAGTTTAATCATCTTGTAAAAAGCAAGACGGTCCCTTACCCTGATTCCATCAGGTTCTCCACAATTTTTGCATACAAACGTGCTGGTATCACCATGACGACTATCAAGAAAGCTATCATCCTGTACACCTCGGCAAATAGAACGTATACCAGCAAAATTCGAAGCAGAATTATGGGAAAACTATCCACAGAGATGGAGAAGGGTAGAATGTCTTCTAAAACAAATTTGTAGACGTCCCGTCTTTCAATTCCCGTGGCCATGACAAGGCTTGGAAGAGTGGCCGCGAATGGCAGCGGTGTGAGGGCGACGAAGAGCGTCAGTCCTGCAACGAAAGGTTTTCACGGATAGGTGAAGACATTTATTATGTTTTATAATTAATTAACGTCACTACCATGATTATCACTAATTGTAGCTAATTTATTCTTTCAAGTAAATTATAAATGCGTATCCATGGAATATTGACAACATCAGAAGAAAACGGTTTGTAAAGAAAAATCAGCATAAATAATCAACATGTTCCTGCAACACATAATTTCTTAATTGAATCAAAGTATGACCCAACAGGACAAGTGCTTCCGTACAAGCGCATAACTCCAGCAATGATTATGCAGCGATTGTATTTTCTGCAGTTTGTCGGTTCGGAAAATAGGCCCTCCGAACTTCCGCATTGGAAGGGTGCTGTCGTGGCGGGGGGCATAGTCGTACTTTCTGGCGCTGTGGGGTCAGTAGTTGTCACCATTATCGTGGTTGCCTCTGTGGTGGGGGCAGTTGTGGGCGTGGTAATTGTTTGACAGGTTCCAGCCACACATAGTTTAGACGCCTGGTTGTAGTGGCTGTTTGCTGGGCAGGTCATGACGAAGGTGAGCATTTGGCCGGAAATGGTGATACACCGATAGTACATGGCACAATTTGGATGAGGGAAAGAGCCATTACCGGGACAGGTGAAAGGCACTGGGGTCGTAGCTGGGGCCAAAGTTGTCGAGGCGGTAGTTGGTGGTCCAACTGTGCCTGGTGTGGTTGAGGCTTCTGTAGTTGATGACGCGGTAGTTGAGGCCTCTGTAGTTGCAGATTCTGTCGTTGGAGACTCTGTAATCGAAGAATCTGTGGTTGAAGCCTGTGTGGTTGAAGCCTCTGTAGTTGCAGGCTCGGTAGTTGAAGACTTTGTAGTTGAGGCCTCTGTGGTTGAAGACACTGTAGTTAGTGCATCTGTAGTTGGACCTTCTGTAGTTGAAGCCTCTGTGGTAGAGGCCTCTGTACTCGGGCCTTCTGTACTTGTAGGTTGGGTAGTTGAAAGCTCTGTAGTTGAGGACTCTGTAGTTGAAGACTCTGTAGTTGATGCCTCTGTAGTCGGACCTTCTGTGGTTGAAGCCTCTGTAGTTGGCGCCTCTGTAGTTGAAGCCTCTGTAGTTGAAGCCTCTGTAGTTGGCGCCTCTGTAGTTGACGACTCTGTAGTTGAAGCCTCTGTAGTTGGCGCCTCTGTAGTTGAAGCCTCTGTAGTTGAAGCCTCTGTAGTTGGCGCCTCTGTAGTTGGTGCCTCTGTAGTTGAAGCTTCTGTAGTTGTAGGCTGGGTATTTGAAAGCTCTGTAGTTCAAGCTTCCGTAGTTAAAGACTCGGTAGTTGAAGCCTCTGTGGTTGACTCAGTGGTTACTAAAATTTGAAAACCTTATTTTCCTTGTATTAAAACCCCACGTATTGGAGAATTACCTGGAAATAGCAGACATTGGCCTTCTGGTACATCGAAATAGTCTCCATCAGGACACTGAGAATGAGCAAGCTCCCAATAACCACATCCGCAATTCGGATCAGTAACCCAGTAGCACTGATAGAACCACGTGCTGCGTACAAACAGTGAAGCTATTATTTTATTTGTGATTTAAGGAAATTATAGAAATTACGTGTCGTCAGGATCTTCAAACGGAGGGAGCACATCGGGAACTCCATTCCCAGTGCCAGACTCGTTCGTAGGAGCGACCAAAAACTTGTTCAAAAACATGGAATCATCCCTTTGAGCAACACTCCTGGTCAAAGTGTCATCCACGAAAATTATGGTCACCATCAGTACCTACATTTATACAGGTGCGGTATAAATATCGGTAATAAATTCATAAATCGATGTTAAAATGAAAAATAAAATATAGCAGCCTACGAAAAACGCTGCTTTGCACATTAATATTGACCCCATTTCCGCATCTGTGTTTCGTTCCGCTTCCGACCAACTACTAAAATGGATGATCGATATTTTTTATAATACTAATAAAACATTTGATCCCTCATTAATTGGAAGAATCAGTGTGATATCCTCTATTCAGATTGGAGTATGAAAGAGCCCCGACCTATATAGTTATGGCTAACTAAATGTATCAATATTCCTAAAAATATTGATCCTTGTTCTCATGATATTATGTAGTACATGGCTTGACTTTGAATTGGTCCTCGGTATTATTGCATAGCTAGTAATTAACGTAATCTAAACACAGGTAGATTAAAGTAGTTTCTAAGTAAGTACACTACGGAGGTGTTGAGCAAATACAGATTTCATGCGTTTCCATAAATTCCGTAATTTTACAGTCATAACAGCAGTTTGCTTACGTTCAGTTTATGCTTAAAAGCATAAAAACTGGTTTTCAAGAAGAAAAAATGTCAATTAGATTAAAATCTAATTGACATTGTGGCCTTTTTATATTTTATTTTTTCAACAATGTTGTTTATTTATGGACCAATTTCTCTTACATTACTTCAGCTTTTTTATTTGCTGCTTTTTTAGTTTATTCTAACTTGTAAAATGGGAGCAATGTTGTAAGCCGCTAGGTAGCAGCAGGATATTAATAAGCTGAAAAATATTACAGAACTTCATTACTCCATTGTTTTTTATCGAACACCGCAAAAATTTGAATAATTTCTTTACTCGCAAAATTATTGATGTAAAAGTATTTTACTTCATTATGCGATAATACTTGACTATTCGAGAAAGCGCCGTTGGTATAAATTTCCCACTCACTTTTAGTAAACTATGTGCAAAAAATGAGTATAATAGAATTATCGATTCTGATTGCAATCATACAAACAACGGCAACACCTAAATTTACACCGAGTCAGAATTAATTTTATTAATAAATTTATTTAAACGTATTTAGGTGCAAATGTGGGAATAGGAAAATTTACGAAAAATACAGCTTTGCAAATCAATTGGCATCCCATTTTTGCTTTCTGTGTTTCGTTTAACTTCTGGCAATCGTATGGAAATCGAGCCTGGAACTTTTTATACTGTGAGTAAAACATATCCATCCTTTATATACGGGCAGAAGCAACGTGACGCTCTTGTCAGATAAGACCATGAAAGAGCTCCGACCTTATTACTATGCGATTGCACAGCTGTGGCGGAATTTTGAAATGAATTTCTGCCAAAACCTGGATTTTTTAAATGTAACTTTTCGAATTTGGCATAATTTCAAAAATAAGAAAACATCTTTGCTCAAAATTACATTCAGTAATTTTCAAAAATCATAAATTTTAAAAACTTTTAATTTTAAAAACTGTAGCTTTATTTATTTATCACTTAAAATTTACTAAATTTGCAATTTTCACCATACAGCCTGATGAAGTTATTTGAAACCGGTCGCAATGGTGAATACTTAACTTGATTTTCATTAAACAGTTAAAAGTGTTTCTTATACCAATTTGATATTATCAAATGAGAAAGTTGCACCAACTACTGCAAAACTTTCCTTCTTTTGCAAACGTGGTGCAGAGTACCGTGTTGTTCTAACTCCTCAAATCTTGCGAAATTATTTTTTTGTCATTACACTTAATTAACTAATTATTTAATTAACAGATTTAATTTGAAGAATATAATGGCAGAAGTACGGAAACCCTAATATTTAGGTGGATTTGCATAAAATAATTTTGCATAGGGGTCAAACTGTATAATCTTTATTGAACAAATTACCATTCCACATAAAGGAACTTTTACATAATTGGATATAGTATAATTTTAGCATTGGCTATACTCATGTATGCAAGAGCTAACGGAGCGCAGGTAATCTAATGTTTCAAGTGTGCAACTATAAGTCACGATATTACGTCGTTTTCCACATCTGAGTTTTTATTAATTTCTACTTGCAATCTGTATGGATGAGATCCGTTACATAATGGGAAGATGCGAACCTTCAACACGCTTACATACATATTTGTACGTGGAATCGTCTGCGGTTTTTTGGCGCAGAGACGGGTCAATATTTTTGAAAACGGTCTTCACCAAAGGTTTCCTAAACCCTACAACTTTTTGAAACAAAATCATGAAATGCTGCTGGGCATAACTAAAGTTGGTGCGAAACGGATGAAAAGGTTGTGCTAATACTAATTGTGCGAAATGGTTTTATAAGACCTTGATATTAGGCAAATTCTCTTAACGCGATATGGGTGTTCTGCAAAATAAATTATGCAAATTAACCGGACACCTATTTGCAGTTACCAACTTACATGGCTTACTACAAAATACGTTGTATCGAGCTATGTGGATATGCTACTGCGACGGTTAAATCGACAATTTTTAGTGGTCACTGAATTTGACCCAGAGTTCAATTCCCTTCCCCTACAATTTGTTAGGGTTGTATTATTATGATTCTAATTGATCATGATAGTAATATCATGATCAATTAGAATTAGTTCCCCGCAGTCAACATTGGTTAAACTTATATTTTCCGCATCCTCACCAACCCAAACAGGTCCACATTGGGAATTTCTAATAGTGGAATCGTGATGGGAAAAAAATATATACCCCAATCTTTATTTGCTTTCAAATACCCTGAACAAGTTAAACGCTCAACAGTGTTGTTACCACCAGGAGATGAAAGATGCACTCCCCAAAAGCACTTCCTATCATCACTATTCCCCCTGACCATGTCAATGGTTGAGAGGTTGTTGTGCGAACCCTGCACCCAGATTCCCACTCCCACATTCAGGGCCCGATCTTGCCAAAAATCTTACCGGGGCAAAGAAATCTGGCGCCCCTAGCCGCTCGCGCCTTCGGCGCTCGCAGACTACGTTTTTCCTTGGCCTAATATATGGGGAAAGTGTTCTTCCCCACGTTTGTAAAACAACCGTAATTATTATCTTAACAAATAAATAAATTAGGCCTACAAAGGGTAATTATTAATCACTTCTTATGCCTTCGGTCGTAGGATAAATTGTACGAAATAAAAACTGTTCTTTGCCACATAGTAGACACGGTAGCAGCTTGATAATTTGCAGGGTAGTACCAGAGAAAGATTTTAGTGACGGGGATCTAGAAAACACATGCTTTCAAACTACAGAACAGAAATACACATCAGGCTTTGAAGTTCCAAGTCCAAAATACATTTGAATGTATCTTCAAAAGATTTAGATTATTTTTTTCAAAACACAAAATATAGTGTGGATATTCACTTCAATTAAAAGCGTTGGTTCGCAACACATCTTCGCAACTTTGCGGTGTTTGCGAAATGGGTGTCGTGAACGACTAATTTTGAATGCAAATATATAAATTGAAAATGAAAGGAGAAATTAAAATTTCACTTGACGACGAGTTTGCGAAAAATAGTTTACCAAGATTAGGAATGCCCATTTACTTCGCATATTTCGTAACAAAATAAAGGAATCTGATTGGTCGACCCATGGCAACTGTTTGCAAATTTTGCAAACCTGCCAATGTTATGCCAATGATATGTTGCGAAGCGACGTTTATGATGTTGACAAAGTTGACGTAAATGTCCGAATTATTTTAGTATTTTTAAAACCCAAAAAACATTTTAGGCTTATGGATGTACCAGACCTGGCCAAATTTTCCATGACAAATGTCCACATCAATTAAAGACCAAAGAGAAAATAAAATGTTCGTCAAAATTTCCGAAGAAATCTCAAGTTTACCAGCCGCTGCATCAGTTTGGCTATATTTCGGACCCTAGCGTGTATGATGGAAGTGTACACGAAAAAATTTATTTCATCGAATGTGTGATATCTCATTCTCCACATTATAATGTGGAGAATGAGATAACATTCATAATGCATTATGAACCATCAAAAAACACGGAATATCATTTTTTGACCCGACCATGCTAAAATTCACATCTATCAAAATGGAAATCGTAAAAGATTTCATTTTGAAGCTGACAAACGGAAACCTACCAAACATCCATTATCCAAACAAAATAAAAAGATTTTGGACTTTATGTAAGAAGAAATACTCATAAGTTCGTGAAACAGTCTATCCTTTATGAAAATTTCGATTCCGGTTGGAAAAAATTCTTTCGGAAAAGCAATTGTGGCGGACGTGAAGAAAAAACTAAATTATGAAATGGATAATATGAAACGGAAGATAGTAACATTTACCACACTCATGACAAAATTGAGATTTTAGAACCTTTGTTGATCATTTTTAAAGAATAGGTTCAAGTTCCAAGTGTCTCAATGTTTCCTAAGGGTGCTCTACATATTTAGCAACGGACAATTCAATTATAGTATTATTATTATTATTATTATTATTATTATTATTATTATCTAGTGTAAACCCGGGCGCCCCGCTGGGATCTAGCGCCCCGGGCAATTGCCCCGCTTGCCCTCCCCAAAATCGGGGCCTGCCCACATTTGACATCGTGAGATTGGAGATTTTGTTTTTGTCAGACATCACATCAATCCGAATCCCGTAATTTACAATGTTTTCCATAGCAACCTTGTTAATCTTGTTGTTGGATCCTTTAATTAGTATCCCATGGCCTGCATTGGAAAGGGTAAATTCCTCCAGGGTGTTGTTCTTCACACTAGAGACGGAAATACAGGTCCACCCACCCATGACATTAACATTTTTTACCACATTTCTGGACCCATTTAATTTAATTCCAAAGCCTTTGCGGATACTATTTGCAATAACTTTAAATTTGGAGATGTTGCAGTCATTCCCATCAATTATTAAAAAAGTCCATTCGTCTTTGCTCGTAATTATTGTTTGCTGGGCCCTTCCCATTAATAGTTACACCATTCTGCCTCAAAGGGTCCCTCATAAGTACCCTCAACTAAATAAATCGTCCCCCCGGTCTTTACAGTTTTCAAATAAAGTTGAAATTCCATAGTGCTCCTTGCAGTCATTTCTCCCTCTGATTGACCCACATCCCATGCCACATTGAGACTAATTCTTTCTACTGGGTTCCTTTTGGTCAACCCTGCCACTAGTCTCCTAACCCCAGTCAGTTTTAAATGTTCTACTACCAAACTCTGTTCCTGACCAATAACTAATCTTTCAAATAATCGTAACCTGTCGTGGGGTTTTATTAGTTGAACCGCCTCCCAAATTATTAGTCCCAAAGAGTACAAATCTGCTTGTTGGCTGTAGGATGATCCGTTTCGTACCTCGGGAGCCATGTAGGTTGGCGATCCAACCCCAGTTGTAAGACCCCCTGTGACTGATTCTTCAGAATGGATTTTTCTGGACAAACCGAAATCACCTATATTTTCTTTGATTTATTACATCAGTGCCGGAGGATATTATAATTGATAAAATTATGTTACCGGTATTTACCTATTTTTATGGGTATCTTATACCCTGGTTTAGAAAACATAACATTCTCCGGTTTCAAATCCCGATGGATTACGTTATTATCGTGCTGATACTTTAATCCGGATATCAAATTTTTGGTGATTGTGCTTTGGTAGAAAAGGATGTCTTTCTTATCATCATTATTCAACCATTTGCGCAGATTTTCTCCGCAAATCTGCATTTGAATGCAGATGGGTTCAATTTGTGGCATCATTTGCAATCGCATTTCCAAAGCTAGAAGATTATCCGGACGTTCGGATGCAGGGATTTTATGGAGAAGAGCTTGAGCTTCGGTGAAAGTGTAGGATTAAGTGTAAGTGTAGTGTAGAATAATGGAGGAAACGAAAGCCACCCGAATAACCGGAAGTACTTGGTTTCTTGTCCAAAAAAGTAGAACGTATTGAGCCAGAGAATTAAAGATCGGGTCGTACAACCACTCGCAGCAGGTCGCATTATTTTCAAGTATAACTACATTAAAAGGAAATTCAGTTTTTTGAAGATGTGTATGAAAATTTATGTAAAAACACGTAATTCCAAAGATAATGACAGTGATGTAAAAGTACATGAAATTTCTCAACCCTGGTTTCTCCAAATTTAGCCTTATTTCCTTGAGTAATTCTTTTTCTTTGTTTTTTGTCCCTGAGTAATTTGTGGAGGTGGTGAACATGGACGTATTCCTGCAGTGGGATCAAGTCCAGGTCCAATTTTGTGGATACTTCCAACTCCAATTTTTCTTGGAATTTGCGGCACGTTATGTAAAATGCGGCATCCTGGTAAGAATAAAAAAATTCGGGCGTAATTTTCAGAAAAGTAGTAACTAACTTAATATGATACGAAATAGTGTTTCGTTTTTTTATGGAATTGCCATAAAAATGCCATAGAAAATTCGGGGTGCAAGAAATTGCGAAAACGGAGCGCCAAATAGCGATACCGGCGGGCAGGGTTCCCGCGGGTCCCTGGACAGCCTACATATGCTTCATAATACAGGCTAAAGCCACTTTTGAAATTAGCCTCGTGGTGATTTTTTATTATAGAAAGTCGAAAAATAAGACATTTTTGTTCTGTCACATTTTTCGAAAAAGTGACCACGTGACCTGTTAAACAACATTGAAATTTGGCCATTTTACGTGTACATGCATGTTACAAAGCAAAAGTTCCATGTTTCTTGACAGGTCCCACGGCCAATTTTTCGAAGAATAGTAAAGAACAAAAATGTCCTATGTTTCGATTTTGGATAAGAAAAAATTCACCACGAGGCTAATTTCAAAAGTGGCTTTAGCTTGTATTGTGAAGCATATGTAGGCTGTCCAGGGACCCGGGAAAACCCTGCCGGCGGGTCATAGCTGCATTTCTTTCAGGTCAAAATATTCTTGCAAAATAGTTATCTGCGAGAAACCACTTTCTTCCCGTTATTTCGCGTGCAAGTTGGAGCTTGTACCCGAAACCCGGATAAAATATCATTATTTCCAGCTTATTAATTTACTCTTACTTATGTATCACAAATATTGCATACAAATATTGAAAAATATTACATTAAATATTTACCTCTATTTTAATCATTCGTAGTCGCTTATCAATAACTTTGAGGGGCACTCTGTTGACAGATACCGTCTTCCATAATAAGTGAAACATTTTTGGGTTTAAATTAAGTAGTTTCAATATTTTTATTATCTAGATGTATGTATAAAACCTTGGGCAGGATTTAGTAAAGATTTGTGCCCTTTCTTTCGAAATCAGATGTTGCATTTACAGAGTTGTGGGTGCAGTATTCAGAGAAAGTGTGAGTATATATGCACGTAGTAACGGTAACATAGAGTAAATCTGTTTATACATACATGCCTTAAACTCGGAGAGGAAAGAGGGGAAGTTTGTGTGGGTTGTGCATTGGGAAAGCGAAACAAGGGTGGAAACTGCACCAGTTAAGGGAAAGATCACAATCTGAAGAGCTATGACAGATTCACCTTGAATAAGAACATTAGAGTATTGATTATTTCTTCGTGCTGCAAAAAAAATTGGGACGGTTACTAGATTTTGTGAGCGTCGTAAGATTTCTGTCATCCAAAATCACGTTAGTAAGCTTGCGATGTTTACTAAACTTGACCCCCTTTTGTTTCCTTGGTAAACTAATTAACGATGCGAAGAAGTAACGAATACCCCAGATGGATGGATGTATGGTACGTTATCTTACTAATGGTTCAAAAAATAGAGACAAAATTGTTTTAAAAGAAATTATTTATGGTATCATGACGTAACCAAACACCGCCAGATTATCTGTATGAACCTTTCAGAGATTTTGTGTCTCTTTCTAATGCGCACTGTAAATAAAGTTGAGTAAAATTGCCACTGAAAAGAAGTGTCTACACGGCCAGGTTTTGCACTTTCGGTGGGATGTTCAAAGTTTTGGGCTTAAAATGATTACAAAGGTCAAACTTTTAAGAAATAATAATTAAAAAATGAAATATTTTTATTTTGGAGAATCTTTTCCCAAAATGAAAGAAAGAAAATGCCAAAATGTCGATCAAATTGAAACAATCAATATTTTGAAAAACTTCATTGCATACGAAACTATTTTTCATGATTTTTTGATTTTTTTAAATCCACCCAGGATTTCAAAAGTTATGGCTGTTTTAAAAATAAAATCATGCAAATTTGACCAATTTGGCACCGCGCCACAGCGCCAAATATGAGTTTTACACGGAACTATGAATGGATCCTTCATCTAAGGCCCTAGTAGATTCTAAGCAACATAGTGAGTACCATGAACACGACAAGCAGTTGGGAACCATCCCTTGTAAGAGTGTAATGTATGCAATCAAGTTACATAAACATGTGTAGGTATGGGGTGCAATTGAAAGATTCTTTTGAAAATGACTAAAAAATGCAGTCAAATGATTGTATATGTGTCTAACTTTGACAGTGCTTTTAGCACAATTTCAAGCCTAATCCAAATCTGCAATCAATTTTTGCATAGCTAATTTGGTTCAAAAATGAGAATAAAAATCACCGAGCACTCGCGAAATGAGTTGTCCACTTACCCAAAAACGTGTTTATGAGGGACCGGAAAAAGGCTGCCCACCTCTTCCACACTAAGATAATCGAACGGGGAAAAAATTTCTGAAAACTTCGCAAATATGAGGAACATGACGCAAGCAGTTTCAAAAATATAAGTTGCAGACCTGTTGTCCTGAGGACGGAGAAAGCATTTTTGACCAAACTAAATGTTTAAAATTGTGCTGTGGGAACAAGTCTGAGGTTATGAATGTATCAATGGGAACTATTTTTAAAAAGCAGCTTTCAATTGTACTCACCCTATATGTACACTATTAGCAACTTGGTAATAAAAAAACAAGCGAAGTAGATATATGACTCTACCGTAACGGAATTTAAGATTTACACCATCTTGGTATAGATTTAGTAATAAAATAACACTTTTTGGTAATAATTTTAACACTAATGTCTGTTACTTTTTTTACCATATAGTATTGTTTTAATACCAAATCATTACTATCGCGGTAGAGTCATATATGCACTCCGCGCAGTAATGATTCATTAAAATTTTGTTTAGTTAGAGGGTACCCATTAAAGTTTGTGGTAAATTGCATGATATGCACCGTGCATAAAGCATGTGATGGATGATTACTTTGATGTAGTTACCGATATTAGGGTCACAATAATCCCAAAATTGATCACGTGACACATGCACGGCCTCTTAATGTGTTTGAATTTTCGCTTATGTGTGTGAGTCAAATTAACGGATGTAAATAAGTTTTTACTCAAGGTTATAATCCAATCTTGTTTATTTTAAGTTTTATAAATCATTAATTTTTATTCACTTTTCGAATCAATTTACAGAATAATTGGTTTAACAATATTTTCTATTGCAATCAATCTGATAAACAGCATTCTAGCCCATTATCGCAGTTCCCCCAAGCGAAGGGACCCGGGTAGCATTGTTTTTTGCATACCGTTCCTGGACCACCCAATCGGCATGCTATAAAAACACGTAGATTTTCAAGTTATTTTTTATCTACAATAACTTCTCTCATAAAAATAATGCATTTTTTCAAAAAAGTGTAATGCATTCTATATTCCATATAAATTAGACTTTTAGAGGAGTCTTATTACATAATATATGTTTTTTTAACAGCTCACACTGGCACTGTTTCGAAAAATATGAAAGAACAAAAATGTCTTACATATATTTAGCTTTTTTATAAGAGAAAAATCAGCACGAGGCTAATGTAGAAAGTGGCTCTGGCATGTATTGTGAAGCACAGTCTGTCCAGTGCCCCGGGGAAGCCCTGCCTCTAAATCAGGGTTTCGTTTTTTCCCGTCCAAAACTATTTTTTGCCACGGCAGGTGGGAAAAAGTGGGAATCAGCGGTGGGAAAAATGGTTTTACCGTTCAAAATGGGAAAATATGAGAGCTCGTCATCTCCATGAAGTTCTGAAAAATTTGATACATGATACGAACACTTTTGAAAAGTTTTGGACTTTTCCACGATTTTTCATTAAGAATGCATGTTAATTTTAAAACTTACCCGAATTGAACCGTATTACCCACTTATTTTCTCAGAATTTGAAGGAGAGTACGAATATGAACTCGGATTATGCAAATACCAAGTTTTCAAGAAGTTGATTCAAATTAGCCCAAAATCACAGTTTTTCCCATTTCTTCTATTTTCCCCATCTCACACCTATTTCAGTGCGTGGTAAAAAGTGCCTTTTTCCCACCTTTCCCCACTGCCCTGGTCAACTTGGCTATTACCGATCGAAACCCTACTCTGCTTAGCCCGGTTAAGACATAATTTAGAGTGGATTTACTTTTGTCAGAATATGTGAAACAAAATTTTATTTTATTCTGTAAAGAAATATTTGTAAATTTATGTAATTTTCAAAGCATTAAAATATTTTGTAAAACTTCTTTCTAATTTTTTCATACCGAATACCATCTGTAACTTGGTTTTTGAAATACCATGAAGTTATTTAATTTCTTTACGAACGAAAGCGTATATTTATGAAGCTTGGAATTTTCATAGATGTCGTAAATTTACGATATTTACCCCAGTTATAAGTGTGCGTGAATACCCTTGATGTATTACCTTAGTTATCACTTACCTTTTCCTTCATGACCAAGGTTGCACCGTGCGCGGTCCAAAAGACAGGTCAGCACTAATCGCAAAAATTTATAAAAATTTAAAAGATGTAGGATAATTTTTACATATCGTCGTTGAAGGTGCCAAAGGAGCTAAGTCGATTTTAGCCTCGCGGAATTTTAAATACAGAAGTAATGCATCTAGTCCATGTATAAAAATCTGCGAGGCTAAAATCGACTTAGCTCCTTTGGCACCTTCAACGACGATATTTTCCAATATCTTTACAAAACTTTTACATTTCTATATAGTAGCCTCAATCAACCTCTTACACTCTACACGCTACACTCTTAACAATTTTTACCCGAATCAACACAATCCGGAGTATATATGACTTAACCGGATTGTGATGATTTGACACGGCTTGGTTGTAGCGGAGACACAATGTGGAAACCGCCCAACACTACCAGGTGGCCCACGTAAGGTGTAAGTGAAAGGAGACGCTGTAGCTTCAACGGTTTTTGTGTTGAACATTTCTAGTTAATTTTAATGGAAAGCCAGTTAATTTCTGAGCAGAAAATAATTTTTAGTTTTCGAAATTTCCTCCAACTGCAATAATGCAGCGCTGAAGACGCGGCCTCCAGCCCTCCGCTGAAGCACGCACTGAATTTGTGGACAATTTGTAGCATTCCGGGGTCAAAGTTTTTTTTCAAGGCTCCGCACTTCTCTGGGCCTTAGAACACACATTTGTCTTTAACTTTAACCTTATTTCATAAACCGGAGATTCAAAACCAACAAGACTAATAGCCATTCAAAAGTGGAGATGAAGTCCGGAATTTGGTTTTTAAGCAACGCTTGCGCCGGTTTTGGCACTATGAGCTGGTATGGAGCCCTGCTGAAAGGTCTAATCGACTCCATTGAATTGGATCTCATATGGGGGATGTACCACGGACTCTAAAACGTATTTTAAGAAATTTTATTTGTTCACCCTTCCCTCATTTTCGATAAAATGCGGTGAAATTGCCCCAATTAGCTCTCTCCTGCCAAAACCATCAAAATACCTGGATGATGTCACCTTTTGTCCTGTTTTCTCTATTGGGGGTAATCTTTGGCCGATTTGGAGTAAACAAGGTCAATTTGTTTGTTAAAAAATTCCTTCACCTTGAAAATCTCCTCATCTGCAAAAGAATACTCTTCACAGTTTTTGGAGCGTACCGCTTCAAGTGATCCCTGCGTTTGTTTCATCTGACTTTGTTTTGGGGAGTGACCGAGAGGTGGTAAGTGCCACGTTTTATAGCCGGAAGTCCAAGCTTCAATTTGAGTACTTGTTGGATAATCTGCGTCGACCCTATCATCTGTAAGACTACTATCCGTAAAAATTATGCGGATTTTTTCGGATTCTAGGCTTCAGCGCCTTTGGCATGGGTGCGGTCCTGGTGGATTTAAAAAAAATTTCTTTGACTGTTTTTAGTCATTCCAGTCACAATTAACGTTTTTATAGTCCCCTGGACTAAATTAAAGTCCAGCTTTGATTCTTTTAGCACTTATAAAATTCACTAATTTTCTTCGAATTTTTTTGTGAAAAATTATCGCCGCCTGCGTAATTTCAAGATTTTCCCTACTGATATGTTTTTCAAGTAATTAGAAACTGATTGATGTCATTTATGTAGAATCGCACGAGGAATACAATGCACTTGTCAGATTTTAGTTATCTCTTGCCATTTTGAAGATAAGAGCTACTTACACCTTACGTGAGCCCACTAGGTAAATAGTGAGGATTTAACACATTGTGGAAAAAATGTATCACAATGTGGGGTAAAATATTATCACAATATGGTTAAGTCATGTTTGCTCCCCGTTTCTCCCCGTTTTGCTAAGAGTGTACATAAATTTAGGAATTCAGTTTATTACTTACGGCCTTCTTCCTGCGGGGCACACAGCACTGGTAGCAAGACACATGCCAGGACTAGTAGCGTAAGGTTTCCGGATCTCATGGCAACCTGGGCATCAAGGAAAAAATAATTAATTAATTTGACGTTCAATGTCCGGCTTAATTGTTACGTTAAGGCCCCATTAATTGTTGTGTGTCAACTTCCCCTTTATTCAAACGGCGATTTTAAAATTACGTTTTTGTATTAAATGAATTTTGTTTTGAATCGAAACATTTTTACGTTAGGAGATTAGAATTTTGACTTTTTTCTGTCACGAGTAAATGTATAATTTTACCTTGTTATTTCTGTTTTTATTTTCTAATCGACGAAAAAAAATTATAACCTTCTAACTTTGTCAAGTTAAAAATTATCGATTTTTAGATGTAATAATAAAGTGCGGCAAAGCACGATACATAAGTAGCGCAATAATGCTGAGAATGCTGAGAATGCTGAGAATGCTGAGAATTAATTTGCGCAATTAATTAATTGAATTAATTGATTGATTAATTAAATAAATAATTAATTAATTAATGATTAATTCATTAATTCATTAGATTTAATTAATTGATCACACCGCGACCGCACCCCCTGACGCTGAGAGGGTGTGGCACCACTTAGATACACACAATTTAACTGCATTTCACCCATAGATTAATTTGCGCTATAAATCTCATTTTGCCCCGATCACACTGAGACCACACCCCCTGACGCTGAGGGGGTGTGGCACAACTGAGATACACATAATTCAACTGGATTTCATCCATAGATTAATTTGCGCTATAAATCTCATTTTGTCCCGATCACACTGAGACCACACCCCCTGACGCTGAGGGGGTGTGGCACAACTGAGATACACATAATTCAACTGGATTTCATCCATAGATTAATTTGCGCTATAAATCTCATTTTGCCCCGATCACACTGAGACCACACCCCCTGACGCTGAGGGGGTGTGGCACAACTGAGATACACATAATTCAACTGGATTTCATCCATAGATTAATTTGCGCTATAAATCTCATTTTGCCCCGATCATACTGCGACCACACCCCCTGGCGCCGAGGGGGTGTGGTCCAAAAGTTTACGGGATCCTCCCCCTGGGGTCATGTGTATGATGCCGCAAACCGATTTCGATTATCTTGATGCGTTCTCGAGTTATAGTGTTGACGGACAGACGGACAGACGGACAGACTAACTAACCGATCGCATAAAGTAGCTTGCGCTACTTAATAAAACCTTTATAGACAAAAACAGAACAGGTTTTAAAATCCTTATTTGAAGGAAAACTTGCGAAACAAAAATTCAAGCTCAAAACCAGCATGCAATGGAACGTTGAATAAAAGTTTGTACTAAATTTTAAAATTATTTTACAGCCTTGAATTTTAGTAGGTTTTGGGTTGGATTTTGATAAATTGACAAACTCTCCGAGCAATGTGTGCAGATAACTGTTCGCTCTGATCTCGGCGTCGTTTCTATTTATTCCCATTTGCCCAAGTTATGTAAATATGTTGTGTCATACACAAGCAAATAAAGTCATCCGATGCTCGGTCAGCTCACTTTCTGCACGTGATATTGCGAAACATATTGCGAAATATGGATAAATTGAGGAATGATTATATATAAATTATCTTACATATTTGTAAATACTAACTTGCAAGGGAACATTCCGAGGTGTCGATCGAGTTGAGGGTCGACGCTTATATTGACAACAATACATGACTTGTTGAACAAACTAATGGAATTTCGGCGTAAAAATCATTACCGTCAAGATATTTGTGACGAGCGTACGACCATCGGGGTGTCAGTGGGAATGGCCACGATCAGTTCCAATATCTATACTTTTTCCTCAGAGATTAGTAGAATGTTTCCAAATTTCAGATAATTTGGAAATCCTTTTTCAAAATTTCCAATAATCTGGCACAATTTGGATTTTTTGAATGTTTTTAAATTATATAAACTTTTTTGAATTGGTACAAATTTTTGGTAAATTATGACATTTTTTAAATTTTACAAATTATTGGTAAACTATGACATTTTTTTAAATTGTACAAATTATTGAGAAAATTTGCATAATTTCAAAAATTTGCACAATTAAAAAATAGATAATTAAAAAATATTAATAAAATTGCAAAATAGGCGAAATTGATAGAAATTCTGAAGAAAAAAAGTTTCTCCAATTATTTGAAATTTGTCAACTTCTGCTTATCTCAAAGGAAAACGTATAGTTGACTTGAAGAACTATTAATGGGCCCTGAAATTGTCTTAAATCCTCCAGTAAAAATGTCTTAATTCGGCTTATCTTAATTTACCCCGAGATTAGGAAAAGGTAGCCTTCAAGCTATCTTAATGAGCCATGATTTAATTTACATATGATTAGATGATGAATGATGCCAAAGTTAAATTGGAAAAGTAAACTGAATGAGTGATAGTCTGAGGCAAACTTCCAGCATTGAACCAACGAAATAATTCTCCTTATTTTCAAATTCGAAACAATTTCAAGACATGGATAATAACGGTGCAGATTTGGATTATCGATCTGAATCAAGTGAGTCTGAAGAAGATAGTCAACCTCCTCCTTTGAAAAAACCAAAAAGGGTCTCAAATGACTGGGAAAAAGTAGAAGCATTTGAAACGTTTGAGTCGGCTAACAAGGGACACTCACGACCTGTCGTTCGTGTCCAGGGTACCCACTATGTTTTTTCGAATCTACTAGGACCCTAAATGAAGGATCCATTCTTATTTCCGTGTAAAACTCATATTTGGCGCCGTGGCGTGGCTCCAAATTCGCCAAATTTGTAGGTTTTTATTTTTAAAACCGCCATAACTTTTGAAATCCTGGGTGGATTTAAAAAAATCCAAACATCATGAAAAATAGTTCAACTTTAGTATGCAGTCAAGTTTTTCAAAATATTCATTGTTTCAATTTTTGTCAAAATTTTGAGATTTTTTTTACACGTGAAAATTCGGCGAAAAAATCTTAAAAATCTCTTAAAAATAAAAATTTTACATTTTTTATGTTTTTCTTCAAATTTTGACCTTTGTGATCATTTTAAGTCCAAAATTTTGAAAATCCCACATAAACTGCAAAAGTTATGGAGGTTTGAAAATGGTCGAAAACGCAGGGGGGTAATTCAATTCGAAGATAAGCATTGCGTAACCATAGATTTTGCTCAGCAACGGAAAAATGTGATTCAATTGGAAATAATTTAGGCATTTACTTACGCACGCGCTTACGCCAAAAATCTAATTCAATTAAAAAACAATTGCGTAAAACTTGCTAATCTTTATAAGTACTCGGGAGCAGTTTTATCTTTTGCGTAATATAATTTTAAAGCAATAGTAAGCTTTCCGGCTCGTCTTTCTTCCTATTTAAATTGTGATAGTGTATTGTAAACATACAAAAAATGGCTGTACCTTTATTTGTTTTGGGAAACGAGCACAATCGACGTTATCCTCAAAGAAAGTTGCTCGAGAACTTATCAGAGTTTGAAATAAGAAAACACACTGGACTACCTTGGTGGGGAGTACGAGAACTTTTACAGTGGTTAGAACCGTTGGTGGAACCTAAAGGATTTACAAATCACGCTCTGACTGCAGAATCAAAAGTATTGACCGCCTTAGGATTCTTCCGATCTGGGGGTTTTCAGTGGCTGATGGGGTCAAACGGTGGGTTATCTCAATCAACAACGTCGAGAATAATTGAACAAGTAAAACTTAACATTATTCACTTAATTAATGATCGTTTACAAGTAGCTTTTTAAAAATTGAATAAATTTTAGGTAAGCAAGGCACTCGTGAGGGAGTCGCCAAAAATTATATCGTTCCCCAACGCAGCTGAGCAGACGCGAATTTCCACAGCCATCCATGTCAAAAGTCAGTTTGCTAATATAATTGGAATTATTGATGGATCTCACGTGAATCTAATTTCTCCAAGCCAAGATGAACGATCATTCGTTAACAGAAAGCAAAACCACTCTATCAATGTTCAATTAATTTGTGATGATAAATTCCGATTCATTGACGCTGTAGCAAGGAACCCTGGTGGCGCTCATGACTCTTTTGTATTTCGCAATTCGCACATTTATCACCGGTTTCTCACTGGCGAATTTGGGAATGGAAAATTAATGGGTAGATGAATAATTACATAAAACATGAGATAATGTGACACTTAATTTATTATATATTTAGGTGACTCGGGATACTTTCGGTCCCCCTTTATGGAGGTTCCTTACGCCAGACGTGTCATCACCCCATTACAACGTGATTATAATAAACGGTTGACCTCTGCTCGATGTGCCATTGAATGTACAATCGGACGATGGAAGAGTAGGTTCAGATCGATGCATAGGTAATCATTTAACACAATTTATTGGCTTTTAAAAAATTGAACATCTAATAATAAAATTTTCATATAAATAGGAGCGGAGGAGAACTTTGTTATGCGCCAAGAAAAGTTTGCCAATTAATTATCGCCACATTAACTCTTCATAATTTTTGCCATACTACAAACATTGAGCTACTTCCTGAGGACGACGATGTTTTTGATCAAATTGTTAGAGAAATACAACAAGAGAACTAAATACTAATATTTATCTAAATACTAATAATATTTATTTACTATAATATTAGGGTTATTTAATTTTTCATTAATTCAAGTTTCGCCTGTTCGATTGAGTTGCGTTGCGCCAATAAATCACCAATCCGTGCCAATTGTTCCGTTTGGACTTCGAGTAGTTTCACTTGCTTGGCCTGCAGTGCGAACAACGTTGTTTCTGCAGAACGCTTAACTTGTTTCTTGGGTTTAGGTATTTGAGCAACATCTTCATCAAAATCATCAGTCGTGGCGTCTGTGATCGACTTACGAGTCTCACCATTATTTGCTGTTGGTTCAATTATTGAAATGAGGTTGAGTGGAGCGGGATCAATGGTAGATACTGAAATAGATAATGTTTAAATTTAAATGAATTGTGATTATTGATTGTAAAGAATTTAGTTGGACAATAACACCTACATTTGCTAATGTCGAGTCCACCTTCAATTCCTACGATTTCCACTCGCGGAATGAGTGCCAATAGTTTTTCACCAATAGAACTTTGGGGCTGTAGGGTTGCTGTTCCTCCCCCTGTTTTCTTCATTTCATTTGAATTCGCCGTCTCGACCTGTTTGACATTTGTTTTCAAAACTTGATATTTCTTCTTAATTTCCGCCACGGTTCTGGGAGGATTTGCGGTTGAAACAGCGTTTACTTTTTGGGTAACATCGTTCCAAAGTTCATTTTTGCGATCATTGGTCAAGGCCAAACTGAATTTTCCAAAAAGTGCATCAAAGTGTAGTCCCACAGTGTCGACCAACGCTTCACATTCATTGGAAGAAAAGTTAGGGCGCCCTGACATAAACGAATATTACTACCAGTGCAAATTATGAAAAAATGTAGTAAAAATTTATAACTTACTACTAGTTTCTTTCTTTCCACCTTTTTTTCCACCTTCTTTCTTTACCACACCTTCCTTGAAATCCATCCCACCAACGGATGTTTTAATCGCGTCGACAAAAATATTTATTGTATTATATAAAATCCAAAGTTTTGACAGACAACTACTTTGGAAAAATAATATTTTTTGAAAAAAGAGAGAACAGATTTATTCAATGCTGAGCAAAATAATAGAGAGATGAGCAAGTTTAAAAAATCCGCATGCGTATTTACAAAAAAATATTGAATCGCTTTTTTTGCTGAGCAAAATCTATGCTGAGCAATGCGTAAGCAAAGCACATGATTACGCAAGCTACAATTGAATTACCCCCCAGATTTTTAAGTTTGGCGCCACGCCACGGCGCCAAATATAAGTTTTACACGGAAATAAGAATGGATCCTTCATTTAGGGTCCTAGTAGATCCTAAAAAACATAGTGGGTACCCTGGACACGAACGACAGGTCGTGAGTGTCCCTTGTAAGTGCAAAATCAAATCGGAACGAAAATTTGTGTACAAAAGTTCCACTGACATATGCAATGGGAAGAAAATGTATTACAATTGTGCAATCCAACGCTGTCCGGCTAAAATTCATTTGTATCTTCTAGGTAGAGTCTTTTTTAAAGATTTTAAATAAATTTGTATACTGCATTTGCTACTTGTTTAAAACTATAATTCTCATTTCTCACAAACAATAAGCGACAACCTCACTGCTATTTTGTACAAAAATGTAAAAGATCACGACCACGAGCACGCATCTACACATGGAATAAATCACGAAACAAACAACAATAGATGCAATTTTTGCGGAAGGAACTCAGATGCCTAAACAAATTATTAAGAAGTTGCGTGAAATGGGACTAGATCCACCTAGCAGAAAGCAAATAACAAATAGAATATTTTACATAAATTCGAAAAAAACGACCTCGTGCTGTTTCTCTTGGACAACTTGCAAAGCTATGTAGCGATAATGCGAAGATTCCTGATGACCTGGATCAGCCTTACATCGTTGGTCAACAAGTTGACATTGACTTCACCAGTTGGCAGACAACGAGGACGAATTTGAAGTGGCAAAGAAGCTGTGGATTAAGAAATGGAACAAGAATTCGACTAAGGAATTTTGTGACTATTTCCACAACAATTACCTAGACCAACGGTACGGATGGTATGAGGGCTGTGCCCCGGGATTCCCAAGCACAAATAATGGCGTTGAGTCTATTAATTCTACAATTAAAAAAGAAAACACTCTTCGGAGTAAATTGCCACTGGGAAATTTTTTCCCTACAATGGAACAGATAGTCTTAACTTAAACTTATTTAATTTATAACAAATTAATTTGGGAAAGCCACACCCAACAATTAAAATTGACAAAAACGAATAAAAAACAACCCTGAACAAAGTTAAAGTTGTTTAATCGCCAAACAACGGTCTCAAAGTTTTCTCCTTCAAATTTCCCAACTGCCGTCAGGCACGCCTCTGCCTGTCCTGGCACGCACAACGCCAACCCCACCCCCCTCCCTCCCTTTCATGGACAACAACATTCCCTCCCAACTGCCGCAAGGCACGCCTCTGCCTGTCCTGGCACGCACAGCGCCACCCCCACTCTTCTCCACAGGATTTCCAAGACGGGAACGATTTCGGAATTTGTCCCCTCCCTCCCCACCCCGATCCTGAATCAGTCAACCACGTCCACAACTCACCGTCCACAACTTTAACACAAGACGCATCACCTTTATCAACACAAGACGCATCACCTTTATCAACACAAGTCGCAACACTTTTAAACACTTTCGAATCCGTCACGTAACACTACTAAAATATAAATTGACTTATAATGTTATATCTATGTAAACAACAAATTAACTATTACTTTTATTTATTTTTTCCGTTGAATTTCCTGCACAATGGATTGCAATATTTGTCATTTGAGAATTTTACCAAACCGGCAATTCCTCTCTTGTAAAACTTGCCACAAGTTCTTTCACCGGACAAATTGTATCCCCAAGATCAGCTGTCAATCTATCTGGTCGCAATATAAAAGACAAGGGTGGCTATGCATTGATTGTACAAATATTTTATCAACGTCTCAAAGTAATGTAAATGATAACCACACCTCTATTCTAGCTAATCTGAATCATCTACCTTTCAACAATACCACACCCATCAACTCACCAACACTTGAACAGAACATTGAACTTTCACCGCAGCAAAACATCACAACAATAAATTTTACTCCTCACCCAGCACAAGTATTTATGAATAATAATAGAGGTATGAAACTATGTCACATTAACTTAAACAGCATGCGGAACAAATTTGAAGATGTTCTTGAATTCTTAATTATTAACAATGTAACGCTCTTCGCAATAACCGAATCACACCTCGACGAGGTTCGTGATTTGTCCTCGATGTACAAAATACCGTCGTATAATATGTTAAGATTTGATAGGTCAGTAAACTTAGGGAAGTCGCATGGGGGCGGCATAGTTATATATATTATCAGAAATGACTGAATTATGTTTGTAAATGTGGCTAATTTGTTTATTGGGCGTGCGATTACGTAACTATTTGCAAAAGAATAAACTACGCATAAAATGATTTTCAGTGGTTGTGGACTTGGTGATATTTATTTCTCTCGAGAGAGGATGAAACTCATGTGTGAAAAAGTGGTGGACATTTGTGTCCCAATAAAGAGGCAGCTTGAGACGCAGTATTTGGTGGTCTGACTATATATACGTTTATTCCCTCCTTCCACTTTGCTGTCCAAAAACCCAATAATCTACTTTACAATGTCAACCTTTTCATATCGTTTTCTCTCTCCCCCACTACTTAAGGATCTATGTACATACGTGTATCTTGCAATCTAACATAATGCTGCCTTTGCACTCTCTCACGCTTCTGCATGGGTCAAGAGTCAAGCATAATAAATTTTAATGGTTGGCTGGAACTTTGTTGCCGGCTGGTCGAAACTGGACACTTTTCACCAGATCCTGGTCTCTGGTTGAGATGAGATGCTGACACTCTCTTTGCTTAAATCTCTTGCTGTACCACCAGCAAGGCGTGGGACGAGTAATGCATACACACAAAAACAATAAAACTCATGTAAGTAATGAGAAAATAAAATGTTTCGGAATAAAATTTTTGGAGTTTGCATAATCGAATTACAATTTGCTTTTCAAGATGAAAATTTACAACGACTTAAATTATGTCACTAAGTTTTAGCTACTTACATGGGAAACACAAACTGAGAGGCTGTTCAGAAAATAAAAACCCATGGACATTTTTACACTTCATAAATTTTAACATAAGCTGATCTGTCATTTGTCAAGTCTCCACTGATTATTGCTGGTCAGGGTTGCACGAGAAAACACAAACTGCTTACACTAGACAGAAAAAATGAAAAATCGTGACCCGAGTTAACCCTCCTTACATACAATTTACAAATTATCTGATATTTTTATCGCCTGCCCGGAGAACGAGACACGTAAATTCTAAACTAGTATTTACTTACGACCCCTTAATTATGTTACAATTGGAACGGAGGAAAGAGGAGACTTTTCATCTCTTGACTCGATACTTTACTTATGGGCAGCTGCATTCGCCTGTGGGTTGAACACGGATTGGCCTGTTATAAGAGAAGAAAGGAGGCACACAGTTATTGGATAACATTTCAAGCTTTTTTATGTGCAACTTCCGCGTAATCCTTGCATTTTGCACGACAGAGTGAACGGATTCCTGGAAACCTTTGTCAGGCAACAATGCCATAGCTAGCGCTTTCAAACAATATGCTTGGTTATTTTCGTCTCTATAAAAATTTGTCAAATCTTCGTATCGATGTGCTTCTTGGCAAACTAATAAACTCTTGAGGTCTCCATCGACACTCTGTCCTACCAATGTATTATTTTTCAAACATTTGCAAAAGAGATGCTGAATGAAGCCTAAATCATAACCACCACTTAACATAGCTGGTGTTATTCCATTCAAAGACTCATGATATTGGCACACCTGGTCTTCAGGCCAATTAATGACTGCATACAAAATTATGATCCCTTTTTCATCGACGAGACAGACTTGTGCTGCAGCCTGAAAATGCACATTTGCATTTGTCATTCGTCGCTCCCATCTAAATCTTGTCTCCTGGTCCATTCTGTCCACTGGAACGATGCTGTTGTCTAGTAGAGGGTTGATTTGACGTCTCAGGCTGACTTTCTCCACATCCAAATATATGTAACCGCCGTTGGGGATTCTGTCCTCCCTGAAGATTAATGAGCATCTCTGCCACGACATGGATAAGGCCTTAGGTATAAGAATTTCGTCACTTTCTTCCTCCTCTTCTTGATGAATCTCCTGCTTTCTTTTCTTGCACAATTTTGAGCGAATCTTTTGAGTTTGTCGCCTCCAGTATCTCTGCACTGTTGCCATATCCTCGAGTGTCATTTGATAAATTAATTGGCATGCAAATGTGACTTGGTCCACCCGTTGCGTCTCCTCCCAAGCGATCTGTAGCGGCGCCAGGGCCATCCCACCGCGTAAATTTACAATACAATTTATTATTATGCTTTCTCCTCTTCCACATGTACATCGGGATTACCAGCCTATACTGCCGGCGGTATTATTCCTCGATCACAGTTTCAGTTTAGAGAATGTATGACCTAGTTCTACTGATAATTAATTGTGCTCCTGCTACTTATGTACAATATGCATGTGTAAGTATTTTTATAGTTATGTTGAGTGCAAGCTACATGTATGATACAAGTTATATCAGTTATCCTCATTCCTTGCATCCGGTGTGTTTCCAGTGTACCAAGCTATACTTTAGCCGGTATTTTACTTGCCACGCACTGTCTGCTCGGATTTATGATTCTGTACAATTTTCCTCGCCTTATGTTTGCTAAATAGATAGCTCTTTTACCTAAGTTCAAAATCTCAATATGCGCTATTTATATGGGTGAATTTGGCGATTTATTTACAAACTTTTGCAGATTCTATTGCTCATCCTCCTTTCACTATGCATTTGAGCACGCAGCATGCAATTGTAAGAAGAAGTGTAATGACTGCTAGTAGACCTAGGATAATGCACAGCCTGACGGATTGTTCATGAGATAATACATCCAACCTTGGACTGAATTCACTGGGGCCTATTTGCACATCTCCTAAACACTGCACTGTGCCCGAGACAAGAGAGAGACTCAAAAACTTCAGAACAAGAGAGATGAATGGTTGGGGACGTGAACCTGCATTTTTGCTATTGAATGTGACATCGAACCTTTTTGTTGTGTTCATCTTTCCATTTATGATGGTTGGGTGATCGTGTTTGTCAACATACAATTGCAGGAAACTATCACGGGACAATTTTGAGTTGGATTGAGATTTTGCTTGAGTAGATAGGTTCGGTGTGACTTGACTATTTCCGGGCGCAGGGTAATCTTCATCGTGAAAGTGGTCATAGCGATTCCAATATTGTGAGAAATTTCGCATGCTTGTTTGAAATTCTTTTATATCGTTTGTATCTTCTTCAGTCTGGCCAAATGCGAGGGGCAGTCCAAAAATTAAGAGGACGACGATGATGTATGATGGGTATTGGGGGCAGCAGATTTCCGGTACCGTCTTATTTCTCACCGCTCCATAAGCCATGAATAGGAGTGTAAATAATAGGACAATGAAAAATAAGTACTCGACCGTCGTGAGTGGTTTGGGTGTCTTATTTAAATTGTTTGTTCCGTTTTTCGGTGTTTGGAATTTTGTGTGGTTTCTCTGCTTCCTGCGTGATCGGCTGTAGCTTCTCGCTTCAGTGTGTATAAAGGTGATGGAAACCACGAGAAAAAAGATGAATAATTTTTTCCCCATGATGGAGAACTGCCTTGGCTACGTTGTGTGAGTTTGATGGATGAGAGAATAATGTCTTATGTTTTAGCTTCACTTTATGAATTTGTGGTGGAGGGAGTTTTCGCATTATTTACATATTTGGGATTAATAAGTGTCAATTGCTGAAGTAGCATTTGGGGCAGCAGAAACCAACTCTCGTCTGACTGGGCAAATTTATCACTGCAGTGCTGTCAAGATCAAATTGCTGCATCCCAAGACAGTTCATAAACGCTTGCTTTCGTTCTTTTATTCTTGCTGACCTTCGTAACTCGCTGGGTGGTGGGTTAAACTGCATGTGTGCATTTTCAGTCGTGTTGGACTCCGAAATTGTTGACGTCAAGACCGGTGGCATATTTAGCGCTGACTCTTCTTTTTGTTCTTTCTTCTGTTTGTCCAATCTTTTTCGTCCTCTGCGTCCTCTCCTTTTTATGAGCATTGGACTTTGTGCGTCACCGCCTGAGTCATCATGTAAAGTAGGTAAAGATGGTTCAGGGTGGTCAGTATCAGGCACAACATCATCATTAGCCTCCTCAGGTAATGGTGATTGGTCTTCCACTATTTCAACTTCCTCCTCCTGATGTATGCGATCAAATAAGAGCAACCGGCGGATGGAAACTTTCTCTGGTGGTTTACTTTTTTCTATGTCCCGTATTATGCAGCTTGACCCTTCCAAAATTGCTTCTATGACATAAGGACCTTTTCTTTTTGGTTGTAATTTGCTGGGTTCCCCCTTTCGTCTTATTTCCAGCTCATAAAGGACGATATCTCCGATGCGGAATGGATTCTCTGTCACTGTTTCGTCAAATCGTGCTTTCTGTGCTGCTTGTGCTTTTTTCAAATTTTCTCTGGCTCTGTCAAGTGCAATTTGCAGCCGGTAAAGTAGTGAATCTGCCATCAAAGATTTGGTGGGTAGTTGTAAAGCTCCGTCTTGTGGTAACTTTGGTTCTTGACCCCAGAATAAATAGTACGGTTTCTCTTGAATTGACTTCTGGATGCTGGTGTTGTGTGCAAAGCAAACTGCTGCTAAATTTTGATCCCAGGTATTGAAATTACGATTGGGGATGTAATGAGAGATCATTTCTGCCAGCGTTTTGTTAAACCTCTCAGTCAGTCCGTTGATATTGGGAGATTGGGGATTAGTAAAATATTGCTGGAATCCTAGGTGTTGAGCGAGAACCTCCATCAGTTTTGATATAAAACATTTTCCATTGTCAGTAAGTAAAATTTTGAAGCTTCCTTTCTTGCAAATGACTTCATCCATAATAAATTCGCCCACCGATTCTGCTGTACCGTCCTGTAGTGCGCCCACGATGACATACCGACTGACAATATCCGTGAGAACAATGACCATTTTATTACCTTTTGTTGATTCTGGAAACGGCCCCAGAAGGTCACAGGAATAGAAGTCTCCTGGTCTGATGTCGGCCATTGTTGTGAAAGGGTTAATTGGTTTTAACTTGCCGGCGCATTTTGTGGTGCGATGTTTATGAATTTTACACGATAAGCATTTCTTTATGTATTGATGAACTTCCTCCCTCATTCCTGGCCAGAAAAACCGTTCCTTAATGTTGGCAAAGGTCTTGTCAAAGCCGAGGTGAGCACTTATTGGTGGTTCGTGATATAAATCGATGATAATCCCACGTAATGCTACAGGAACTGCAACTCTCCAATACATTCGGCCCCCCTCTTTTCGCACAAGAAGCCCATCCTGTAATGCATATAGCGGGTTATTGTCCAGATCGTTCAGGATTCCTCTGCACCACTCATCTCCCAGTTGAGTTCGCAAGAATCCTATCTGCTCCTCTGGTGTCGGCAAGCTGAGCGGAGCCACCGTATTTATTATTGTAAATGTTGGTATGTCGATAATGTCTTCCACGTCGTCAAGTACCTTCTCAAAAGGGTTTCGGGACAAACAGTCCGCCACCTTATTGTTCTTTCCCGAGATGTGAACAATGTCACATTGGAACTCGCTTAGCTTCAGCCCCCAGCGTGCAATTCTGGATTTGAGAGGGTCGTTTAAGTCCTTTAGAAATGTTAGTGACACAGAGTCTGTCCTTATCGTGAAGTGTCTTAATGCCAGATATGGACGATATATTTTCAGACAGTATATCAGCGCTAGGCACTCGAGCTCGGCGATTGGCCACTTTAATTCATTTCCTCTTAAAGTGCGGCTTGTGAATTGGATTGGGCGTTCCTCGCGACGTGTCTTGCCATTGTCTTTTTTTACCATTACAACATGTTGTAAAACTCCTGCGATAGCTTGGGTACTTGCATCAGTGACTAACTCGAGAGGAAGGTCAGGGTTGTAGTGGACTAAAAGCTGAGCCCCTGCCAAAGCACATTTCACATCTTCAAACGACTTTCTTGTCTCTGGGTCCCACATCCGCGACATCTTCTCGTGCTTAATTAGTTCGTATAGAGGGCGAGCCAAGTATGCGATTTTGTTAACAAATTTACGATAAAAATTAACAGATCCTAGGAATGCTCTCAGTTGCTTGACAGTTGTGGGAGGCTTCATACTGAGAATAGCAGATACTTTTTCCGGATCAGGCTTCAGGCCCCATTGATTCACAATAAAACCGAGCAGTTTAATCTCTCTGTATAGGAGCTTGCACTTCCCAATTTTTACTTTCATCCCGATCTTCCGCAAACGAGTCAAGACCTCCCGTAAACATGAATTTGCGTCGTGCGCAGTGGGGCCTTGAGGTGTTAAGTCGTCCATATAAATTCCCAGGACCTTTTTCATGTCGCCGAAGACCCTATCGACGAGGTCCTGGAATTCTGCAGGTCCATTGACGACCCCAAAGGGTAATCTGCGATAAATGAAGACCCCGTCCTTAGTTACAAATCCTGTTTTAAGATGTGACCCGTCCGCTTCGTTCATTCTAATTTGCCAATATCCGCAAATTAAATCTAGCGTATGGAAGTAGGTGCTGCCACCTAGCGAGTCGATAACATCTTCGATCCGAGGCATACAATAACTCCGGAACGTTGTGACCTTGTTCAGCTGGCGATAATCTGTACAGAACCGCCATTTCCTCCTGGTTTCGGTGCCAGAACTACATTTGTACACCACGGACTATAGGCTCTTGTAATCACACCACATCGCAGCATTTCTTGCACTTGCTTAGAAATTTCTTCACACTCCTCTCGGCCAAACTTATTATGATACCTCTGTCTGATTGGGGGGTGGTCGCCTGTATCAATACTGTGCGTTACCAGGTCTGTGCAGCCCAACTCGGTATTATCATGGGCGAAGACGTCCCAAAATTCGGTCAAGATTTCAATCAATTCTTCTTTAATTCTTCGGCGTCAGGGTTGATGTCAAAATATTTGGCGTCGAAAGGCTCCTTGGTCTTAGGTATTTTCCCATCGCTAGTTCCCATTCCTGCGATACTCATAAGTTTCGATTCGATTGCCTCTTTACATGGTCGCCCCAATCCCAGGACTGTACCGCTGAATAAGGTCAAGATGCGTGGACTTAAGTTCCAGATCGAAACGAACAAATGCTTCTTATCCATTATTCCGGGGTGAAGTTTGATTCCATATTTAAGTTCCGTGACCAAGGATGGTTGAAAATATACGTCGTCGCCTTGTACTTTCCAAGTTGACTGGCACGACCACACAACTATTAGGTTCAATACACAGAGTGCTTTTAATTTTCACCGTTGAAATTTCTGGCACATCTTCGGTTTCGTCAACTCGGATAGTATTCAAGAAGTTATTAGCTCCTTCCGCACCGCTTCGTCTGCCTTTTACTGGTTTGTGACGAGTGTTGGTGTCACAATTTCTACTTTTTTGTTGAGTTTTCTCGCTTGCTCTGCTTGTTTTCTGTATACTCCGCGTCCTCTCTTTATAACCACTCGTGCTCGGTACTCCACTTCTCTTTCTCTCTCTTTCTCCTTCATTCGCAATCGTTTGCTTTCCCCTTTCTCTCTCTTCTCCTTCATTATGGATCAGTTTCTCCAGTTTAAAAAGTGTGAGCTAGCCTTTGCCTGCCAACTTTGGCTGTTATTTTGCAATATATGTAGTAACTTAACGATTCCATCTCCTTTTAAAGTATCTACTTTGCTGCCTTTATACAAAGGCAAAGGCTCGCGCAAACTTCCAAAGAGTTATAGACCTATAGTTCTACTTAAATCCTATACTAAAATTTTTATACAATAGGCTGATATCACAAGTGACACTGTGCGACCAGCAACATGCCTATCGCCCGAACAAATCGTGTCAAACTGCTCTATATGAGTTCACTAGTTATGTGTACGATAAGCTGGACAAACAAAATGGCAAAGTCGGGGCATTGTTTATCGACTTAAAAGATGCCTTTATATGTATATCACATAGTCAACTAGTTCGCAAATTACTAACTAAATACAAAGTTAATCCGTACCTAGTTAGACTAATTTTCGAGTCTCTTGCCGGAAGGTCCTATAAATTTGTAAACGGCACCAAATACTATAAAATACACGCGGGTGCAGGCCAGGGCTCAATTTTAGGAAGTTTAATCTTTTGTTTATTTCTTGACGACATTGCGGAAGTAATTAATTTACCGTTTTTATTTTACTCAGACGATATCCTTGTACACACAAATGGCTCTGATATCAATCAAATTATTAGTGACTTAGAATCATGCTTTGATAAAATGTGTACGTGGTTCGACAATAATAATATGTATGTAAACTTTGATAAAACAAAATACATGATTTTATGTAAGAACCGTGATCCAACCCTTGAAAAGGTGAAGCAATTCAGGGTAAAAGAGCACGATATTGAACGAGTGTTTAGTTTTAAATATTTAGGAATTATTATTGACCCAGCCCTTAATTTTAATCTACACCTTGACTTAGTATTAAGCAAAATTAGTAGTAGAGTAAAATTTATACTAGGTGTAAAGAGGTACCTAAATGTGCAAGCAATGAAAGCAATGGTAAATGCGCACCTACACTCTGTTACTGACTACTGTGTAGATATATGGGCAGTTCAAGGAACAAATAAGCTAGATCTTATTCAATCAAAGATTGACAAATTTATTTATTGTTACCCTAGTCTAGCCAAACGTCGCCCAAGTTGTAATCTCTCTTTCACTAAGATTCGTGATTCCGACGACATGATGAAGCTAAGAAATGAATGTAATTTCTTAACGCTAAGTGAGAGACTTGAGTATGTAACACTCAAAAATGCATTCAAAAGATATTTGCTTTGCAAGCTATCCTTCACGCCAAGAAGCGCTTCTCTAGATTTTACAATGCCAAAACTACCACCAATTGTACACAAAACAGAATCGCTCAAGCGATCGATCCTGTTTCGTACTTACAAATTATGGAACGCCTTACCCACTGATTGGGTTCTTAAAGAGCTGACTTATCCATCCTTCTGTCATAAAGTTAAAGCTTTGATAATAAGTCGACGGGCTTCGTAAAATATATGTATATAGTACTATCGATAATAAGAATTTATCATTAACATGTGTCTTTAGGATATTTCACGTAGTGTGTAGTAGTATTTTTTGTTAAATATTTATTCGAGAATTATCTGCAGATGTCCAGAGCTGAAAATCAGTACATGTGCTGACGCTCATACGACACCTTAAATAAAAACCTTTCAAATCAAATCAAATCAAAATCAAAGTCTCCGGCTGGTGACAAGACAGGAATCCTGTTACACCTTCAAATTGGATGACTTCAAAATGTACATGTCCATCTTTTAAAAAAGATGGAATATGCAAACATATTATGGGAATAGCTATAATACACAAAGATTTTATTGTTAAAGACGAACCAAAGGCGATTCCAATTGGTGAGAAGAGACAAAGGGGTCGACCAGCAAAAGTGAAAAAGGCATTATTGACTGATTGAGTTATTTGCGGTTTGTAAATTTATCCGTTTCTACGTGCTTAAAAAATAAATTCCAGATTTTATTACTGGGCTGTATTAAGACCAAACTGCATTTAAAAATTTTAATCTCGGGGTAAATTAAGATAAGCCGAATTAAGACATTTTTACTGGAGGATTTAAGATAATTTCGGGGCCCATTAAATAAAACCCCTTGAAGAACGACCATGCCAACCCGATGATCATTCGCTCGTCACAAATATAGTCACAACTTGACGACAAGTGAATTTACACGGAAGTTGCTACAGTTGATTGAATAAATAATATATTGTGGTTAGTTCGATGTATGTATGTGTCGACCCTCAACTCATTGGACACCTCGGCATCTTCCCTTGTAAGTTCAATTTTGATACGAAGAATCAATAAAGCAAAACAAGACCTAACTCAATACAGCTTAAAGACATTGACTTTGACCTTGCAGCAAAGTTATGAATAGGACACACATGATGTGCACAAGATATATAATATGTGTCTCAATGGTAATAAGTGTGTTCATTCGTATGTACGTACATAAGCGAATATACATGTTAATATTGTATTTAGGTACATACGCATTATACCGAGAGCAAGATGAGCGACAACGATTAGAACCTCAAGCCTTCATGATTTTGGTTCTGGCTAAATCCAATGTCACACTGTGAGGGAAATAGATGCATGTGTAATAAATGTTCTATTTACATAGATGGGTGTGTACTACCCCGAAGTAAATAAGATGAGTAATAAGTTTTATACCTTTTATGCAATAAATATTCACCAGGTCAATATTGAAGCTAAATATTAAACTGTGTGATACATGGTTGGGCATGATTATAGACCGTGTAGACGGTTGTTGAAGTTAAAAATTTCGAAAATGGACCACAAAGCGTCCCATGCCGTTAAAGCGGTTTGCGCAGCTTAGCTGACCCCTACGAATTTATGGAAACCAATTAAAAATCAAGGAATTACATTTTCCCTTTTTAGAAAAAAGAATTAAATCGGAAAAGAACACAAGGCTACAAAACTAGGACGTCCACAGTTCCGCAACGACAACCCCTAATAAACTAAACCCTAAAAAGGGATTGCTTAGGTGAGACTGTGCGAATAAAAGGATGAAATAACCCCCTCCCTCCTCCCACTCTGGAGAGAAGGTGTTGGTAAAATGGGAATCACAGCCCTTGGGAATGATTTCTGGATTGTGCAAAGATGCATTATTATGATGTACCCCAATTTTGCATAACAAACCCCAAAATAGACAGATTAGTTTATTATTAGCTCACCCTGCGTAGCAGAGGAGCTATTGAATTCCTCGTGTCCGTCCGTCTGTCTGTCTGTCCGTCTGTCTGTTTGTTATCGACTCTTTTGCATCAATTGATGTTAATTAAAGCGAGTTATTGGCATTCGTGACCGACTTATTAGCACCACTGATACCGAACAATCGGTGACTCAAAATGGTGCGAAACAATTGAGAAAATAGATGTTAAACGCACCAAAAGTGCGGAAGAACCGTAAGAAACAACTATGATTTTGACGTCAAATTTTTTAAGGTTTTATGTCAATATGATGGTTTCTTTTCCCTCATTTATTTTCCACCATTCGTGGAAAATTATATCACAATGTTCCGCATATTCTACCCCATTAATGCAAAAAATTTGCCAAAATTGCGCATCTATTTTAGCTACATATTCTGCACCATTGGTGCAAAATTTTGCCAAAATCTTTACAGGGTGAGCTACTTTTAACGTTACAACGGTTTATTATAAGTTTATAATAGGATGAAATACATATGCAACTTGAGTATTGTGTACGATATTTTATTTTTAAGGTTAGGGATTTAATTGTTCGACTCCTTTGCAGTCAGGTTTTCCAAAGTGTAATATATGTAATATGGGATTGAAATGAAATAAAAATAAACCGTTGTAACGGTGGAAGTAGCTCACCCTGTAATAACCATTTTGGTATAATTTTATACCAATGATACAGAATATGTGGAAAAAATGAATACCCAATTTTGGCAAAATTTTACATTAATGGTGCAGAATATGCGGAACAAAGATATATGTAATTGGGATATAATTTTGCACCAATGGTGCAAAATACACCAGGGAAGAGAAACCCTGATTTTGACATAAAACCTTAAAAAATTTGAGGTCAAAACCATAGGTGTTTCTGACGGTTCTTCTGCACTTTTGGTGCGTTTAGCATCTATGTTCGCAATTGTTTCGCACCATTTTGAGTCTCCGATTATTCGATATCAGTGGTGCTAATAAGTCGGTCAGGAATGCCAATAACTGGCTCTAATTAGCATGAATTGATGCAAAAGAGTCGTTAACAGACGGACGGACGGACGGACGGACGGACAAGAGGAATTCAATAGCTCCTCTGCTGCGCAGGGTGAGCTAATAATAGTATATAAGTATTGTGTCAGTGGATAACTTTTTCATTTCTCCACCGATTTTGTTCATCCCAATTTTAAATGAGAGAGAAATACATGTGCCACATTTTGTAAGAAATAGATTTTCAATATAGTTCTCAACTTTGTTAGTATAGACGAAAATTCGCCAAAAAATTGCCTCAAAAACGGTTTTCTGAGCATAAGTCAGAATCGGTACACAAATCCTGATTGGCAGTACAAGTTTTTGATTGTGCACCACCATAAATGACTCTGGGTTATTATTTCATCAAAATCGGTCAAGAAATGGCAAAGTTATGGGCTGTGGTCACTTTTCAAACCGTTGCTGAATGCTTACTTAGGTATTTTTTCGGTAACCATAGTCTCACCTAAGAAAACCTACAGAGCAGACTCCATTTAGCCCGAGTCAGGGATAGAGGTCCGCTTCTAAACTTTTGTCCGATTTGACCGGACTACTATTACAACCCCCTAGTATATTATGGTGTGGATGGTCAAATCTTTCGTAAAAATTTTATATTACTGGACACCTAATTTTTGAAATATTTACGAAACTTTCCCCATCACCAGTAGGGCAAGTAGGGCTCACTTCTTTCAATTATTGAACTTCCAAAGCTTTACTTGCTACGCATAACAAATTTTTAGCCTCCATGCCAAATTTCAGCTGAAAATAGCAACTTTTAAAAAACGGTATGGGTCACCTCCTAGGGTCACTCTGGTTACATTTTGCTCACTTTTGGCTTCATATTCTTGCATGAGAAGCTATTACGTATCACCGTTCCGAATTTCATCTTTTTACGACTATTTCTGAAAATCGGTATGGGTCACACCATAGGGTCCGGACAAAGATTTTTCCAATTTGACTTCACATTCTTCCATTAGAGGCCATTATCAACCTCTGTACCAAATTTCAGCTTTCTACGACAAGTTTGAAATTTTGATGCATAATACCCCACCCACCTCGGCGACCCCCACCGGTCAACCACTTGACCGATTTCGCCCGTCTTCGAACTCGTTTCCTAATTTTGTCCAATATGCATATGGTAAAAATTTCAAGTCAATCGGTGCAGCCGTTTTGGCTCTATCGTGCCGGACAGACGGACGGACACACGGACGGACGGACATGACGGTTCCATAAGCCCCGACTCGGGCTAAGTGAGAAAAACGACGCTTATTACAAAAGTTAGCCGTGACAATAGGAAAAAAATAATCATCGTAATTTCTCATCAATGACGAGAACCTGTACTGCCCTTGCCCTCTCCTTTAATTGATGGCTAGCACGCCGATGAACTAACTTACACCAGTCGTTCGCCTCATATTTCTTCAACTGAAAGAATGAATACACCGTCAACCCATTAATGACAAATGCAGCTGCCCCAGTGAAAGTTAAAATTACAAATGCTTGGTTGATTGATCTCATATGCAATGACTGACTTGTGTAATCTCTACAATATTTGAGAACCTCTGATTTCCCAAAACCGCCCCCTGAGATTATTGCGAGTCTCAACCGTTCACCAGTTTCTAAACTGCGTTTAAAAATATTAAATACGGATTTCTGAGAGGGGGTCAGCTTAAAATGATTGTCACAATATGGACTTGGGGACAAGAATGTATTATTTAAAGGACTTGGTCTTACCTTAGTCTTAACGAATGATGAATAATATTTTAATGAAAGTGTGAACTCAACTAAATCTTCACTTTTGTTATACTGTTTTTCAAGTTCCTCCAGTGACGATGAGATTGTCGACATGCCGGCCAATGTGCATTGATCTCATGTAGAACATTGCTTTTTATAGTCTAAAAATTTAGGTCACAAATTTTAACTAAACGTTTCACAACTTATTTTAAACTGGAGCGACGAGTCACTAAGAAGAACTGAAGACAAAGTGGTGAAAGTACTTTACTCCTATCTTTGTAATTTTCTGCAAACTAGGTCAACTGCAAACTAAGAAGATATGTTTGTAAAGAAAGTAGTCAATATATTGAGAAGATAAAAATGAAGGTGCTCTAATACTTGTCACATCGGATTCGATTAATCATTCGAACGCAACACGTATAAGACTCGTTGTGTACTTTTTTTAATGCGGGACCCGTCTGTTCTTTCACCATGGAATCCATTTTCCCATAATCATCTATCAGTGACAACGTATTATCTTTCACTGTCGCCTATTTTAAGAAGCCTTCTCCACCCCAAACCCGTATTTAAAAATCTATGGAGGGTCTACATATTGAAACAAAATTCTCAGCAATGCGTTATAAATCATAACAACGCACATTGTGTTTGATCTTTTAAGTGTGACCCGTCAAGAGTCGAATTTCAGTCTGATATCCAATCTCCCATAATCGTCCATCACTGGCAGAGAACTATTTTTCACTTTCGCTTTTTTGACAAGAAATCATAAGAACAACGCACAGTGCGTCTGATTTTTTAAGTATGATGTGTCAAGATGATGTTCATGATCATAATCGCATATATTGCACAATTTCTCATTGTCTCCATTTTATCAAGAAACGTTTTCTATTTAAATCGTGTGTATATAAACGCACACAGAGTCTGCAAACTGGAACAATTCTACGTCAAAATGGAGACGAGCTCCAGCAACAATCAAGAGTCTCAACAATGCATAGATCTGACCGAGGACAGCGAGGATGAGGGAGCTACTACTAAAGTGTGCTTGCCATCGACACAGACTTAAAATATCGCACCATCACAGGCAGACTTTCTCCGCTTCCTGTCATCCACGCTGCAGAATTCCCAGCCTCAGCAACAGACGCAGGGAAATGACGACGCAGTGTACAAGCAATATTTATTTTGGCATAATGTTCCATTTGTGGGAAGTATTCAGCTGAAGCAATATTGGGACCAGATAGACTTGGCTTATTATGCTGTTTTGCGAAAGATTAATAAATCCGAAAGAGTTGGTCAAATCAAGGATTCAATAATCAGAATCCCTATCAAGGATATTGCAGACGTTACAGCTAGAATTGAAGAATTGTTCAAGGAAATTGATTCTACTAACGTTCGAACTGAGATTAAAAGTCTCAAGGACAATCCTTTTGCAGCAATTGAGGACCTTACTGACGAAAATTTTTGGGATTCCAGCTACACTCGCTCTTGTGACGGAGGTTTAAAATTCAGGCCAATTAGGCTAAATGGCTTGCTTTTCATAAAATTTCTCAGCCCTCGAGTGAGTGCATATGACTGGCAAGGGGTGGTAATAACGGTCTCCGTCGGCGCTTTCCAACACATTATTACCCAACTGAGGGCGTTTGACAGGGACGTCGAACAAGCAGAAAAAGCTCGTCTGCTTTCTCTTGGCGCATGATGTCAATAAAAACCCCTGAAAATACTGCTGCGGTATCCAGTATACAACATGCCAGAGGCGGAAGTACAAACATCATCTTCTGTTTTAGAGATTGAGCAAGAACCACCTTCATCTCGCCGTCGATTAAGGGCATTTTGCGATCGTTGCTTCAAATTTCTTAGCACCTGTAAAACTAGAATAATAGAAATAACTATCACCACTTGTGTTTGTACCCTGACATTATTTTTCTCCCCATAATAATGGAGAAATCGAATGACATCGTTCCAGATTCCCCCGACCCCCTGCCGGCAGCTCCTCCATCATCTCCAGATCTCGAATTTTCATACAATTTAACTATTCCACCCTCTTTCAATTTCATTGCCGACCCCAACCCCGATTTCGGTGAGTCTACAGAGCCACCAATACGCGAAGATGATGAATCAATCAAAATGAAACTGGCTTGACTCAACCAAATTGTGCGATGCTGCAGAATAACGCAAGCCGGATATCACCGAACCCTGCTGCAGTGCAAGAGAGAGTTAGAGTCAACTAATAAAAAACATATCCTGGCTTATTTCATGGCCAGAGAGGAGCACACCAAGGTGCTAGAACTCCAAAAATCGAGAGTTCTTATCGCCACAACCTTGGATATTTTAGCAAAAAACTTAACTGCGACAAACACCAACCTCGCCACGCAGTTAAGAATACAAGAAAAGAACATTGCGATCATGGAGACGGTTATGAATCTTCACTGTCCAGTCTCATCTTCCCCAACAAGTAAGTAAAATAGTAAAAATTGGTGCAAGTAAAATTAATGTATATCTTACATTTTAGGTGGCGAAGATGCCTGAATTCATCCATTTTCTATCATCTTATTCGTGCGTATTAAAATGTCGTAGTAAAATGTAGCATCGTGTATTTGTATTTGTCTACGCAGTTTTAAGAAAGTGAATGTATTCATAATTAGTGATTATTATTAATAATGGTACGTAGTCTGTAAATTTATTCAAGTAAAATCAAATAGTTTAGAACATTTATTATAATACGACATTGTAAATATTTACATGTAAATAAGTTCCATTAAACCTTTAAGTTTTTTTAGTTACAAAAATAATCTGGACTTATTTATCATACGCATACAAAATACATTTCACCCTGTGCGATTTGCGCTGCATGTTTTATAACGGATCATTCGCTCATCGCATTTCATCTCACCTTTGCCATACGACATGTGAATGCCGTCAGATCCCTGCAAATAATTAAATCGGCAAATGCTCCTTATGAGCCTGTCCATATTTGTCTCCTTACAATGCATATCGGGAATAGGTGATGTTCCAGGCAGTAGCCGTACGAGTGGTGGATTTGGGGTTGCTGCTATTGATGGGGACGATGGTGGAGGTCTTGGGACTTGTAACGGGGAGGCTGGAATGGGAGATGGTGGTGGTGGTTGGGGGAGTCGGGCTGCTGGAGATAGCGAGGATGATTGATGAAATGGGAAAGCAGCATCATTATTGGGCGCATTTTTCCATGGAATTTGTGCAGTTTTTTGGATGGTGGGTGTCGGTAACCGCTGTCGGTTGATTTCTGTAAAAAAGATGCGTTTCAATACAAAATCCATGTGAGAAAATATGCACGCAATTACTTAATTCAATGCTCTGAATTAATGGGGCGCTGGTCGTCGTAGCTGGCCTCACAGTGGTTGTGGCTGCAATGGTCGTCGCTACTGTGGTCGTGGCTACTGTGGTGATGAGGACAGTGGCCGGCTTTGTTGGCAGATTGGCTAAAAAAAGACACCAGTCTTATGATTATGTTGTCCGCCGCCTGGAGCATGTATTCTTGATATGTTGTCTTCTTCACCAGGGTCGGATCAGCCATTTTCAGAACCACGAGAGAGTCTCGTCGTCTCACGGTGATCTTCAACGCATTGCTAAAACTTTCCTAATCAAGTCCTATACAAAAATTCAATCATTTTAACAGACATTTATTACACAAGTGTGTCCAGATACATATGTATATTTCTTCTTTATATATGCATAAAATATTACCGTACCTTTTTGGTGACTTTATAATTCGCCATGGTGCGAGCCTTCTTTTCCCCGAAGTTGTTTTTGCACCTCCTCGCCTGACGTCGTTTGTATTTCTTCAATTCCGGATATTGAGGCGTCTTAAAAGTATCCAGTCGCTCCGCTTGATTCAACGAATCAATAGGGACAAACGGAGCTAAAAGCAATATTCATGATATACAGAAAACATCCGAGCACACGTATGTACACATGAAGTTCAGTTATAATAGTAAAATACCTAATAACCTCTTATCCTTGTCCGTCAAGTCGTTGACGCGTCGTTCCAGAGGGGTCAAATTTTTACGCGGCTCCATCGGCATCCAGTCCGTCTTCCGATTGATGATGGACAGCTGCAAATCCCCCCTTTCTTCTGCCGCCTTCCTTTTCCAATATTCTGCTACCTGAAACAATTGACAGCTTAATTAAATGATGCATTAATAATAATGTGCTGAAATGCACAGAAAATGCATGATTATTAACTCCCGCATGGATGAATAAATGTATGGATGAAAGTGCACCCTAATAAATATGATCCCGATTAGACCAAAAAGTAACTGTGCAAATATGTACCGAAATCGGGGAAACAATAGCAGGGCTGAGCCACACGCATATTGCCTACCCGATATAAACGGGTACCTACTGACCGTATATGTTGGCTTATTTACTACGAGTATGTATATTTATTTGTGTGTAGGTATGTAATTTACTGACCTTGTTCATGATCCTCTGTAAATTACACTCTTTCACTGTAAGCAAATTGCACGCTTTTATCCTTCTTTCTTCGCTCTCACACACAAATATTGCCCAAAACTAGTTCACATTCACACCAAATAATTCACCACTCGTATTCACCACTCACACTTGCAAAAAATGAATTATATCTTCGGATATTCGTCGGAGTTTTTATTCACAAACTTACGAGAGTCGTCGTCGTTGTTGTTGCGAGGTTGAAACATGCTGCAATTAGAATCCAAGCCGCCCTCGTCTCTCGTAGTCTCCGAGTTCCACTGCAGAGGCTCGCCCCGGGGGAACATTCTCGAGAAGTGAGACGAGTCTCATATGAAACGAGAGAAAACACGCCTCACGGCCAGTAAACGTGTTGTCATTGGGCGCTTCTGCGCCTGGCGAAGGAGAATGCATATTATTCGTCACCTTTGCATCGGCGTAGGATGATGTCGCATCCTATTCGTCGTCGTCGCGCATGGCGACGACGACGTGACCTTCTATTGTTCGCCAGAGGCTCCGCCAGAGGTTCTTCGCTTGGGAAGGACCTCCCACAGGCCAATTCAAAAAGGGGTGGATCTGGTCAAAAGCGGTTCGCTTGAGTACGTCCTGTCAAAATGGTTAATTGTACTCATGGAAATTCGTAATATCTGTTGTTTCTGAAAAATGGAAATTTTGATTATGTAACCCGTTATACTGTTAAATGATGTAAAATTTTATTGTCGTGCTCTATGGGCCGGTTGGCCTGAAAGAGTGGAGAAATAAATGAATACAATATTATCATAATATATCAAACTTCCATTTTTATTACTGCCGAATCTATCGAATAGGGAGCCACGATAAAGTTCGTTCTAGAAATGTTTTTATAAATGAAACTAAACTTTTTATAGCGTTTTCGGATGAAATGTATCAAACTTTTAATGCTACTGTGTATCGAACTTTCTTATCAATTATATAATTCTATTATATATTTTCTTAAATTCAATAAAATGCATTACTATGAAAAGTCTGGCAGATTTCAGTCTTACAGTTTTTAAATTGAATTAAAGCACTGGAAATTCAGGTTATGCGATTTCTATATATTTATTTAGTTATGTGGTCTCAGTTAAACGTCTGGTGCATTAAAATAACCCCAATTATCTAAACGCATATTTGTGAATATGTACTTTATTACATTTTGCTGCGTATGTATGTGTGATCATACATTTGGACACAAATTTCGATTGAAATACTTAGCTTGAAAATATTTAGAAATTAAAAATTTAATTCTTAATGGCATTTGCTACAAAAATATCTCCACTAATCATCCCATAATTTGAGTGGATCTTCGCTATCTCCATCGTCTTCTTCCGGGGATGAATTATTACCGTTAAAAGTTAACATTTTAAAACCTTTGTGTTCACTTTCCGTGTCAATATCGCTATCGCTTCCATGCTCCGATTTAATCTTGCTAAAATGCGACAAACTTGTAACATTATCCAGATCACCGTTTGATTGTTGACCTTTAGACTTAATCTCAACGTCAGTCTCATTCCTGTCATTATCGGTTCTATCCCCGGAGTCTACCTCCTCCTCCTCCGCCTCTGAGAGGGCATCTCGAATGGTGCAATCTTCTTCCTTAATTTCAATTTCTTCATCTGGAACGTGCTCAATTTCTATTCGGGGTTTCATCCTACGCTTTGATGAGTGGGAAGAAGGAGGGCTGGAATAAGTGGAAAATCCTGGACTTATATATGCTTACAATTTTAACCTTGGAACTTCACAGTGCATATTTAGCCCGAGTCAGGTTGTTAGGTTAATAGTGATGGGTTATGCTACAACAAAAATTTTGCTCATTTTCGAACTTATCCTACTTCTGCATAAAAATCTGCATGTAAAAATTCCAATTGGATAAATTAATTATTTAATCCACTAGTAATCTTACGAGCGTATAGAAACGAGCTAAGGACTCACGGGCAACTAAGCTTTGACTCGGGCTAAATATGAACCATTTCTAAAATATTAATCGATTTCCAACCTGTCGTCATCAGCGGCCTTCCGTTTTCCCTGCATTTTCTTCCGTTCTCGATACATTCGTTCACTGGCTGCCCGGCTTGCTTTTGGTGCGGAATGTTCCAAGGTCAAATGTCTCCTTAATAGGTTTGGTTTAGCGTATAGGATGGGGCAGTGGGGGCAGGTGAGGGTGTACGCTTCACGGGGCAGGTGGCTCTTTTGATGTCGCGTGAAATCGATTCGGACGAGGAAGCCGGCATGACAAATGTCACACTTGAGGGGACGCTCGGAACGGACTTTGCACTTGTGACGGCGAGCAATGTGCGAGTTCAGCAAAGGTTTTGACGTAAAACGGAGCGAGGAACAGGACGGATCTAAAAAATAGGAGATCTTTTCAGAAGGAGGTAAATATATGGTAGAATTAATTATTAATCCGGCCAACTCACCTCCGGGAAATTTTATACGTAAACCTACTCGATGCATAAAATTTCTCGGAGGCTATTAGTTTCGGAGTAATATTAATCCGAAATCAGATTAGCCTGGGGTTAATGAAATAACTCAATTTGATTAAGGATTAATTTGTTTTCAAATTCAGGATTAAAGACGCAGGATTAATTAGTCCAGATTACTTCGTGAACATAGATTAAGGACTAATTCATCCTGATCAATTGATCATTAAGGATTATGGACTAATTAATTCAGCTTAATTCGTGACTCAAAATTAAGGACTAATTAATCTAGGCGAATTCGTGAACAAAAATTAAGGATTACTTAATCCGGATCAATTTGTTATTAAAGATTATGAATTAACTAATTCTGCTTAATTCGTGATTAGGGATTAGCTAATCCTGTTTAACTCGTCAATAAAGATTAGTTAGTCCGGCCTAAAGCGTAATTCAAGACTAAGGATTGATTAATCCATATTAATTGGTGATTAAGGATTATTATAATTTTTATAAATTACATAAATTTTTGGATTCTCACCAGGACAGAGCAAATCGAGTTTAGGTTTGGCCACGTGGGGAGGTTTGGAGCGATGATGGAACGTTTTAATGTGCAGGGCCAGGTACGATTTTCTCGCAAATTTGCGCCCACATCCGTCCCACTCGCAGACGAGATGGGAAATCTCTTCGGGATTCTTGTGAACATCGAGGTGGGCTTTGTAGCCGCTGTGGAGCACGTACGTGTTGCAGATGTGACACCGAACCTTTGGAGATATCCCGAGTCGAATACTTTCCTCCTTTTCAGCTTCATTTTTGTGCGTCCATTCGTGTTGAGCGTGACTGTAAAAGGTCACTGAGCGACCACAGATGCGACATGTGAGCCTCCGGTTGGAAGGTTTTGAAAGCGAGGTGTCCGACTTATCTGCGCTCCCCAGGACGACACCAGAGGTTCCAGCGGCAGGATCTAAATTAGTACATATTAAATTCACACATAAAATTCACAAAATTGTAGAAAGTTTCAAAAACTGAACTAAATATTTTAAAAACTCTTAGACATGACCGAAAATATCTTTGAAACGCTTTAAAATTCCCTAAAAACGCTCAACAATTTCCCTAAAGTTTTTCACTTTCCGTTTAAAATGTTTGAAAAGTCGTTTACGTAAACACCTCAAAAATTGCTTAAAACTGCTAGGAAACTCCTTCAAAGTGCCCTAAAGTTCCTTAAAAATGCCACAAAATTAGCTAGAAATGCTCCAAAATTCGTGAAATTACCCAAAAATTCATTAAAAATGTATGATAATTGATTTAAAATTCTCTAAAATTCCTTAAGGTACCCAAAAATTCATTTCAAAAATGTAAGAAATTCCTTAAATTACCCAAAAATTTATTAGAAATGTTCGAAACTTCCTTAATAATATCCTAAAATTCGCCAAAAATGTCCAAAAATTCCTTGAAAATGCTCTAAAATTCTGGACAGGTTTAGAAATGTATTCGGATGGTGTCTCACCCAACTTATTAGGCACATACCGTTTTCGACGCTTATCTTGGCCCCTTTACATCGGTTTCCTTGGGTTTGATGCGCTGCTAGCTTATCATGTCCGGAAAATTCTTTTCCACACTTGTCACATGATATGAGCCCGAATCCCACCCCGGACTGGATGACTTGTTCTTTCTCCTCCGGAGACTTGTGATGGTTCCATACGTGCAGTTCGATGTTGGACACGGTTTTTCCGCATATCTCGCAAACGTGGGTGGGGAGCTTTCCGGCGGAATGCATCTTTCGGAGGTGAGTTTGTAAACTGTAAATGGCAAATAGGATTAATTTTAGTAAGGGTGCGGTTAATATTACAAGGGAACCTTAAGTACTGTGTGCCTGCCGGATTTTGCCCAAATTTATAAATCTAATTCGCCCGAGAATGAGAGCGGAACATTACTTCAAAATGACACGGAGTATTTGCAAAATATTTTGCATGGCCCTGAATTTGCACTGTAAAATTTTGTTTGGTGAAATTATCAACGGCATGAGATTAATTTGGGTGGAATTTAGGTGGGACAGTACAAAAGGTTTTCTTGTCTAAATTTGTGGGATAAGTTAAATTAATTTTTAACGGTACATGGTATACGAGGTGTAGTCCTTTTCGCATGGTTCACATCGGAAAGCGTCTGAAAATTGGGAAAATTGTGGTATAAATTTGAAATGAATTTTACTAATTAAACTGATCATCCCATCCGTAACATTGAACTCTGGAAATTTATTTTAAAATTCTGTACGCCAAATTTTTTAGTCAGTAAATTTATAATTTTTCAATAGAAAGGCGCTGAGTTTTTTGAGCGAGTTCCAATAAGTCCCATTTTTCTAATGTTTGACATTCGTTTCAGAAACTGCCAAATTTGAAGTGTAAATTTTTTAAATGGAAAAGACCCACAAATTTGTCTTGCAGAATTTAGAAATAAATTTAAGAAATGATTCAAAATGTGTTGAAGATGAGTCCTCGATTAAAACATAAAAGAGAACAGCAACTTACTTAAATGTTTCGCTTTTATGTGCAGTTTGATTAATCTTCTGTTATCGGATTTGTTTGATTTACGCGATCCTGAAACTATAAAACCGCACGCGAGGCAAGTATAGGTTTCATTTTTAACGGCGATTTCATATCCTTCGTACATTTTTCGATTGGCGACCGACGTGGCGATGAGGGGGCCGAGTTTTTGCCAAGTTTTGTCGAGTTTTGGTCGTTGATTCAGGTGAGATTTGTCTACTTCGGGGGAAGGAGGAGGAATTTTTTCTGTCTTGGCGTGACCTCCGGTCTGCTGGGTGTCGGGAAGGACTTCTTGGTCCATAGTGAGGCTGTAAAAATAATAATAATAAATTACTAATGAGTTGTTAGTTTTGTTAAGGGGCTGTCCGTAAATTAAGGGACAATCCATATATTACGTCGTCATTTTTGTGGTTGGGCGGTCTAGATTTTCATATCTCTCCCATGTTTAAATTTCATATCCCTTAATGGATAAGTTAGGTGAGATAAAGAATTTTTGATGACGTAATATGTGGATACCTCCAAACATGGGGTTATGATATTGCCTTCATGGTTTCATATTTCTCACCGAGTTGTGATATATTTAAAATTATGATGGTAATGTACTTATTTTTTATGTAAATTTTTCTAGTAAATTATGGGACGGTCGTCACAAAAACATATTGAGTTTAGTAATTCGACCAGAAGTTAGTTTTCCGCAATTTCAGACGGAAATGTTGAAAAGTTTTGAATTACAAGGAATCAATTTTAGCACAGATTTAACCTTCATTTGTGTAAATATTGACTCGGAAAATTGGAAAAGTATGAATAACTTTACCTAATGTAAATCTTATACACGATTGGCAACGTAAATTGCAAATTTAACTTAAACTCAAGACTTCAAACTTAACTTTGTAACTGCAACTTGTACACTAAACCAATTAGTGTGTTAACCTATCACATAATTTATGTGACATAAAATGAGTAACATTAATGCTTTGAAATTCTTACAAATTGAAATTCTTACAAGTATTTTGCATGTGTTTTTTATTTATTTTGAACACAGCTGAAACTTTACTTCGTGAGTTGTTTATTTCAGCCACATGGTGAGGAAGTGAATGGGCACAGGTCCCGGAATGAATGAATGAAAGCGAGTAACGTGAGAAACTGATCTGCACATATGCACATATGTTAAAATACGGTCAGTAAGAAGCAGGGCTCGGCGGATATCGTGGATATTGGATATTTGAAGGTTGGAGGGCGAGAATTTCTGATGGATATGGATACTGGGATATTGGAGGGCGAGAATTATTGATGGATATGGATACTGGGATATTGGAGGGCGAGAATCATTGATGGATATGGATACTGGGATATTGGAGGGCGAGAATTATTGATGGATATGGATACTGGGATATTAAAGGGCGAGAATTATTGATGGATATGGATACTGGGATATTGGAGGGCGAGAATTATTGATGGATATGGATACTGGGATATTGGAGGGCGAGAATTATTGATGGATATGGATACTGGGATATTGGAGGGCGAGAATCATTGATGGATATGGATACTGGGATATTGGAGGGCGAGAATCATTGATGGATATGGATACTGGTATATTGGAGTGCGAGAATTATTTATGGATATGGATTGGAGGGCGAGATTTTGGATGGATATTTATTTATTTATTTCTGAACTTTTCAGACAAACACCTACAAAGTTAAGCTCAATTTTTAGAGAATGGATTAAATTTTGGAGAATATTTAAAAATGGTAACAGCGTAACTATAACAAACACCAACTTTTCAAAATTCATGTAAATATGCATAACAAGCATATATTCCCATCATGATGGGACTACCTTTACTGTATTTTTATTGGCTCTTACAATTTTAACAGAATATCCGTTATCCATTAACTTGATGGTGCTTGTTGATTAAGTATTGCCTCACACAAAGAGCTTTTTCCATTGTGCTTATTCGAATGCAAGCGCGTTGACTTCTTCCAATAGCTCCAGCCACCGAAAACAATCTTTCCACCGCTCCAGATGAGGCAGGAATTGAGAGGAAGCGTTGGGACAACGTAGCCAAAGTTGATAATCGTTCTGCTTCAGATTTCCAGTATAAAATCGGACAATCGTCCTGTCTAGCGAGAGGTAGATTCAAATAGCGATCAACTTCTTCAAACATTTCAGGCAGAGAATCGTTCTTCTTCCTAGCCGCAATCATTGAAAATACAGATTTTTTAGTTTTCTTGTTTACTGGAGGCGCTTCGTCGCTAGTGTCATCCACGCTTTCTGAATTTGTTGTAACAACGCTAGCCGCCTTCGCCATCTGAGCATAGTCTTTCAGAACATTTTTGACATAATCAAGACTGGGGAGTTTGCCATGAAGCGCTGAATTATCGTCCAAAAAATCGGCTAAAACCATCATAAAAAAGTTAGCACTTATAATACGATATTAGAATAGTTATTTAAAATAATCCCCGTCATGACGGGGGGCTAGTTTAATCTTACCTTTAAACGGTTCGTGCTTTAAGCGTGGATCCAAAAGAGTCGCCAAAATAAAATTTCGGTCGTGGAACACGTCTACCGAAAAAATGCTAGTCGTTTTTTTTGTGGCCTTAGAATGATCATCTCGGTCTAAGCCGTCTTCGTCATAACTTTCTCCAGTAACTTCACAAGTTGTTGATTTATTCTTGGGATTAGATTTTGTTTGTGTCTTGAATGCAGTTCCAGTTAGTTTTGTAAATCGATCTACTACGCAGCTTATCAGGTTTTGTTTAAAATCGTCAAGCTCGTCAAAGTCGTCGCCTTCATCAACTTCAATTTCTTCTAACGCTATAATTGATAAAACATGTATTAACCTGGATGACTAAACTGAAGTCATCAATATTATTTTCCCCATCAAGATGGGGTTATTTAGTAAATGAAATAATTACATGCCACAGCTGAGATAATCCCAGGAATTACTATTGAAGATGTTATCTTATCAGCCTGCAATTGATCCGTAAGATCCGCTAGGGGTTGCAGTAATTCAACGATTGTCTTCATATTCGTAATATCCGCCTGTGTAAATCCAACTGGAACTTTAGACAATCGATTTGGAAGTTCGTCAGTTTGGCTGCCTTTATTGGTTTTAGGGGTTGACTTTTTTCGTAATGACGGCTGCGGCCTTGCTTCTTGCAGAATCGCGTTAACACTTTCTGCGACGGTCTCCTCCTATTGTGAATGAGGATTTAAGACAATTAGATAAAAAATAATTGAATCCGTGCCACATCATGATGTGGAAATATTAAGTCTTACTTTGTTCAAGTTGGAACTTTGCTGTAATCTCTGAAATCCCAGATACAAGGAGTTCCATCTCGTAGTGCATGGTTTCACCAAACTGTAGCCAGCCCGTTCTTTCAGTTTGGTGGAGTGATGGCTACTGCGATTGAAGAAAGTTATAACTTCCGTTAATTTTTTCACCAATTGCATAACAATTTGACATTGAGTAGATGCATCCTTCACAGCCAACTGAAGGAGGTGAGCCAAGCATGCATTTCGAGCCAACCCAGTTGCTTTAAAAAAACTCCGCAGTTCATTCGCGTCCTCTTCGTCGTTTTCCCAGGAGTTCACGGGTAGCTCGTCATATGGTGGCGCTTCCATTTCCACTGCTTCTTCAAAGTAGAGGCCCACTTCTTAGTAAGAAGTGGGCCTCTACTTTGCTCTGGGAACGTCCATATATTACGTCATCATTTTAGTGGGTGGGTGGTTCTGGACTAAAATTCCAACCTAATTAGTTTTTGGGAAATCAAAATTTTTCTTATTGCAAAAAACTCCAAAAGTTTTTAAGCAATACAGTTTTTTGCAATAACCTATTTCCAATAAGAAAAAAATTGTGGCTTTACATTTTTCTGAAATGTCTAAAATTTTTATTTTGTTGCAATTTCAAAACAACTACGAAATTTAAATATAGGAAATGTTACAAATTTTCTAACGTGCAAAACGTGGCAAAAATTTGCATCCTTTTTGCGTATTCGTGATCAGCATGAAATTATACAGGTGTGTATAACGTATTAAATTCTATAGGCTTTATTTTGTCGTTTCGATGGCTGTAGTCTAAATACATATGTTAAAAACGCTAACAAAATTGCAAGTTTTGGTGCAGCTCTGGCCGAATTGCAAACATTTTGTGATTTTCCACGGTGTCCGGTCAATTTGGTCCGGTCAGTTTGGTCTTGGGAAATTTGGTCTGGAGTTAGTTTGGTCTTAAACAAATTCGGTCTCGCCAATTTGGTCTAGCCGTTTTGGTCAAGCCAATTTGGTCTGGTTAGTTTGGTCTATGCATTTTGGCCTGACGCACCTTTTGCTTATGGCATAGTTGACCAAATTACTAAATTAATTCGTACATAATTAAATTACTAATTACGATAATAAAACTTTTCGTTGAAAATCGAGAAGCTTTTGGTTAATTAGTCGTTTGAACTTGTCGAAATGTTTACAGATATTACTCTCAACCAGAAAACCTTAGCGAGTTTTTTTTACTAATTTTTTATTCTTAGCGGGACATTTAAAAATGATTTTCCAATGAATTTGCAGCTAATTATCCATTATCCAATTGGATTTTAAATCAGGCACTTGAAAATTGTTAATTGTAAGTGAATTATTATTTGGGCGATAAGTCTGGGCGAACATTACTAAGCGCATGCAATCCTAATTGTCAAATGAACTCAATTTGAACGGCACAGGCCAGTTGGACTGTCAATTAGTTACACTACATTTTGCATTGCTGGTGGTATCGTTTTTGATATTTTTTTACATTTTGAAGTAAAATTGAAATACGTAAATGCTGGTGGGCGTTGGAAAGACGCCAGGGTTCCTACGGCCCCTTGAAATGAATACAAGCAGAAAATTGTTCATCAAATTTCTTTTAAAATGAATACATATTAAAGCTTAAATATTGAAATACGTTCATTACTTCAATCAATTTCATTTTTTAATACGTGAGACCAAATTGTCCAGACCAAATTTGACATACCAATTTGACCAGACCGAATTATACCAGACCAAACTAACCCGACCAAACTGACGCGACCAAATTGACCTAGCACCATTTTCCACTGCATGCTCTAATGATTAGAGTCTAATCCAAGGATTTATCGAAAGAAAATTGCAATATGAATGTCTTGCCACGAAAGAATTTCAAGATTTCGCTTGAAAACCGAGAGTTTTTGCGAACTTGCGGCGCCAATGAGTTACTGAATTTTTCGCATCTGCATTAAATCAGAGCTCCACGCCGATGACAATATCGGCGACGGCGGTGTGAGTAGTGAAAAGCCTCGGCGGCGGCGCGCCGGTATCTTTATCCCTAATTTTCAGTTAGAGATTCGAAACTTTTAGGGTTGTGGAATTTTTTCTTGATTATGGGTTTTTTAAAATTCCAAAAATTTTCAAAACCAGAATACAGAAGCAAGGAAGGTCTTTTAATAGTTTCGAAAAATCAAGTTTGTAATTTTAAACATGTGCGTAGTCGATTTTTGACAGTTTTTTGACAAAATTTAAAAATTGAAAAATACTTGTAGAAATCTCGAAATTTTTTGAATTGACTTGAATTGTTGAATGGTTTGAAAATCCTTTGCACGGTAAGATTCGTTCATTAAGAAAAATTAAGCATTTCGGGTATGCTGATTTTAGTTGTCGTTGTAAAATTTAAACTCAATCCAAACAAAATATGTGTGGAGCGCGTTGCTACTACTTGAATCAAAAGTAGAAAATCAGTAAGCACGCATAGTGATAGGAGGCGAGATAAATAACCGTGTTCTGAACCACAAGCAAAATCGTCACAACTAAAATTTTGACATTTTTGACTGTTTTAACTCTTTTTCATTGTATGAAATAACTATTTCCCGGCGGCGGCTAAATTATTTGCGGCGGTGGCGCGCGCCGGTAATTTTTCCCGGCGGCGGCGGAGCTTTAAATTGGGTGTCGGCGGAAAATCGGAGGCATGGAGCTCTGCATTAAATGTTGTTTCTAAAGAGCTTACCTTTCAAACTAAAATGCTCAAAACGTTTTTGTTGCATATCAAATCGTCGAATTACGACGATAGGGAGTCATATTTTTCATGAGATAATTTAAATAAAATTCCGTGTGGCATACCCCCAATTGGATTAAATTATGCCAGCTTTGTTCGTTAGATGTTTTTGTGTGACTTTTGTAATTAGACACGTCTTCTAAATACATACGCATAACTTAAAATAACTTAACATAACTAAGATAACATAACTACATAACTTCAGACTAATTGGACACTCGGGGCACTATGCATAAATCTCAGATTTTATTAACTTTAAAATACAAATTACCTAAGTTAAATGAGGTGGACTTGCGTGTTGCCCTGAGGTTTAGAAATACTGAGCCTTATGTACCCACTTTCATGTTTTTTATGAATTAAACCCAGTAATCACCCGTTCATTTTGTGTACATATTTCTTCATGTTTTTGGGAAAATGAGATTTGCGTTACGTTACGCAGGGGGGAGGGGGGTAGCAGCCTTGCGTTACGCTAGTGTGACAGAGGGGGGGAGGGGTCTGAAAAAAGTCGATTTTTGCGTTACATAATTTTTGAACGGCCCCTTACGTTGGGTGGGTGGGTCCTAAAATCAAAAATTTTTGATGACGTAATATATCGATAATCCCTCTCTGCAGAGAAGGGCCCACTTCTGCTAGCAATAATTTCCCACTCCCTTTTTACCCCTCATTACATGCATAAATTTGTATGAAATAACAAAAAAATGTCATAAAGTATGTAGATATATGTAAATTACAATCTAATTCCAAGTAGTGATTCGTGCGTAAATGACATGAATTATGTACATCCAAAATCCATAGTTTCTATGAGGTGATTTTTGTACCACCTATGTAATTAATAATTATAGTCACAGCGGTGGAAATTGGAATTTTCACAACATGCAGGCAATTGAAATTTCCTTAATCTATTTCAAGCTTCACTGAAATAAAGTATATCAGACATTTCTCGCTGAATAGAATAAATGACTTTGTGGGCGAAATGTTTAAATAGTTAGACGCGACTTAAACTGAAAATTATTCATATTTTCATTGTGACCGATAATGCGTCATATTTCTCCTTTGGATATAGTTTTCACAGAAGGTCGCACCACGTCAGAGGATTACATCATAGACTGAAAATTGATTGGACACCATTGATTGGAATATTTATACAGGGAAGTGACAGACTTAATCCGGACTGGCGGAAAACTCTTGATATATGGAAAGATTGCAGACCAGTTTTCAAAAAAATTCCTGTATTAAAGTAGAAATCTATCCATATAGGTTACGACAGACGATATGTCACAAACTTAGAGACAGACATTGAATATAATTTCAAGGATTTATGATCAGAATTTAATTTTAAGTAAAAGGTCATCTTTTTTCTAGAAGGAATGACTAAAACGCATAAATGTACATAGAAATGTGTACATATTATATTTCTCGGATGGATTGAAAATATGTTTGAATAAGAAATGATGTGTTTCACGATATGGGTTTGATTTGAGTTTTTGCAGAAGTCAAAATAAACTTACAAGGGAAGGTTCCCGACTGCTTGTCGTGTCTAGGGTACCCACTGTGTTTTTTTTTTAATCTACTAGGACTAGTGTTCTCAATGGTCCGGTCCACGGACCGGACCGGACCGATAACTCCGGTTCGGTCCGGTCCCGGTCCTGGGCTTAGACCGGACCGAGACCGATAAAAAATTCCGGTCCGGTCTCGGTCCTGACCCTCCAGGACCGGACCGATAAGCTTCGGTCCGGTCGGACCGATAAGGTTAATCAATTAAGGTTGAAGCATTTTCTTTCAGAATTCCGAAACTATGTAACCATGTACATAACTGACCAAGGTACCCAATTCTTACAAGGATTGGATTCTCAAATTGGGGCATTAATGGAATGCTTCACCGATTTCCAAACATGCAAGTGTTTTCCGAACTTTAGACCGTTAACAAAAATATATACATAATTAAAATATCATAAATAAATAATTTAATATATAAAGATGTAATTTATATAAGTATATACGTTTTTAAACTTTGACGTTATTTACCGGCAATCAGATTCCCAAGGTCAAGCCATGACTGCATTTCCATCTTCCTTAAAAATACGTAGTCGTGAATGTTAATCTAAATTTCAGGGTCTGATATTTTTACACATGCGTGTTCTATTTTGCAATGAGTAAGAATATGTGATTCAGAAATTGCGAATAAAATTCGTGACAACGGGTTCTTAAGACCAATCGAAATAAAGTCATTTGTTGAACTTATGGGATGGATAATAGGGCAGTAAGGTCAAAGTATAAATATTAAAATTGTCTCCAATGGTCCAAAGTATCCGAAACAGTTTTAATTTTGCAAATAGGCGAAACATCAAATTCAAAATTAAAATGTATATATGAATTTCAGCATACACATTACACAGCATAAACTTTTAAGAGAAAGATTTTCATAAGGCAGTCTGAGACGGCCACAACAGCGCTTTATTCGTATCACCACACATGTTTGGATTATACCGTACAGTTTTTTGAGCTTGCTTATTAAGATAAAAATAAAAATATTGTGTCAAGGGCGCATAGCAAAAATTTTGCTAATAAATTACCATGAGTGAAAGTGAAACTGAAATCCAGGAGAGCGGGGATGAAATTTCCTCACCAAAAAGTTCGAGGAAAAAGCGCTCCTTGGCTTATCAACATTTCGACTACGAAGAAGAATCGGGAAATTATCATTGCAAGATATGCAGGTGAGCTAAAATATAATTGTAATTCCATTCACGACTGATTTCGAACATATATTTAGATCTAAATATCACAAGAAGTCTGATGGGTCAACCAGCGCCCTAGTGAAACATTTGCGTGCGACGCATCCAAGCTGATTTAACGCAAAAAACGCTACATTGGACGGATTTGTGAAAACTGAAGGTTCCAAACAAGTTGATAAAATCGAGCCCTTCACGGCGGCCGGCTTGCGTAAGCGAATAATGGAAGTCACGGTTCTAGAGAATCTACCATTTCGACTCGCTGAAAAACCTTCCTTTCAAAGTCTAATTAAGTACTGCAATAGTCAGGCAACATTTCCTTGTGCCAACACAATCAAGTCAGATGTTGAGAAACTTTACCTCGAAAAGAAAATTGAACTTAAGGGTGAATTAATGGTACATAACAATAATAAATACATATTTACGAAAGTTGTCTTGCATGCATATTAGTATTGACGTTGATAACTTCAATTGTTTTGATTCTATAGGCGATTGACAGCAAAATCTCCTTTATAATTGATGCTTGGACTTCGGCTAACCAAAAGTCGTACCTAGGAGTGATTGCCCAGTGGATCGACACCAAATGGGACTTACAAATTCGAGTTCTAGACCTTCTAGAATTAGAAGGATCGCATACTGGAGAACGGTTAGCCGTCTCATTTATGGATTTATTGGATGAATACGAAATTTCTTCCAAAATACTTGGTGTAACTGCGGACAACGCTGGCAATATGAACACTTTTGCGGAAGCATTGGAAAGGAAGCTCAAGCGCAGGGTAAATAAAATTTCACAACTTTGACCCATTTCGAACTAATAACTTGTTTATAAAATTTCTTGTGTCTACCATATTGATATCATAACTCAATTTAAATTTTTATGATTTCTTATAAAACACGAAATATTTATTTGAACCAATTACCAAGTTTCGACTTTTTTCACTTAAAATAGCAGCAACTCAGTTTTCAACATTATTATTTTGTACATCAAGCTTAATTAACTTGCTACTGCATATGGGTTTTGGATTTATATTTTTGTATTCACTTCCTCATTTTCCATGTAGATTATGAAATCTGGTCCCCTTGCCTTTTTTACTAAAAGATTTTATTGCATATATGTACAAATCGAAAATGCTTCGATTACAAAGTTCGGTGGTTCAAAAATATATATCTCTACAGGGGAAATCCCAAAATTTGGGGAGAAATTAAAAAACCTTTTACTACCAAATTTTTCACAAAATACCAAACGTCGGACTAATTCTAAAACAACCTAAGTGACTTCGTTTCATAATTCGAAAACAACCTAAGTGACAATAAAAACTATAGCTTTTACTGTCACTTAGGTTGTTTTCGAACATACATAAATACATAAATTACTTATGCAGTTTGCGTATTTCGTCCTCAAAGGATTTAAAAGAATACAAACCTACGTACTTCGCTCTTATGATGTCCAATGAACTTTTTATGTATATAACTTATTTCTACAGGGAATCCAATTCACTCAAGAAAATAACAGGATTCGTTGCCTTGCACATATCGTCAATCTCATTTGTCAAGCAGCTATTGATAAGTTGGAGAAGATTGCCTGCGAGCAAGCCATGGAAGTCGATAGCGACCCTGACTTGGAGGACGCAGACAGGTTCAGCGAGGGGGTCATCACGAAGGTACAATAATAAAGCAGCATATTCGTATAGAATACCTTCGTCATATTAAGATGTTCAGGGATCCCTTTGAATAGTAAAGGTCACAATTATCAGATCAGGGATTAAGATTTTAATTCAAAATCTTTGTTCATATATGTGAAGACAAGAAACTTTGTGCTTGGATGACGTTCCTCTTTTTCGAAAATGCCAGTAAAGTCAAAGTTTACAGTTTTTACCTTGGACGTCATTTTTCTCCCACCGCTAATAAGTTTTTTTTCTGATTTAATTTTACAAACTGGAATCGCGCGCCTCAACATTTTGACGTCATAAACATTTCTCTTTAAGAGAAGTATTTATGAGTAAGAGTTTCCTAATGACAGTTGCCAATTTTTGAATAGTATTTAAAATAAGCGTTATTCAAAAACTTTGTTACAAAAAATTGTTACGCAGCGTTAAAGATTTCGAGTTGTTCAGGATAATTGGGGCTATTTTATAAAAAAAATATCACCCAGGAAATCGTGGTGCATTGCACTTCACCTGTGCAAAAGTTTAGAATTAAAATCGTGAGCGGTTTTGAGATGCACATTAAGGTCTCACTAATTACGACTCTACTTGTATATCTATAGTTACGCCACGGAGTAGTAAAAATCAGATCATCGCCACAGCGGCTTGAGGCCTTTCGGCGTCAATGTGAAGTTATGAATATTAAACATCTCGAACTCATTCGTGATATCAAGACGAGGTGGAACAGTACATATGATATGATCACACGTGCGCTGAAAATGAAACAGGTACAAGCCTTTTACATAGCTTTTATATATTTACGTAGTGTACAATCATAATCTGTCCACCCAAAAAAATTCGCACGGCAAGCAATTTATGACACATTTTTGTTCGTGGTATTAATTTTTTCTGAAAATGGGAAAACTCAAAACCCTCACTTTATTACTCACGTACCATACCTTGTCCCCGTCCATACACAAATTAATGGTGTCTGCAATACAATCCGACTTTTGTGCAGTACGAATAATTTTTTTGGGTGGTCGGATAATTATTTATTTATTTATTCGTTAATTTTTCACAGCCCTACTCTGCGACATTACAAAATCACGCTGCGTTGACGAAGTATAGACTATCTGACTTAGATTGGTCTATTATTGAACAAATGCAGAGATTTTTGGAGGTTAGAAATGCAGACTTCCGTCAAAAGGTTATAAGAACATAACAAATTCAATATTTTCTTTTAGCCGTTTAAGGATGTAACCGTGCACGCTTCTTGACAACAATTTCCAACCATTTCCTTCGGTGCAATGATTTTTTCAACCTTGCAAGAACATTTGGAGCAGTACATTTCGGATGAAGAAATAGGACTCGAGGGCATTGATTCTCAAACATCAGAACCATCCGATCAGGACTATCCGTCCTGGTTGCAAGAAGTTGCTATCAAAGCTATGGAGAAACTTGTCCAATATTATCCGACTTCACACGGTCTTGCTTATATTGCCGGAACAGGTGATTATTTTTGATTAATCATTACAAATAATTCGTGATATTAAGGACTCCCAACTTTGTAAAAAAGATCTAAAAATTCGAAAAGCTTAAAAATCTTAAATCGACTTTTTCCGCTCAATTGTTAACTGTGCCAACTTTGAATCTCTTGAAAACAAGAGGCATGACGTGATATTATCAATGAAACAGTTCATGATTTTGATGCCCTCTGGATATCCTGCAGTTCTGCGAAGGCAAATATACAAAATGTGATGATTTCGCTATTGTCACACACTTTCGCACACACCCACTCAATGGAACGAAGAACACAAAAAACGTTGTTTGTCGCCATGCAAATTCACACCAACAGTAAAAATCCAATTTCAGTCGATTCTTTAAAATTTTTGCATTTCCTTGATCATACATAGATGCATACTTAGGAGTAGGAAGTCAGAGGTTGTCACAACCAGATTTTGATGCATTTTGGATATGTTGTAGTACTATATGAGTGTACGAAAAGTGAAGAGGGATTTTACTCCATGGCCCCATTTGCGACCGCCACACCCCTCAAAGGGGCAAAAAACACTAAACTAGCCGGACTCAAACCTTTGCCAAAAATCCAATTTTGCTCGGATTTAAAAAAAATTGCATATTCTTGATCCCAGATAGTTGCTCTATCATATTCAAGAGCAATCTCAAGTTTTCGGAAAGTTTCACTATTTTCGAAAATTTCCTGAGCAAGGGTTTGACTTGAAAAAATGCAAAATTTCAAAAAAGTTGAGATTGCTATTGAATATGATTAAGCAACTATCTGGGATCAAAAATATGTAATTTTTTTTAAAATCCGAGCAAAATTGGATTTTTGGGAAAGGTTTGAGTCCGGCTAGTTGAGTGTTTTTTGCCCGTTTGAGGGGGTGTGGCGGGCGCAAATGGGGCCATGGAGTAAAATCCTTCTTCACTTTTCGTACAATCATATAGTACTACAACATATCCAAAAGGCGTCGAAATCTGGTTGTGACAACCTGCGACCTTCTACTCCTTAGTTCGATGCTCAACATCGAACTCAACTTTTGTAAAACTTCAATTTTTTCGATGACGTCCGAAGAATGCAGGAAATTCCAAAAAAATATTAAAAAATTTAAAACAATGAGTTTGATGTTTAATCGCTCGCCTAGTACAACAACATATGCAAGGAGCATCAAAATCGAGTACTTCCCCATTAACATGTCTGAAAAAACCGCTTTTTAACTCACAAGTAGGAAAAAGAGCGAAAAATCATCTTGAAGTAGATTTTATTTTGAGCGGAAGAAAGAGCACTTATATAAACCGCAGTGCGGTTTAAAAAAGCTAAAAACTCGTGAGCGGGGAGAGCGGTTTTAACACCGTTGGGGGTTCTTATCGACATTGTAATCAAATCGAAAGTTTGTTTTACGTTTCTTTTAGTGTTTGATCCTCGGCTAAAATTTGAATGGTACGAGGCTTCTAAATTTGGAATAGACGCAATCTCTGGATACAGAAAGTAATAAAACGGAAACTAAAGAAAACACAATTTTTGATGATTACTTGTAGTTGAGAAAATTTTTTGTCACTTAGGCGACTGACTGAAAAATGGGCAACGTCATACAAAAAAGGTGAAGGTACGCGAGACAAGGATCAAACGGCCGATGTGAGAGAGAATATCTTTGAGAAGCAACTCCGCAAAATGAGACGCTTAGAGCCTGTAGATGAGTTTGACAAGTATTGTTCGGAAAAAACAGTTGACTCTTCATTACTTTCATGTGGAGCTTTGGGTTGGTGGAAGGTTTGTATAGCATACAATGTATACCAGTTATATCTGTATGAATCAGAGTTCGACGCTGCCTGGGCACGCCGATAAATTCAATTTCCTACACCACCCACGGCGTCGACCTCTGATATGAATATATGAATTACCAAATGTTTTATGGGTTAATATATTTCATACACTTTTCAGGTTCATGCAGAGGAATTTCCTCAATTATCTGCGATGGCAAAGGACTTTCTCGCTGTTGCTGGAAGTGGAGTTCCGGTAGAGAGTCTATTTTCTAACGGTCCCGATATCTTAAGCCATCGGCGTCTAAATATGAAAGTGGATACTGTTAAACAATGCATTTGTTTGAAAAGCTGGCTGAAATGTGTCGAGGCGCAGTCTCTTGGAACTGTTGTAGCAGAAAAAATGTGTGGCGACCGAATTTAAACTTTTGAACTTAATTTCACTAGTTAATTAAAAGTTGTTACCATTGTTAACTTTTTGAGTAAAACAAATAAATTCAAATTTATGACTCAATTTTGGGGCCGCTAGGAAGATGACATAAAACTTTGCTAATAATTATTACTAGGTTTCATTTGGTTAGGATTAGATAAGCGTTTTAAATAGTTTTTTACGTGTCAAAATTCTAATAGGATTTTGACCACAGAATTAAATAACACCATGATCTTGGGAAGATGGATGGGCGATTCTTCTTAAAATGAGATAGTTGCCCACATTTGTTGTGTGGGTAACGCAAACTAACGCAAGCGATTTAATGCATTTCATGAAGTTACCACAATTAATATGCACACCAATTTTTGACAGCAAAAATTTTACAGCTATTATGTGCTACCACTGATGAGGCATTTCTCTTACGTTTTCCATTTGAGCTTCGTCACACGTTTCTATATATAAATTCAATTTGAATAAGTGGACTATCTGGCTTGGCACTGAGCCTGAATTAATTTCATGAGTGCACTTTGTTGAAAATTTGGGAGATTTTCTTTTTTTGGTGACAAAATTGAAGACTTAGCTCCTTGTTATGGTTGTTTACAATTTGAACACTTTTTGGTATGCATTTCTTATGCAGCAAGGGGGCAAATTATAGAATTTACCGTTGGTCAGTCTCTGTATTTGCTCAATGTGTTGTTCCCAGATCTGACAAAAACGCAAAATAGCTCATTTTGTGATGCTTAAGCTAAAAAATTCACAAAAAAACCAATTTTCTCTTTTAAAAAATTTACAAATGAAAAATATTGCAGGTTTTTTTGCAAGAAGAACAAATTGTCATTAGCAACATTTTTCTGCAGGCAATAAAACAATTAAACTTTTGATTGTGTCGAAATTTAAGAAAAACGACGAAATGTAAATTAGGAAATTTTAGGAAATTTGAATTAGGAAATTTTAGGAAATTTAAATTAGGAAATGTTAGGAAATTTAAAAAATTTAAGAAATTTTGCAGATATTTTAACATGCTAAAAAGGGAAATGTTTGCATCCATTTTTTTGCATATTCGTGATCACTGATCCGCACGAAATTACACACGTACATATAAGGAGTTGGTCTTTCAAATTAAAATCCCGGCATAATTGGTTTGCGCCCCATTGTGATAACTCATGTATTTTTTGTCGCATGTCGAAACGTGGACGTAATTAAACGACATGTAATAAATATTTTTGATAATATCATTTAAATAAAATTCCGGGCAGCGTGTTTTTGTTCGTTCGATGTTTTTTGTAACCTTTGTAAGTAGATAATTCGACGCGTCTTCTAAATACATACAAAGAACTTCATATTAGATCGAAATTCGGGACAATACCCATAAATCATTAATTTGTACCATTGAATGAGCGTTTTGAGTTTGAATATATTTGTCTCAACTTGGTCTGCAATGTATTGAATTAGAGATTTTGAAACTTGCTCATCCCGTGTGTTTCAAAAAATAAAGATTTTATTGCATGAAAACATCGATAATTTTTCGGTTCACAGAGTTAGGAGGTGATAATTTTTATTTTTCTGACCATGAGAAAATAGGATTAGAATGGATGAAAAAAATGATAGTGAAAATTAAATGTTTCTTCATGGAAGAGAAAAATCAAAATTCTAACCGCCTAATTTTGTGAACATAAAAATTGTCTCTTGTTAGACGCCATTTATAAAATCTTCATTTTTTAACAAATTCACGAGATGAACATGTTTCAAAATCGGCATTTGAATACACGGAAGAAAAGAAGGCTGAGACACACATTTTCAAATTCCAAACCAGCATATTTACAAGGGAGCCTTAACTTTAAAATAAAAAAATAATTCAAATGCCATCAGGATCGTCGATTCTGTCGGTGAAGGTTGTCCTCCTCAGTTTGAACTCTTAAACCACTGGCTTAAAACCCCGTGAGCCTCAGCCCATCTTTCTAAGATTATCATCGTCTTACCGAATGCTTTATATCTCTTTCTTAAACAATTTTTTACACAAAAAACGGTAAAATGTATAGCTAATAATGTGTAGGTAGTAAACGAAGGAAATGAACCGCGACGCAAGTTGTTTTTTATTCTTTTTAAGTTTTTGACTTCTGACCCTGTATATTGAGGTCAGTATTTCCTGGTGTCAAAGATTACATAAAAAATTTAGTTTTCCTAAACTTATTTTCGTTATTACATCCGCCTTACAGCATACAGTACAGTGTATCCCGGAAGCTTAACCCAACTCGAAAATAATACAGACCAAAACACATTTATTGACCTGCTCGGTACCTCTGATTTTGTTAATGATATTAAATCCATAATTACTTATTTTATCTGTCAAGCAGCGAATTAAGTTTTCGTTATTACTTTACAAGACAAAATGTTTCAACCAGTTTAGAATTTCTGAATTTTTTAGGAAATACTCTACTTTTAACATACTTTTTAACTGGTTGGTGTAGATAAAATTTCAGCAGTAGAGAATAAAAATATCAAAAACGCCAACTTTTTATCATTGAGTTGTCTACAAGAATTTCTCAAATTCAAATTGGAACAAATTTTTATGCTGCCATAATTTATGCATTTCTCCTCCTCATGTTTTCGCACAGAGAACACAATTAAGTAAAACAACTTTAACTAAAAAAATATAACCATTCGTTCAATTTTTTCTATATTTGTTGTTGCTTTGCCTATGTACATGTTATTTGCACCAATAACTTAACACTTGCATAGTGCGGCTCTATTACAAATAAAAATTATACCGGTCCGACCGGGACCGGACCGATAACACCGGTTCGGTCCCGGTCCGGTCTCGGTCCAGTAAAAAAATATCGGTCCGGTTTCGGTCCAAGCTTATCGGTCTTCGGTCCGGTCCCGGTCCTCTGCTGGACCGGACCGGACCGGACCATTGAGAACACTAACTAGGACCCTAGATGAAGGATCCATTCACAGTTCAACTTATATATGGCGCCGTGGTGTGGCGATAGATTCGCCAAATTTGAATGTTTTTAAATTTTAAACCGATCATAACTTTTGAAATCTTGTGCGGATTTTTAAAACACTTCCAAAAAATCATGAAAAAGAGTTCAACTTTCGTATGCCATGAAATATTTATGGTTTGAATTTTTGTCAAAATTTTGCATTTTCTTGTTCCTGAGGATTAGCCGAAAAAATCTCAAAAAATAAAAATTCAATTTTTATGTATTTATTTCTTAAAATTAAGACCTCTAGTTGTATTGTAATCATTTGTTCTCAAAATTTTGAAAATCCCCCCGAAACTGAAAAAAGTAATAGAGGTTCGAAGTCTGTCGGAAACGGAGATTCTTAAATTTGGCGCCACGCCACGGCGCCAAGTATGAGTTACACGGAAATATGCATGATCCTTCATCTAGGGTCCAAGTAGATTTTTTTTAATAATGGCGCCCTAGACCCGACAAGCAGTCGGGAACTTTCCCTTGTCAGAGTTTATTAAAGATGATCTTGGATCTAGATACACTAAAAACTCAGTACCGGCGTGGGGCTGCTATTAATGAAATGGCTGAGTCTGGAAGCCAATATTTCAAAAGTCAATATGTGACCGTAATATAAGTTCTTGTATAAGTCGAAATAAGCTGATAGTTTAATCTGCCCAGTATTCATTAATATTAGACATAAACCGAGCCAACTTGAAGACAGGAAATCATTGAATTAAATTCGGTCAATTCGTATCCATAAATTTTTGGTGTGGCAAATTTCGCAAAAATGTTGTCCACCTATGTGGAGCTCTTGTTAATCTTGCAAAACGTATATTTCGACCATTTCCCACTTTTGTACAAGCTACCCTTTGTAATCAGACGCGTGCAAGGGAAAGGAATAAGGGTGGCAAAAGTGACGCGTCGCTTTGACCTGGTTGTCTCACTTTTCCCTGGATTTGTCTTCGCCGCAGCCGTGTTCCTCCTCATTGTAGCGATTTTGCTGAGATTCCCCTGGTGTGCAATCCGATGGGGGATCCGGCAATTTTGGCGTGGCTGTTGCTCTGCGTCATCTGCTTTTGCGGCCTCGTCTTCTACACGGTGTTGATGTGGTTTTATCAGAAGGAAGCGATTGCCATGTGTAATGAGGTGTTAAGGTGTGAAGAAAAATTAAGAAAAGGTATGGCTCATTTGTTAAAATGTGCTGTTTTTGTGTGCGTTTCTTGTGGAGAATGTATGGTCGCAGATTTTGACAAAATTTTCTGTAGTGGCTATCGGGCACTACTTTTATTTCCGCAAATTTGGTAGAAATATTTGGATCCTAAGAGAAGAAAGCATGGCCTAAAGTTGGCACATTTCATACTTTAGAAATTTACCGAGCGCTTTCTCCATGCAAATTTCTGCCCAAACCGGGGCATTAGGAGATCGTTTCTTTTTGCAAGTAGTGTACCCTAAATTGTCCTATCTTATTAGTTTGCAATCATGTGAGCATACCTGTTCACTTTCATTCATTTGAGTGATGATAATGCTGAATGCTAGTATAAATAATAGTAAATTCCTTGCCAGATGAATGAAATGAAATGAAGGATTCCGTCAGTTCAGACGAATGAATGGGAACAAAAGGATTTTTCACCCCTTTCAGTTTTCACCCTATGATTAATATTAGAAGTAAGAAATGAAGTCAAATAAAATGAAGCCGAAAGAAAGTGAATGATTGTGAATTAAAATCTTCATTCAGCAATCGAGATGACTTTTGATTGAAAATATTGTTTTTGAACAGGTTTGCATGCAACTTCGAACCACCCAACTTCGAACTCGCCCCGTTTTGAAAAGGCGTTTCTCCTCTTGGGAAAACTCACGATCTGGACTGCTTACTTCTTTACCCCTGTTGCCGCGATTATCTCGATATTCACCAAAATCGACCCGCTGCTCCCATTTTTTGAGTTAACCCTCTCCATGATTCCCCCACTCCGCAAGGTTTTTCTGTACTTCGCCTTCAACTCTGAAATTCTGTTTCAACTGGCCATGTTCGCCACGAGGGTGGTCTGCGTTACGGTGTTTGGATATGAGGCTTTCCGCTTTTTAGGGTTCTGCGTCGGAATGACAATTGTTCTCGGGAATATGACCGTTTCCTTGGTATCAAACTTGGCCCTCTTAATGGACAGACTTCAATCTGCAATAATTCACCGTGGGTTAAGGATTCATTTAAAATTTTATAAAGTTGTGCTCATAATATTTCAAAGTTTGGAGGCCCCAATGAAGCTCACGGCGAGTTTGGCCATCATCGCGGGTACGGTGGCCGTCTCGGGGTGCACGTTCCTCGTGGTCAGGCTGCACGGCGTGAACGAAGTTTATTTTACACTTTTCAACAGTTTGATCATTTTGGGTTCGGTAATTTCGACAAAAATAATTTTGGACACGTTGGGAAATCTGTATGTTACTTCGGTCAAGGTGTTGTTTCATTTTAGAAAAATTGAGGCATTCCCAGAAATGGGGGCACATAGGAGAAAAGTGTACTTGAACGAGTTACGTTGCTTAAAGGCAATCTCTATCCCGGTGGGGTTGGGAATGGCTCGATTCTCTAGCATGACGCAGAAGGTGAAGACTCAAATATTGATGCACATGTTCGAAAATTGTATTAATTTATTGATTGCGTTTTGATATGAATGACCGAACTAAATTTGTGTTGATCGTAACGATTTTACTATATGATAAGTTTGGTATCTGTTGCCGATTAGAATAATGATTTCATGGATATTGCATTTTCAAAAACCACATATTTTTGGTCCTAGACAGTTGCTTTATCATATTGAATTGCATAGTCACCATTTGTTTAATTTTTGAATGTTATCGACCCTTCTCTCAAGTATGATTTAATTAGTCACTCACAATTAATCCCAACTATCTGGGATTAATTTTTTCAAAATTTGAGCAACATTGGGTTTTTGCCGTACGTTTAAGACAGAGAGTTTAGCATACATTGGTTTCCCCTGTGCAACATTTAAGAATATGCATTAATAAATAAGCTAAAATGAGGGATGGATTATATATTAATCATAACTGGTAGCTAACAATAATAGCTCATAAATATTTAGTTGTCTCTACACATGTACTGCTTTTGTCTGCAAAATATAGACTTCAACTTAATCCTTACCATGTCACAGGGTTGAGTGTTCTCTCGCGTTAATAACAAATATCGATTGACCATTACATTGCAACTATTCCTGCAAAACAATATCGGCTATTTACTGGATTTCCGTCCACATTGTCGCCTGTCCTGTACAAATAAAAAAAACTATCTAAATATTGATGAACCTTACCATAGTTTTGTAGACCGAAATTATCGGCTGTGAGAGACGATACTTCGTCATTAAAACCATGCTAGAACACAGTCCTTTCTGTATTTTTAGCTTGCTTCGCAGATTAAAATTCTAACCAAAATGGGACAGCAGCTATCTTAATAAACTCAAAATAATCGGAGGTGTTGTATGCATGAATAAGGTTCAGGTTTTTTTAAAAAACCAAGTGATCTTCTACCAGAAGTATAGAAATATGAAGTATAGTACTTAATATTTAATTGTGCCTTGGTCGGGGTTTAAAGAAACTAGAAAACAATTTAAGTGAATAGTGCCGTATACGTGTATACTTTACTTAAGCTGGATTTTATTTCCAACAACAATTAACTACACTTAATTCAGCTGTCAAGACCATTCAGAGCTCTGTAGTAACAGGAGTTGATTGGTGATTTACTATAATTACAAATTAATGAGAGGCAACAAATACGAAGAATTCTTACCCTTGTCCACCTACCACGACGACTAAAACTTGAATGAAAAGTCGTCGTACTGCCGTACGAAGATTTATACCACGACGCGCATCCACTCTTTCCCTCTCTGACAGCACCATGGCAACTCACCCCGCATCAAGGGGTAATTGTACACATGCTAACATACAAAAATGTCATACGTACAATATTTTGCATTTAACATTTTTATCACTTTCTCCGAAGCCTAATTAAACCAACATTATTTCAGTTTCAAACTAAAAATCTGCAAATACGTAGAAATGGTATACAGAAATCCGGTTACAATAGAGCAATTTTAAGGTTTGTTGCGACGAATATCGTCCAGCAAAATGAATAGAGTAAGTCCCGTTCTACTCACGTTTTTTTACCAAGCAGTCAAATGTATGTGGCATCGTGAAAATGTATTTCACGGATGCGACCTTGATTTCCTCTCAGGAGGGAGTGTGTCAAACTTTCCCCAATTGCAATACAAAATAATCACTCACCACGACCCATACATCCCTCAACTGATCGACCAATTCGTTCTGAACGGTTCGTTAACCGAAAACATTGATGACCAGGAGGTAACGAACCCACAACGTTATAGATTTCGAACCCGCATAATATTCGTAGAGTTACCCGAGTCGATTAAACCGTCCAAACATAATAATCCCCTGTTAGGGATTATCGTTTTCCCCCAGCTCAGTATATATTTCCTCAAATCAATTTATTTTACCATCAGTAAGAAAGCATGAGATTAATCGTCTCTTCCACAATGATTGTTGGTATCGTCATTTTGATCGATCTGCTCATATAGCAGAGCACAAAGTCGTTCACCGCGAGAGGGAGGCCTGTTTGTCTTACGGACCGGATCTCTCTCAGAAACAACTTTCTATTGAAACGTCGCCACACTCGTCCCGCCACTCGTTTCAATTCTTTCACGTAGGTTAGCGACTTGTCTGAAAATACGGCCATTAAACTTAGCCCTAGGAGAAAGGCGGCTCCGATTGTAAGAGCTCCATAGATGAGGAGGAGAATTATGTACCACGGGGCACCATTGCGGATGAGGGATATCAAGCCGATGTTCAAAATTATGGAGAATCCTGTGATTAAGGAAACAAGGAAGAATCCACCTTGACTTTGGAGGCTGTGAGCGGTTCCCATGATGATACGGATCTAGAAGACCACAAATAAATATTTCTGCTCCATGCCAGAGTTATCCAGCTATGTAAATTTTCTGCACAGTTGTACCTGAGAAATGAAATAACATTTCACGAGGACAAATATTTGTCCTCCTGAAATGTTGGTGCATTAAACTATTTAAAAATTGGGATAGATTAGAACTAGTTAAATTTTACTTGTGGCATATCGTTACTGTAATTCGTTTGCTTTATATATTTAAATGAAAACTAGGGAAATTTCTTAGATGCCGGTCGATTCGTGTGTGATTCTAGCATTGATGTTTCGGTGTCAGGAAAAATAAGCTTTGGATATTAAATGCCCTAATTCTCACCTACTAGCTAGACAAAAAAATCAGAGCAAACGACTCACATATTCAACTTCCGTGCACTCAAAATAAAATCCGACTCAAATCAATTCCGGGCGGTGTCACTATGTGACTTAACCGCATTGGAATTAAATTAACACGCGCGCGGATATAATATTCATAATTCGTCACCTCAACGGAGTTGTTTGTTAAAATGAGGATAACAAGATCCTCACCACGCTGTTACGATAGTTCGCGCGCATTTAATTTCGGAGACAATATTATTTCCGTGGCCGTTATGTTCGTTATCACTGGAGGACGGTTATGATTTTTTGTGGATATTAACACCGCTTTGCTAAGAGTGTGCAAAATTAACTTTCCTAAGTTTTTCCAACATTCTTCAATATTTCATTGTCAACTGGAAATATTCAGCTTAAGTGCAGAACACTTGAATTGATGAAAATTCTCAAAAGCCGGAAATAAAAACTTACCTGACGATAGCTACTCAAAGAGTGATCCTTGTTTAGCCATAATCGGTCAATTACCAATTGCAACGTGGCGTTCATCAGTCTTGCGCCAAAGTTTACGACAAAGCAAATCAAACATAGGAACCGAATTACCTCCATGCATGCCATCAAAGTCACGATATACCGACCAAAGAAGAGTGTACTTCGAACCAGGAGTGCGTCACCAAGCCGGTGTTGATTGATTATGGATTTGACTAACAGCACGATGTGGTTGGCTGGATCAATCCCAAACCAGACAAGGGTAAGGACTCCGACAGGTGTAAAGTAATACAGTATTGGGAAACAGGTCCGAGCAAAGAAGCAAAGTGGATCCGTGGAGCGTTTACTACAAATTCCATTAAACACATTTCAAAAAATACTTTATGTATTACAACTTTACAAATTCATTTTCGTCGCCCTCTTAACGCATAATTAGTCATTTTATAAGAAATTTTTAATCCGGGTAAGAGTATAAGGTCGTCTTGGGAAATTGTGGTTGCGCGGGTGCTGGAGGGTCGATTCCGGAAAATGATTGATTTTCTTTCTGCGGGGTAAAATCGGTGGTCGTTTTGAGCGTGAACGAAATGTCACATTTGAAGCCTTCTAAAACTTATCGATATAATGCAATGCGTAATTCTGGATTTTTCAATTTTGAATTCAACTTGGACTTCTGAATTCAGTGTTTTTGAGTTTTTTAACCGCTAAATTCCTCCTCCCACACGGCAAAATACTTACGACGAAACCAAACTTTTGTATTTATTTGTTCAAGTTAAATAGTTAATCGATAAATTTTAGTGTGCAGTATTGTACATTGGAAAGCAAACCGTAATTCTCCTCATCCAGAATTAGATCGAAAATACTAGAAAAAATTGAATAATCGTACAAATTTCTTACCTAACTTTCCCCAAACTTTGTACATATTCCATCCTCTCGAATATTGCGATAAGCCAGTTTTCCGCGCTCCTTAAATCACCCACATACCTGATGCAGCCAAAGTATGCTCCCCCACAAAGACAGAAGCCAAACGTGGTGGCAATATAACACCCGAATTTTTGTATCCAGGCAACAATCCCCTCCTTGTGACCAATCCCACCGGAAATATTCATCTTTAGTGCCCACAACCCGAAAATTCCTGCCAGCACGGCGATTGCCCCCAACAAGAAGGGAACTCGGTCCCAAAAATAGGAATATTTTCGTCGAACCAGAACAATCCTTCCCTGTCTGGGACTCCAATCTATGGCGAGTTTGTAACCGAAAGGGTATCCATCCAGGAAATATTTTTGGTACTGGGATAGAACTCTACACTCCTGAGCAAAGTAGTGAAAAGTTGGGGGAGATTTATTTACAAGCATTTTGAATTTTTAGACGTCAAGTAGAGAGTAGAACCATTAAAGAAATATTGTTTTCAAAAGCATGATTGCCTTAGTTCGTTAGAAATGTTTTGTCCATAAGACATGAGCAAAGGTTAATCGGAATTTTTTAAGTTAGCAAAATTAATTGAACTCGACCAATTACGAGATAAAATTCCAATTTAATCCAATCTTGCTTGGAAAACATTTAATAAGATGGAACAAACAAATTGTAAAAGAAATGAAAAAATAGGATGAAATGTCTTGATGCTAAATTTATTTATGCTATGCGAAAGCTTCCAATATTGCTATTCAAAATGATATTTTATTCAGAAAAGACATGTTTTTTTAAAGAGCTTCATCTTTGCTGGAACAGTATTACGATTACATAACTCAAAATTTTTAATTTGTAGTGCACTAATATTGCAATTGCTAGTAATTTCCTCATCATTCTTGATGGTTAAAGGAAATATTTGCTGACAAATTTAACAATGACTGTAATAAAGCCACCCGTTGCTTAAATTCCCGTGTCGCATAATCTAACAAGAAAATTTAAATTGTAAGTATATATATTTAAATTTGAATGAATTTAAGATGATAATTTTTGTCAGTTAGTATTACGGACTGCTCAATTTGTGTGTTGCGTTGTGCAATAAACTTGCTGAACGAAAAATAATGACAACAAGGAGTGTCATACATATTTACAAATATTTGCCAAGATTGTGATGTGATGTGGAATAATGGGTGAGAAATGTGTTTTTGATTTGCCACTTGTAATGTAGTTCAGCCGGGATGGATTGTCGTTCTAAATTCAATAAGTACGTCGTCATCATCAGTCTGATAACTAAAACGAATTCATAAATATATTACATAATTTCGTATGTAAATATGCAACTTTGGAGGTAAATGGGTAGCTTCCTGCTGTAAACTAAATACCCAGAAGCTTGTGTAATACCTGATTTGGGAATCGTTAGCATCTAAATAGCTTTTTGTGGTACTAAAAGTAGCATTTAATTTTACTTGGGAGATTTTATATAGGTCGTTTGTACCAATTTTATCTATTGATCTGAAAATAATTCTTTTAAAATGGGAATTTCCAACAGATCCAGAACCAGAAGTTTTTGTTAAGATACAAATTTATTTCTTATTGTCAGAAAAGTATTTAAACGAATGGGGCGAATTTTGAGTAATCTTCTTCACGCCGTCGCGCCATAAAATTTCGTACATACTTCTTTTTAGTACCTATATATACCATCTAATCATGTTTTTTCATCTCCCACCGATTTTCATGTTTGATGGCTCAAAATTTGCGTAATATTTAGTAGATCAATAATCCGTAATAATATTGGGGGGGCGCCGAACCCGTTTTTGAGATAGAAGCCAATATGTGCGAATTTTTTGCAAATTTTGAGAAATTTGGTTTTTATCTCAAAATCGTCAAAATTGGATCTAATACCACCGGAAATAATTTAAAACATCATTTTGGACCAGAATTTGGCCACTGCCTCGAATTCGGGCCCCATTTTCCAATTTGCAGGATGTTGCAAAATAATTGCAATTCTCGTATTAATTAGAACACGATCGAAATATAGAATTTATTAAAGGTTATTAATGCATTGTTTAGTGATAGCCTTAATTACTGAATTACTGAAAATATATTAGCCAATTAAATATATGTGATTATAAGATTAAACTTTTAGTTACACTGCGCTTGCAAAATCTCAATTTGAAATGAATCAGACAATTTAAAGCAGCTTGATTTGAATTATGCCTGCAGTTGTTTTGGTTAGCTCCGCATGTAGCACAAGTTCACTTATTAATTTGCTAGATCTTTCTTAGATTGTTTGATTTGATTGGCATAATCTCTTGGATTTGGCGAGATAATCAAGATGAGCTTCTGTCAATTTGAGCATGCAGGAACTGATGACGACTTTTTGCTAATAATTTAAAATTTTGTTAACCACTCCAGACGTTGTTAATAAGTCATAAGACATATCGAAGAATATTTGGCCACTGCCTTGAATTTAGATACCCTCTTGACAAATTCCGGTAAAAATATTGTAAGGGACCGCTTGAGCCAGCTCGAATATAAAGCTGATATCAACTTTTATGATACAACTGATTTATTAGATAAGTTGTTACTAAATAGGAATATTGTAACTAATTCAGAATTATGTTAATCACGCGTAGACTTAACTGAATCATGTTTTTGTCGTGGCTAACTCGAAATTTTGTAAACCTATTTGAAAGGTTGTTAGTAACGCGACAACTTGTTTCAAAAACGTTTAAGAAAAATGAGAAACTCAACTCGACTCTGTTTCCTGTTCGGGATTGTGTTCATTCTACTTGCAATGTTTTGTAAGATAACTTAATTGATAACTTACTGTACATAACATAAATTGTTACAATGGGTGTGCCAGGCTGTCTGATTTTTTTGCAATACGTGAATTTCGTAACATCTAAGTATGTTGCTAAATACAAAATACCAATCACTTTTAGTTCGAAACTCAGCTCAGGTCGCAAAACTCAATTTTTATAGTTTCTAACAAAAAAATCGCTTTTCTTTTCTACAGCTCTGTCATTTTGCAAATTTGGACTTTATCGATTACGATATAATAAATCCATTTTTAAATTAATTTATTGTAAAAAATTTGCGTTTCTTTGCGTACCTGAACTAGCGTTATTTGCATTTAGTTATAAGATACGTTCAATTATATATGTTGCAATTTGCAACATCAGGTTTGTTTTGCCAGTTGCATATACCGTAAAAGTTCAAATAGTAGCCGGGGGTTACTATTTACAAAATTGGCGCCTGGGACCCAGCTACAACATGTTTAAGCCTAAGGCTACTACTTGAACAAGGTCACTATTTGAACAACGGCTAATATTTGAGCTTTCACGGTAAGAAGGAACAAGAATGTTAGAAAATTTAGCATTGAAAACAAATACAAAAATATGCTTGCATGTATTTCTATTTTAGGTGTGGGGACTAATGGAGACGCATTTGACGACTGCTATTATCCCTGCTGTCGTCCATGCAAGTCGAGTCTGTGCTACTCAAAGTGCATGGACAAGTGCGCCCCACTGACGAGAGGATGATTCAGAATAAATTGTGGAGATTGTCATGGTACCGAATTTGCCAAATTGCCAAATTAGTTTTAAATTGATGTGTAGTTAATCGATTTGAACGAATAAAAACATATTATGTGGGTGGTATGGTAGTGGAATTGGTGATATACCATTTCTTTAAAATTACGAATAATTAACAGTAAATTTAATTTTGTTTGGAATGGACTTTTATGCATTATGTATGCATAAAAACATTATTAGTCGCTCAAAGAGAAGCTCTTTAACTTAAAGACTTTAAGTAATATTTTATTTGGTTCTCAGCGCATCATAACAAAATTGCGCAAGTAGAAATTTAGCATCCAGAAGGATCTCCAGACCCGGCGAGCCCAAAGGCCCGTCGGACATTCCCATAAATTTGGAACCTCTTCTGGGCCAGACCCGGGTTTGCCCCGTCACACTCCAACGCACCGTTTATGGCTCTCGTGGAGGATCCGAACTGTCCATGTTGAGCGCCTCCCCTGTCGTGCACGTTTTTCCTGTAGGAGAAAACGTATCAATAAATAAATCTCTGTGCTATAATTAAGTTGCATCGGCCACTTTTTGTGATCACTTTGTCCGTCCGTCAGTCCGTCGACAGCAGGATATCTCCAGAACACCTCAACATAATCAAACGTAGATTTCACGTTGGTGCTTCCAATGTCAAATTCTTGGTAGAGCTCGATATTGGGGACAATCAGATAACCCCCCATAATTCAGGCGGGTGTGGTCCAAAATTTAATTTACACTTAAGTTTTATGAAGGGTGTCGTTTTGAAGTTATTTTGACCATGAGATCGAGAAGGTCAATATTTTTGACGTAATGACCGTGTGGAAGAGGTCAAACACTAAAACTACGTAATTTTCATATGAGTTTAATTTTACATTGTCTGACGCCACTTTGTTACGTTCGGTCTCGATAAATTATTCTCGACTTACCCCCAGAACCACCAAGCGGTTGCCCACGCCGTCGACTCATCTCTTGCCACCATATCGGGATCATTGACGAGTCGGTCATCCCCGAAAATGTCTCTGGACGCGGTTTGATAATTCCATTCGCACCAACTGAGTTGAATATACCCGCGACCGTAGTAGTACTGCCCGGGCGCGTCGCATCCTGGTTGTCGGTTGCTGTTCGGACACTGCGTCTGCGCACAAGCGTACTCCTTCTTGGCGCGAAGACCGTCCGACTCGTGCAGAAATTGGGCCAGAGCCATGGCGGATTCCTGTATCGAGGTTATCCGACCCCAGCGAGCGGCGTGCCGGACAAAGTTGTCGAACTGGGCTTGAGATGGGGCCGGGTACCCGTTATTCGTCACACCGGCACTGAATTGAGCCCGGGTGGGCATATTGGCACCTGAAATTATTAATGGTGGGGGTGAATCGATCCGACAATATCCGATCAGGACGGACGAGTTTTATATCGGGTCGCTTACTAGAATTGGGATATAATCCGACCCGACCGAAAGGATATTGTCGGTTCGGATCGGGTAGATTACATGTTACAGTCGGGTCGGATACAAAATATTGTAATAATTCGCATCATCCGACCCTACCGGTTAATCTGAACGTTTACAATAACACGAAATTTATCCGATCCAATCCGACAATATCATTCTGTAGGATTGGATTGTGTGCAATTAATAGTCGACGGTCGGATCGGATTCTGAACCATAATTGCAATAAACCGGTATGCACGATAATTAATTAGATAGCTTACCGCCATTGTCTGGGGGTGGAGTGCGACTACAGCAAGTGTATTTTTTGCCCCCTTGACACCATTCAGTCGCAGTCGTGTCACGGTCATACTGGTCACACCCCGTGACCGCCCAACTGTCCAGCTGACACCCTGTCTGCCAACAATCCCCCAGAACCGAGGGAGCCGTCAGGCCTAAAATCAGAAAAATTAGTGCAAACATGTTTTTGCAAAGTTTCTTTCTTGTCTGATGAGTGAATGATCATCTCTGTGCGGATGGCAGGCTTTTTATACGGGTTTTGGCACAATAAATTTAATCCATGAATTACACAGGTAAGTTCTGCGAATTGTGGAAAAATAAGGCAGATTTATTTAGAAGGAGGTCTGATCCAATTGGATTATGCTGATTAATTTTATTGATGTTTGTCACAAATGACTCGACTTCTTTGGCAGAAATTTATGCGACGTGACGCGAAGTGATAAATAAATATGTAAATAATTCCGGGTAATACTGTTGTAAAAAATAGAGTGCAGGGGTGTGTTGTTGATCCGGGTGACGAAATTTTTATTATGATGATCTGCCCGTCATCACTCCAAAGTTTGCGAATTTATTGGTATGAACGACGATTAAATGTAAATTTCGGGGAGTACAATGAATGGCAGTGATTTGGCATTTGAAATAAAGTAAACTTTTCCTCACTCTTTCCACTTAAACTTCCGCGTAAGCCAATTAATTTATTACTGTTTCTCAGTAATAAGTTGTATAAAGATTGAAAACATATTAGCATATTGTAGCATGTACTTAAGTACTAAATTGTCCGGTGATATCATTAATTGGGATTAGCCCAGTTATTTTATTACCTCGGGATTTGTGGGCGTGAATTAGGCATGAAGTAGAAATTGAAGAATGGTAAGTCATTAATTGGTTAGGCCGATTGATTGTTGGTCGACCTTGATATTTTATTTTTACTTTTACGAGAAATGTTTGCAAGACAAGAAAAATTGCAATTTATACATTAATGGAGCACCACAGGATTGAAAACATTGCAGAAAAGTCATTCCATAAATTTTAGCACCATGACTACGCAAATCAATTAAAACCCCGATGAGGTTGGCGAAACTTGAAATTAACAAATTATGCGTTTTTTTACCTGAAGATGTTTATGCCAAAGGCGCTAGTGCCTTTAATTATTTATGATACTTAGGATTTGTGCCCAACGACTAGGATAAATGTTTATCGATAATAAATTGTTTAGTTGTGCCATGGATTTTTTTTATTTCGACATGCTGCCGTAATTGCTAACCTTTGAAACTTTGTTGTCACTAAAGTATACTTTATTCCATGGTCAAAATTATCTGCAGACAAGTTCATCGTTGACGAGGTTTGACGACACAGATAGATCGAGTTAAGTATTTTTCTGAAAAAAAAACTTGAGCTTTGGCATAAACGCGTATGATTTTTTATAATTTTAAAGTGTAGAATTATGTGTAGGTCTTAGTTGTATTGCTTCTAGGAATACAAATTTGTATAAGTATGCGAAATTATGCAGCTTTTTCCTACAATAGAACTCTGCCAGCTTATGTTCTTCGAGTTGTATAAATATGCACATTTTCACTCATTTGACTGATTACGATACTGCCAATAAGTGGGTATGAATTTCTTCCTTTCATTTGGATGACATTGAATGATCGATTCCCTCGTTTTCAGATAAATAGGAATAATAGAAATAATAAACACTTGAGTAAGTTAGTCTGCACATTTTTTAAATTGAGCTAAAATTCGAAATGTACCGAAAAATTCTGATCACAGCTGAAAAATATATTTAGAAATTGCGTCATAGGCAAACCCCCGCATTGAAAAATACTACTTCGATCAGCAATCCTTCAATTTTAAAATAAATTTTAATCGGACTTCTAATTTGAGACGTGACGTGATACTGATGTCTCTCCTCCCTAGGTAACGAAATTCGAAAATTATTTCATAACCAGCAATTAAAATCCAATTAATTCAATTACACAATACGCACTAAGTTGTTAGTACCATATTGAAATAAATACGCTTTGTATCCCACTAATCCCACACGGGTCAAAAATAGAAGGAAAACTTGTCACAAGACAGAAACTAAACTTGGAAATTTATTTAGAAATGCGGTTGCATTCGAGCTTGCATCATCACATCGGAAGCAATTTATTTGGTCAGCTCACTTAAAAATAACGTTACCAATTTAAAAAGTATATATACTCTAAATTATATATAAAGTAAACTATACTAAATCTAGAGTAAATTTTACTCTTTATCCAGTTATTATTATTCAGTATTTTTATTATTTTTAAGTGCCTTAATATGTTTCACTCTCGGACCTTAAAAATAATCCGGCTTGCGATGAAAATTTACTCTTCATTGGGAAGTAATCCGTACAAATGGGATTCAGATCGGGGTCACTTTTCTGTTTGTGAAACTTGGAGAAGGAAATTTACCTTTTTTGTGGCCGTGTTTCACACCTTTGCCCACTTGTGTTTTTTGCTGTGGGGACTTGTTCAACATTCGCAGGAAAACGAGCCCTCTTTTCCAACGGCGGTGTGGCTCTGGATCTGGATTATCGGGATCTGGCTCCTTGTAACGTTTTACAATGGGTGGACAAAAAAGTGGGAGGTGGTCGCGTTATTTAAGGGGGTGAAACTTCTAACTGGGAGACTTGAGAGGGGTAAGAACACTACAGAATTTATAAAAATGCATTTTTTACTGATGATCTTTCAGTCGATATTTCAAGCACAAGTACCTGTTCACTTTCATTCATTTGAGCGACTATGATGGATTTCCTTCCATGTGAATGACAAAATGAATGAATGGTTCCCTCATTTCAGACTAATTAACGAGAATGATTCTTCACTGTATGCTTAATACATGGGGCGAAGTAATAAATCAGGTCAAGTGGAGTGAAATAAAAGAAGTTGCAAGAAAATTGAATGAATGTGAATGAAAATCTTGGCTCATAAGTCGGGATGACTTATGAAATAATTTTTTGAATAGGTATGATTTTATGGGTGTGATATTCACTTTCCTTGCGTTATTAAGTAGCGCAAGCTACTTTATGCGATCGGTTAGTTAGTCTGTCCGTCCGTCTGTCCGTCAACACTAAAACTCGAGAACGGTTAGTCGCAGCGACCTGAAATTTTTAACACATGTTCTTCACGGGGGTGGAGTGACACCCTATTAAGGGGGTGTGGCCACTTTGTCGACATCATGTCGAAAAACGTCGCCATGCCCTTATTTCTGCATTTTTTGGACGATTTGCATGAAATTTGGGCAAAACATGTTTTTTGGTGTTGTCGACATGTCACAATATGGCGATTAAGGTTTTGACGACAAATTTTGTCGCCATGCCCTAATTTCGGTATTTTGCGGTCAATATGCATGAAATTTAGGCAAAACATGTTTTTCTGTTGTCTACATGTCGCAGTATATAGCATGTGGTCAATTAATTAATTAATCAATCAGTCAATCAATTAATTAATCAATCAATCATTAATCAATTAATTAATCAATCTGTCAATTAATTAATTAATCAATCATTACTCAATCAATTAATCAATTAATCAATCAATCAGTCAATCAATTAATTAATTGATTACTTAATTACTTTAATTAATTAATTTAATTAATTTGAGCTTTATAGCGCAAATTAATTCTCATCATTCTCAGCATTCTCAGCATTATTGCGCTACTTATGTATCGTGCTTTGCCGCACTTTATTGATTATTAATGGTTTTGTTCAATTCTATTTATTTATTTCAGATTTATTGAAGTTAAAAATTGGAGACATTATTCATTCATGATTCAGTTATTTAAAATTTGAAGATAAATCTTTACACATTTTATCCCATAGTTGTCTTATTTTTGGAAGAATTTCTCAATGTATCCGATGAATTAAGCATACGTGGAAAAATGAATAACATTATTATTCACTCATTCTTCTCGAATATGGAATGACTTAACATTTATTCAATTCTCATTCAATCAGAAATGTTGAAAAACGTAGGCACTCATTAGCCTTGAGTTTACTAAAGAGCGAATAATTTATTAATTCTTTACTAAATGAATGAATATGAACGGCTAGGTAGCTGTGCCCGCCTCTGAATGTTTTGTTGGTTTGTAGTTAACTAATCGCGAATTTCACAATTTTCAGAATATCCAGCCATAAAAATGAAGAGCATATTGTGGAAATTTAATTCCGTTGACGTCCATTTTATCGCCGTTATCTGGATATGTTTCACGTATATCGTTGCAGTTTCGACAATGTTTTTCGTCGTCCCGACACGATCTCAATATTTTTATTCTCTTGTTGCGACTGATAAAAGTGACAAAATAGACGTAGCGTTTATAATGTTTCTCGGATTTGAAGTCTATGCCAAGACCTCGCAGTCGTTCATGATGGCGATGGAGTCATTCTCCATATTTCCGACCCTTCCTCCGACGTCTTTTTGGCTGAACACTCTAACAAGGTAGGTTAGTTACACACTCTTAAAAATAATTTTACTGTAAATGCCTTTCTCAACTTTGTACACATTTTATAGTTTTACACTCTTAAAAATGTAACTGTCTGGCAAAGTATATAATTGCACTATGATTTCTATAGCAAGGAAACTGTACTAAACCCAGAGGAACGTTAACTCGATACAAAGAAATATTTACTAAACGTTTCTTATGGTTTACTTAATTTACAATTTTGAGTGCATTTAAGTACTTTTTATAAGTTTAAGTATGCCTTTAAACGTGCAAGTTTGATAATTTTATTTCAGAGTTTGCCCACAGATTTCAGTTTGTGGAAAGATCGCAATTTTTCAAAAGTTTCAGATCCTAACGACCTACTACAATCAGGCCTCAATCTGGCTTCTAGCTCCGGTTTTGTGCGTCTTCATTCCAGCCGGTTTGGTCATATCGTGCGCCCTCGCGTCCATTCGGTTCCACAGTTTTCTCCCCTTCTTCGAATACCTCCCACTTCCAATTTTGTCCAACAATGGGGTCGTAATTCTCGCTGTGACGTTGCTCCCTTCCGCCGCCATTTATGAAGCATCCAACAAACTTTGTACTAAACTTCGTGCCGAAGGGAAACCAGAAAAAGTTTTACGAAGACGGTTAGTCGCCCTGCACCCATTTGGTGTAAGAATTGGTTCAATCAGTAAAATTAGAAAGATAGCGATCCTGCTGAGCTATAATTTTGTAGCGAATTATATTTTCACCCTGTTGATAACCTTTCCAGCAGAGAAAGTTACTCGGTAGTTTGTTAATAGTGCAGTACTTGGGATTGTGCATTGCTGCGCATGATGGCCATAAATTTATTAACTGTTAATGTAATAAATGTCAGAGGTGGAGACAGCAACGGCCAGAATGTTAACATTAGTCGAGGAAATTGGTGTCGTGTAATGGGGAGTCGGGCTGTTATTGGTTGTAGGATAGGAATATCTAAGGCAGTAGATTTTTTGTGCAATTTGACTGTTTTAAATAATTTAAAGATTTGGGAAAGAGAAAGTTCAGTTTGTTTGGTTATGCGAAATAAGACGTTGTTGTGAGTACGCCAATTATGTTTTTAAATGATGTACAATTTTCTTGTGCAATGTAGACCTAACAGAGTGGTCAATGTAATAAATCATACCATAGCCATTAATTAATTGTAAACATTTGTAAATAATTAAAAATTTTAACGTGTTAAGATGCTTAATGTGCGAATAACGTGTTTAGTTTTTTGGGGTTTACTGTTTTTCTTCTGTCGTAACTTTTATGAGATTCAGGTTTTGTCGGTCTTTACTCAATAAGTGTGAGAGTGCAAGAGTTAACTTTCTAATGTTATATTTTACCCGCATTTTTATAAACCTACAAAAAATCCGTATTTCTGTATACCACACCCACTTCTCGACTACAAAAATAAAAATCATTGCAAATTGAAGTGATCCGTTCAAATAAAATATTGAGCTTAAATGCCTCAACAAAATAAAAGCATCATTTCCATCCGTGGTCCTAAGCTCTTTTCCCTCTCTTTCAATTTCGGCCGACTCAAGTCTGAAATCGTGATATCTTATGCGGTCTGTATAAGTAGAAATCCCACTTTCTAACAAGACACTATGCAAAGCCATGGCTTTTCTGGCCAGGGCGAATTTGAAACTTGCAAACGACATTTTAACATGACCAAACGGAAATTGTTGGCATTTATAGGAATCATGTTGCCCCTCCACTTTCTGTAAATCAATATTGATTTGCAACCTTTCCATGAAAACTGGGACAAAAGTTCTAATCCGGCTGTCAAAGTATCCTAGCTTTGAGAGATTTTGCCATTGAATGAACATATGATCAGAGACATATTTCGTATTCCGGATGATTTGGAAGGATAAAGTCTTCCGTCCCGTTATTCCAAATCTTTTCAGTTCCATAAAAAATACGGATTAGTTTCGCTGAGGGACATTGGCAGGTTAATATTTGCCGAATAGACGACCACTTTTTGCGAAGAATTTATAAACTGACCGACATTCTCGTAGCGGAATGGTTTCGCAGGTGCGATAATATTTGTAGTAATGCAACCCTCGTACACCCCAGAGATCAGCAGCGTGAGCGCAACGAATGTGACATGACCCCGCGAAAAGCTCCGGATGGGTTCCCGTAGCAACAGAGAGGAGGTAGTAAGACGCCGATAGCCAAGTGGTAACATATTTGTAGAAGGAAGAAGGTTTGTTTTTGCCAGGATTTCGAGTAGAGTTAGAAATCACAAGGAAAACTAGAAACATCCCAATCCATACACTTGAATCGAATGGGGTAAACCAGACCCTCAGCGATGTCTGGAAGCGGACGTATGGTCTGCAATACTTGACGAATGCTTGAACCTCATCGTCCCAACGAATTCTCGAGGAAAACCCGAATCTATCCATGCCCGTAATTACATCGCGATTTCGGCATTAACTGAAACCAGGTACGGAGTAAAGTTAAGAGTTCTAGCTAGAAAAACGACTTCCTCTACGTACCTATGACACAAATTAATAGATGTGTCCTGATATCGGGCACGTATTCCATCCATTAAAGCATGACAGCTGGGAAGGTCCTTCGTACCAGGGAGTTTTACGGTAACGGGAAATCCTCTATGGTTAGTATCCGGAGGAAATAGCGGGGTAGAGTAGAGGTGACCGAAAACAAAATGTTGGTTTAGAATGGGTTCGAATTGTTGGAGTTGTCTCACGTAAGAGTACCGAATTGGGATGTTTTCTAGTTTTACAGAATCATTAGCGTAAGAATTCATTTGTAGTAGCATGAGGTATACAGAAAACGAGTGTATGAGGCAGTCGTAACACTTTACGCTTGGTATCAGGTTGTCTCGAATTACCAAAACAAATATGAAATCTGGTCTGAGAATGAGATGGGCCAGGGAAGGGACGAATCCACCCATTCTTATTTCGTAGTCAAAATATATTTCATTCTCACTCTTCGTAACAATTATACTTTTGGAAAGGAGGGCGATCCCCAGGTTGCCATTGTATCGAGACACTAAAGTCAAGTATGTAAACGAAGATGATTGCACTATCCGTAATTCTCTGCTAAAAATTACTAATGAATTTCGGCTAGTACGATGGGAACCTTTGCTAATTAATAAATCTTCAATTTTTTCGACACTGATACCCTGATTAACCCTGATGTGCAGAATGCACCCATCGATATCTCGTCGTGAGGTTACAACTAGCGCCAATAAATATTGCCAGATGCAAATTATATATAGTTTGTGGGAAGTTTGGAAGTATTTATGATGCATGGTGATACTTGAGAGATAAAACTTCATGTATGTACAACGAAGTACGGCTAATTATCAAACAAGATTAAATTAAATATGGTTCAGTCCTTGAAACTGTGACGAAAGGTTAAAAAATAAAATCTTCTTCCATAAATCAAGCATCTCGTACGAGAAGTTGGGTTTAAATCATGTTCTGATATTCTAAAATACTCTGGAAGGATTTTACAACAGTACTTAAAAGTATCGATTGATACCACAATAGCATAGCGTGTCATTAGATGTAGAATTTAATAAATTATTCAAGAAGTAAGAAAAACAATTTGCTGATGGATTTGTACCAGTCCCATCATTATGACCAAAAATTTAAACAAGTGTTATTGTCATATTCAATTTAAAACCAGTCCGGTCACAATCGGAGATAACCACCTAACACTTACGCATTATGAGTGCATATCAGAATCAATCAGCAATCCTTGAATTTTTGAAAACGGGGTAAAATTCGAAAAATACCGGCAATTTGAAAAATTCCGATAGCTGTAAATGTACTGAAATTCTTTTAACAGGCAAAAAATACGGTAATCCTTATTTCTGTGCGTGAGCAATTTGAAATCTCCAATTTTGACCTCAAAGTTATTCCTTAAGTAAATATCAGAATCGATTAGCAATCCTTGAATTTCAAAATAAGTTCTAAACGTTCTTCTAATTTGGGAAGTTACGTGATACGGACTTCTTTACTCGCGTGCTGACGAAACTGCAAAATTAGTTGAAAACCAGTAATTAAAATCCAATCAATCCAATTAGGTTATACAATCCCAATCTGTTTGTAGTGTTTAAGTAAATAACTACGTTTCATACCCTAAACACGCAGTTCAAAATATGCCCAAAAACTTGTCATAAGACACAAACTAAATTTGGAAATCTATTTAGAAATGTGTTTGACTTCGTGCAATCATCTTCGACTCGGACAAAATGTATTGAGCTTATAATTTTAAATACTGAAAATGTTGTCAATTAATTTAAGAAGCAATTAACGGCATAAGCCGAACAAGCCGACAATGCGTTCCAATAGTTTATGCCCTTTTCCCTAAAAAAACAAAGAGTGCTACAAAATATTGTTTGATGTTGTAAAAGATAACGTCAAAAACTATAATCCTTCTCAAATCATACTAGATTTCGAGGCTGCGGCAATTGATTCTACAAACCCCATGTTCACAAAGACAATAATTGACAATTATTCCTCCTATACCGTTTCACAACACTCGGACCTTAAACATTACTCGAATTTCGATGAAAATTTACCCTTCGTTGGGAAGCAATCCATACAAATGGGATTCAAACCGGGGCCACTTTTCCGTTTGCGAAACTTGGAGAAGGAAATTTACCTTTTTTGTGGCCGTGCTGCACACCTTTGTCCACTTATGTTTTTTGCTGTGGCGACTGGTTCAACATTCGCAGGAGTCCTCTTTTCCAACTGCGGTGTGGCTCTGGATCTGGATTTTAAAAATATTTACATTTGTGTTGTCCACGATACTTGTGTGATCATACCCAGTAGAAATCTCAACTTTTTTGGAATTTTGAATCTTTTCGAAAAATTCATCGGCAGTAAAAATTCCTCAAAATTCGAGAATCTCAGAAAAGTTGAGATTGTAACGGGGTATGATCACACAAGTACCTGAGATCACAAAAATATTTTCAAAATCCGAACAAAATTGGATTTTTGAAGTTGGCCAATTTGGTGCCTTTCACCACTCTCAGGGGGTATGGCGCGCGCAAATGTGGCAATGGAGTCAAACCACTTTAGGGTTATCCATCCATCGCCTGGGGGACTTGATCTGATCTGATCAAGATCTGAGAGGCACATGTGGAGGGCCTCTCCTCCTGAGAGTGTATTTAAATTGTATTGCAGAGGTGGACCACAGATTCCGATTTCGGAAAAGATCGCGATTTATCAGAAGTTTCAGATCCTAACGACCTACTACAACGAGGCCTCAATCTGGCTTCTAGCCCCGGTTTTGTGCGTCTTCATTCCAGCCGGTTTGGTCATCTCGTGCGCCTTTGCGTCCATTGGGTTCCACAGTTTCCTCCCCTTTTTCGAATACCTCCCATTTCCAGTATTGTCCAACAACGGGGTCGTTATTCTCGCCGTAACGTTACTCCCTTCTGCCGCTATTTATGAGGCATCCAATAAACTCTGTCTTAAAATTCGTGCGGAAGGGAAACCCGAAAAAGTTTTAAGAAGACGAATATTCGCCCTGCACCCATTCGGAGTAAGGATTGGTGCAATCAGTAAAATTAGAAAAATTGCGATCCTGCTGAGCTATAATTTTATAGCGAATTATATTTTCACCCTGTTGATAACCTTTCCAGCAGAGAAAGTTACCCGGTAATTAATTATGATGGAGTGCGAACATAAATAAATAGAGATACGGGATGTTGACAACAACTCATAGCACTATTTATCACCAGAAACCTCGCGTTGTTTTTTAAAAATAGGTGAACAATTTTCACAAGAATCTGTCGGCATTAACGCTGTTATCAGTCAGTAAATTTCCATCCTTGGACTTTTGGAGGTATGCATATGTTCACGAGTTGAACGAAATATTAGTTAAGCTTTAATGAGTAATAATTATGCAGTCAAAGAAATGATATAGATAAGTTAGTTCTTTGCCTGGATTTGAGAGACACCGCATTTAACACATTTCCACTAATAATCTTAGTTTATTCATGTATTTTTGTGCACATTTCCTGTTAACTTCAACATAATTAATAACCTTTAATCTTGCCAACCTTTCCCGTTAATAAATATGAAAATATCATTCATTCATTTATTCGTTCATTTTCTAATTTCATTTGATTTTAGCATGCTTTAGCAGGAATTATGTCCAATACCTCAAAGCAACTGATTACTGCATTAGCAGAATTCGAACCGTAACTTTGGCGCACAAGCTTAAGATAACTAATAGTGTCTAAATTGCCATGAAATTATTACCGAATCTGATTTTCATGGGGGCACATGACCTGAAAACCCTTTTCAACACATTCCTCCGTATTTTATTACTATTCGCCGCACAACTCTTCCGAAATTTAAATAAACATTTCGTCGACCATTTATTCACAAACCCGGCAGACGTGCCGAACACAATCGTGAACACAGTGGACACATTAGTTCCCAAAGGGAAGAATAAATTGCGAACGTGATCATGTAATTTAGTGCCCAGCAAAATGGTTAAACTCGTTCCCAAAACATTCATAACGACCACACCCACAAGCACCGAGGGAAAAGATACCTTACGCAGGCAAAGGGTAATTTGCGCTGCCAGAATGTGCAGCTGGTTGTAAATCCGTAACGAGGAAGTCAGCCGTACCACAAGAAATGATTCACCCGACCTGTAATATAAACGAAATTGGATAAGGTGTATAAGGGCTTGAAACACACCTTGAAAATATTTAGCATGGAAGAGGGATAACTCCTACAGAAATATCGAACAATTTTGATAAGCACCTTCTCTATGCTGGATAAATGCGTGTAATCTTAATCCTCTTCAATGGCCCACCTCATGTTTGGGTAAAAAATTCACTCGGAACTGATTTATGTTCAGAGAAATTTTATTTGAACGACCGCACAGTGGGCCAGGACATGTGATTTGGTGGCCATTAACTGAGTGTGAGCTACAGGGTAAATTCTATACCAGATGAACAGAGTATGAAGCCATTAACATTGTTGCGAACTGTCATCAATTGATAAACTCCAGCTTTAAAGTAACAGGGTTCTAAAGTTCTGAGAAAGCATTGGAGTAAGTGGGCACAAGTTTGGATAAGCGGCACTGCTCGGCACCGGCTGCTCCGGCTTATTTTTTGCGACGATTATTTTCTTTTGGTCTTGTTGTTTGCGAAACAGACCCGACATCGTCCACCTTTTTGAAATTTCAAAATTTACGGCGTCATAAAACGAACCAGATTGTACTTCTTTTTTTGGTTCAAAAAGCTTTATAAACCGTGAAAGTTGATAATAAAAAAGAAGAAATCTCAAGTCACCCCACCCATGGATTTTATTTTGTTTCATTTTGCCCCAGTCTCACTTATGACAGAGCGATAGCACTTAAGAGGACGGGTGACTATGGAAGATCCAAACTCAACTCATTTTTCACCTTTTTTTAAAATAGCTGGCATTTCAACAATATTGGATGGATTTTCTTCATTATTGATGAAAAATGATCTGAATGAGTTGTATTTACAGATTCGTTACGAATTTTAATTTTTCCACATTTACAAATATTTACGCTCTAACGGCAAAAGTCATAAGGCCAAATCTCACATAGCCCCATAAATGGGGTATCGTTGGAAAGGTCTTGGCGGGGGGACTAAGAATATATATACTTTGTGGGATCTGGGGCCACCCCTGAGTATTTAGAGACCGATCAATATTTTTGAATTTTAGTTTTCCAGGTATGTGCAGGTTAACACAGGAGGAGATAGAGAGCTAACACAGCAGTAGACCAATGAAAACTCAATAAAATTCATCGGCCTCTACCTAATCTGGGGGTGGTCCCAGACCCCACAAAGTATATATATTCTGAATCCTCCCGCCGAGACCTTTTCAACGGTACACCATTTATGGGGCTACTTGAGACATTCAGGCTTAATTGTATTTTTGGCCAAAATTTATGATACCTGGCCCACTGTGGACCGGTTTGTGAAGTCTTCATCAGGTCGTGTTCAGAGTTAAGATTAAGTGCAAACTGCGTCATGAATCTCCGTATTAATCATGACTATCGATGTGTCCTTCGCCCAAAAAATTAGGGTAGAATAGGTTTCCATAATTGTGAATAACGCTCAGTAGTCTATGCTCAATTTTAAATTTCGCAAAAATTATCCTATTTAACTTGTGTCTTGCGTGCTCTTTACAATTGCCGTTAAATTCTCTATTACCACATACAAAGACGCAGTGTAATTTAATAACTTTTGTATTTTGTCTTACTTTATTATCAATATTTACAGAATATATTCTTTTCATACCTATTTCATAAAAGAATGTTCACAAATTCCCATAACTATCAACCAGTGAGAAATATATTCAGACAAAATTAATTTTGACTTTTTAATTTTCGCAGTTCTAAAATTTTACCAATTCGTATTTGCATTTGTCATTTGTCGCCAACCAATAAACAGCTTTGTGTTGTAACTCCTACCGACTTTTATTTCTCGTGAAACGTATACCATTGAAAGAAAAAAATTGCATTGGACGAATTTAATTATGTATAATTTTTACGAAAACTGTTAGAAATAATTCTTTCAAGCATCCATCATATCGTCATTACCTGAAATAAAACTATGTTCAACCCTGGAGCACCCTCACACTAGGAAGTGCCAGCAGAAGGTCTATCGTTTGTTCCAGGATTATCACCATGTACGTGCTCATAAGGGATTTCTTGACATCGAAGAAATTGTGTCCATTCAAGCCAACATAGTATTTCAGTGGTTGCATTGCTCCAAGCGTTTTCTTCCACTGTGCAGACTCCCTTGTGAATGAGTTAATCCCCTTCTTCCACTGAAACAAGGTTTCGACAGAATTTTCGTGTATCCTGATTCCCACGGCTAGCAGAGTCACGATCAAGTTCAACACGACGAACGCACCGAACGGAAACATGATGTATATCCCCAAAGCCATGGAACTATGGACGAACCGAATTGCACAAAAGTTGAGGCAGGTAGAGATAACTAGTCCAATGGCCATCAAGAGGAAAATCCGTGTCGCTAGATTTTTTTCTATTTCTTGGTTGAGGATTCGAATTTGGTGAAAGCGGCGTATTTGTGGAGGGAGTGTTCCCGCCGCTGAACCAACAGACCTGAATTATTGAATGAGAGCTTCACTGTTGGGTTAACTTGATGGATTGGTGACTTTTAACAAAATGACAATTAGGAAAGAGGCTAAACACCAATATCCCGCTTCTCGTGAGGTCACTACGTTTCTTACACTGCAAGAATAGCAAAAATGTGCAAGAAACTGTATGACATCTAAATATGCAGCCTCTATATTGTGGCGAAAATAAGTGTAGTGAACCCAGAACAAGTTTAATCATCTTGTAAAAAGCAAGACGGTCCCTTACCCTGATTCCATCAGGTTCTCCACAATTTTTGCATACAAACGTGCTGGTATCACCATGACGACTATCAAGAAAGCTATCATCCTGTACACCTCGGCAAATAGAACGTATACCAGCAAAATTCGAAGCAGAATTATGGGAAAACTATCCACAGAGATGGAGAAGGGTAGAATGTCTTCTAAAACAAATTTGTAGACGTCCCGTCTTTCAATTCCCGTGGCCATGACAAGGCTTGGAAGAGTGGCCGCGAATGGCAGCGGTGTGAGGGCGACGAAGAGCGTCAGTCCTGCAACGAAAGGTTTTCACGGATAGGTGAAGACATTTATTATGTTTTATAATTAATTAACGTCACTACCATGATTATCACTAATTGTAGCTAATTTATTCTTTCAAGTTAATTTCAAGCAATTATTCTTTTGTAGCTAAAGATTTTCTATGGATGGGATGGGTTACGAGACAACGTAATTCGGGTTGTATATAAAATACAAGTTGACTTGACTTGCTGAATTTAATGTGATCCACCACCCAACGCTCTAGGTCGAATAGGATTTATGAAATGTAGAAATAATTTCAACCTTACCAAACTTATCCAACCGGCCATCCTCCATAACCAAACTAGGCATCTCAATTCCAAACATGTTTTTGATTCTCGATCCACCCGCTTGCGAAATGTGCTGGCTGATTTTTCGCCATTAACATTAGAATCCTTCCCGATTTTTCGCCTTGTGGCGACGGTTAGAGTACCTTCTTTTACACAGGGCCCAAAACTTTTCGATTGGTTGCAAATAAAGGGCATTTGGGTGGTTGCCTAACTTTCTCAATGTTAACCGCCGCTTAGAATGAAAACTTGGAATTGAATTTCTCAAGAGAAATTTCGCATGAGATTCGTGAAATTTCGTGGAATTTCTCATGAGATTTACTTTTCATGCCAAATTCCGTTTATAATCATCATCTGCAGGGCTGGCTGAGTGAAAAAATTTGTGGTCCGGCGGGATCGGGATCGGCGTCGACGAAATCTATCGTCATTAATAATGATAATTTTGAATGAAATTTATCGATACATTTTTCTGGAACGTTTTTGAACTGTATTTTTATCGTATTTAACGTACTTTCGGGGACTGTGTTTTATATTTTCCATAACCTCCAGTTTATGAACTTTAACGCTGCACAGCCAACTTTTTGAATTTTTCAGTTTCCGCACACTGCGGAAGAGTTCGTGGTGACGATTTTTCTGATGGTTTTTTACATTCTGGTGGCTAGCTATGAAGATAGGTGACCTAATTTTTTTAGGGAATTTCACTTTTCGGCATCCTAACGCCTAATGTTAACTTATGCTTTTTACTTTCTTTTTGCTATCAACTTTCACTTTACTTTCCCGTTACTTTCCTATCGGTAATTTTAAGTTCAGGTGAAAGCCAGTACTTTCACCATGCTATCACCTTTTCCTTTCTCTTTAACGAGGTAAAGTTAAAATTACAAAATTTAGATTTATAGCAAAATTAATGTCATCTTCGACCAATTTGTAAAAAACATCGAAATTGACCCAGCGTAGGGACGTTAGGACGATATTTCCAAATCGAACTATTGAGGTGGACTTGTTTCTAATTTCGACATTCACAATCGTTCATTCCGATTTTTTTAAACCGAATAAAACCCGATTTTCGATTTAACCGAAAACCTGTTTACAAGTTTCAAGAAAACGGGTTTTGTAAATTTTGCGCACCCGTAGACCGGTTATCGATTTAATATTTCTTATTATTGAGATAAAAATTAATTTTTTATTAATTTTTAAAATTTTGAAGTAAAAATAAAAAATGCAAAATTTTTATTTTTAAGAGATTTTTAAGATTTTTTCGCCGAATTTCCACGCGTAAAAAAAATCTCAAAATTTTGACAAAAATTGAAACAATCAATATTTTGAAAAACTTGATTGCATACTAAAGTTGAACTATTTTTCATGATGTCTGGAAATTTTTTTGAAAATCCACCCAGGATTTCAAAAGTTATGGCGGTCTTAAAAATAAAAACCTACAAATTTGGCGAATTTGGTGCCACGCCACGGCGTCAAATATGAGTTTTACACGGAAATAAGAATGGATCCTTCATTTATGGTCCTAGTAGATTCTAAAAAACATAGTGGGTACCCTGGACACGAACGACAGGTCGTGAGTATCCCTTGGGAGCCCCCCCCCCCCAACACCCAATCCTGACTACGCCGCTGCCCGGCAGGACGTGAACGATTGGGGAAAATTGAGGCAACAGTAAAAGACGTGCCAATTTTAATAGCTTCTCAGCGCTGAACACGAATTTGATGCTACAATGCTAACCTGTGACAAACTAATGACCATGTGAAGGAGGTCAAAAGTCCCGAATGTTGAAAAGAGTCGGGCGTTAATTTTAACAGGTTTCGTACCCTAAAAATTGTAGGGTAAAAAATAATATAATTCATTTTGAATATAACACACCGGTTGCATGCGTTTCTTTTATTTATTTGTAATATTTGCAACTGAAACAATCAAATTGATTTTAGTTAATCCACCCTTAAAAAAGCACATTTATTTGTCATATACATTAACCTTTAACCAAACTAGTTAAAATACTAATTCGATAGTTAAATACAATAACTATCGAATTAGTATTGTAACTAGTTTAACGAAAAATTTCCTGTTTTAAAGAATCATAGGGAAACATGAAATATGATTTGAAAATGGTAAATATCATGGTCTTTGGACATATTTTAAGAATGATGGAAACATGATTGTAAACCTTTAGCTGTCGTTGTTAAGGGTTCGGTTGTAGGAGGGGCACTTCAGTCTGCTTGGTTATTTATTAAGCTTTGACCTATATTTCTCCACTAAACCGGGTATTTCTTCGAATTCTAGGAATGAAACTACAAGATGCTATAATTTGCAATGCTACAATTACTATCATTCGGACAATCCAGTTACTTATTTCTCCATGAGCAACAAGTTAATGAGTCTGTCGACGCAAAACTGCCAAATTACGAATGCTGACAACCCATCGAAAAATTTGCCATCTCCCATCCCCACTTTTAAGGGAGGACACGACGTCAAAAACTTCTTAAACCAAGGATTCCGTGACTGCAGACTTTCCATGTTTTCGGAAAACTTTACACTCGCAAGGTAGGATTTACTCTGAGAATGCAGCGTGACATGGATCATTATAAAGAAGTCGAATCCCATCAAGTAGAAGAATGCAAAAACGCCCAGACTGATATTGTCCCAGGATGTTATGATCACGTAGAGTGAGATTACTTGACACACGATGCACAGCAGGACGAAGAGGTTGTTGAGAGGCTTCCGCATGAGAGCGTTGTTCAGGTTTTGAAATACTTGTGCGACACGAAAACCCGCTAATCCATGGTCAAGTTGTCTAAATGTTGGGACGCATTTTAGTAATGATTATGACACCAGATGTATTTACAGACTTATGGTTGAACTTTTAAAAGAAGACACTACCGTTCGTTCAAAATTAATTTGCAGTAAAGTCCTCGAAATTTTTTAAAATGTCAAATTTTTGATTGTCATTGAAAACGCTTAAAAATCAGGTGGAAAATAATGTATTTCTCAAAATCGTCGGCCAAAGAATGTTCAAGATTTTGTACTGCGTAATAATTTCGAATGAACAGTAAGTATTGAAAACTTGTCAACCTTTATCCTTCGCTCGTACTCAGGTGAGCGTAAAATTACGATCAATTTCTCGCCGTAAAAGTAAGGCTTAATTGAACATGAATATTAGGTCACACCAACCATCGTCCTCCGAGATCACTAAGGATGGTTGACCAGTTTTCAAAAATTAGTGTCTTCTTTTTAAAAATTCAACCATAATGTTCTATTGCGTCATGTTTTATTAGTCACCAAGAGAACGTTAAAGCCTCTCACCTTTCAATCGTTTTGATCCACAATTCCACCATTACCGCGGGATAAAGAAAAATTCGTTTGATCGCGGTAACAATCACTGCTGCTACCGAGAGCCCGACGGAACCCTGTGCCAAGCCATTGAGTAGACGGACCCACAACGCAGCGTTTTGGTCGCCCAATCCATCGCGACACTCGAGGATTAAGGTGTTCGCAATTGAGGGTGGCATGCAGGGTCGAAATAATCCAAGCATTCCGAGCACAATAGGGACGGCAAATAATGAAAACTTTGAAGCATCGAGGTGAGAAAGGATGCTGATTTTCGTGTAGTTTGAGGCGCCTGAAATTTAACTTAAAGCTCAGTAACCCGAATCGGACTGACCAATTGTCAAGGCAGGGTTTCCCAAGGTGTCTAGAGAGTCTAAGCTTTACGATACATGCTAAAGCTACTTTCGAAATTAGCCTCGTGGTTATTTTGTTCTTATAGAAAATGGAAAATAAGACATTTTTGTTCTTTCATATTTTTCGAAAAAGTGAGCGTATTACCTGTTAAAAAACATTGAAATTTTTACTATTTTACAAATACCTTCAGGTTAACTAGAAAAATTTCAATGTTTTCTAACAGGTCACAAGGTCACTTTTTTGAAAAATATGAAAGAACATAAACGTCTTATTTTTCGATTTTCTATAATAAAAAAATTACCACCAGGCTAATTTTGACAGTGGCTTTAGCATGCATTGTGAAGAATAGGCTGTCCAAAGACCCTCAGTTACTCCCATCAAAATCGTTAATACAAATTTCTTACTCACCTTCGCCCAAACATTTGGATTCAATCCAGGCACAAGTTTTCATAACTTGTAGTAGTTCCCTTCGCCGGAATAGGAGACACAAGTGGATCCCAAGCACCATACTGTGCTTACTTAGAAAGAAAAATGAAATCACTTTTTGCCAAACCTGCAGACTTTCTGTCCCATTTGAGAGATAGATATTTTCATAAAACCAAAACGCATATGTGACATTGTGGAAGAAAAATATGAAAGCGGTGGAAACGTAGATGGCCCAATGTTTTATTTTGTTAATGACGGACAAACCCTGGCCTCCAAATTCTGAAATTATCGGGATGGCAAACGACTTTGTCAACCACTTAGTAGTTGAGGTCATCGCGGGCAGATATGAAGTTTCCGAGTGCGATACTGGGCTTGCCAGTTTTCGTAAAAAGTTATCCATTTTGCAAAAATTTTGAAAAAAAGTGGACCAGAGAGTTTTCACCAGCGAAATCTGTTTTAAAATGGGGAAGGAAATTGTATAGCTGGCAAGCTTATTGAAAAAATAGGGAAATGAAATGCGTCACCTCAATTATCGTAATCTGTCGATTTGAGTATAACAACGGTTATTAAGTAAAATCGCACAATATGATGGATTAAATCTTTTGGTAGCAGTGGACGAGACAGTTTTCACTACTGTTTAAAGCAGAAATTCCAAGAAATCAGTCAACAAATCGATATGTAATAAAAATACGAAATGAGCCGTGTCAATGAATTACGGTAATCCGACTACTTCGTGTTTAAAAGGACTTGTTATTAAAATCCTGCAGCATGGTGATTAAGGAAATGGAAATCGATTCAGTAATTTTATTGCCACTCTTTTTTCTTGACGGGCGACTTTTACTTAGGCGACCGTCTATTTAGGAAATGTGAACGGAAATTATGGCTTAAAGAGTTCTGTTAATGACAGATACGATTTTTGAAGCATCAAAAAAATACACAGGAAAGACAACTTAATTTTACTCCATGTGGCGTTTTATCAAGTTTCGTAGAAGTATTAATGAACTATCTATAAGTAAGACTTTATGGAATGGATAAATGCTGTTTTTCACACAAAATTCAAATGCTGGGGATAATCTGTTTCTATATTTGGAAAGAACAGGGGTCGCGCCAGTTTTGAGTTTGTAGCCAAAATTTACTTTTGGGGGCAAAAAACTTTTTTTTTAATGATGGCCCAAGAAGCAATTGGACAAATGTGTCGTTTGTCTAAATCAGTGTGAGAGAATGTTAAGTGAAATGTGACGAGCTTTTATTGGGTTGGGTAAATTATTAGTGATTTACGCAGAAGGTTGAATCCGACAGTTTTTAGGATATTAGGTATTAAATGTTTAAATACCTAATCTCCTAAAACTCGTAAAATCACCTAAAACTCGTATTTACGAATTTTGTTTAATAATTGGAAAGCGGAGAAGCGGTTCACTTTATTGGTGAATATTTCACCCATTAGTTATCAAGAGGTGTGCATTAGTTTATCCGTTAAAATAGTTTACTAGGAATTTGAAACGTCCAATTACTTAGAATACGTAATCGATGCACGACACGAGTTGAGATATTATTGTTTTAACGAGCATGTATGTACGACGATTATCAACTACATACGTACGCTTTCTAAAAGTTTTCGGAATTCTGTTAACGGCGAAGTCTGGCATGTATTAAATATGTATAACAATCGAGATTAAGAAAACATAGGAATTGTAAAAGCTATCGATCCTGCAGCCAGGTACTATTTGTATTGCATCAATTTTTTACTTGACAACAGCAAAATTAGTCGAGACATGTAAACCAACACGGGCAAATAAAGTGTTTGTAAGAGAAATATATATGTATAAGCCTGAATTTTGGACTTGAGTTGTTCATTCGTTATAAATTCAAGTAAATCCATGTGTGTAAAAAATCTTCTGAGAAAATGTGGTTAGGTTTAAATCGTCCACGCGGAGTTCTTCTATTTCCAGGAAATAAAAGGCGCACGGCATCTACGTTGAATCATTTTCGCATGGTTTTATCGCGAAATAAGTAAATAATTTACTCAACTTAACTCGAGTAAAGGCAGCCTCGTAAGGCAAGCAACATTTGCTCGGTAAACTATGGGGTTTGAGGTAACTTTAATTTTCCTGTCTGTATGAATCCTTAACTATTTTCAAACTGATCATAAATTTTTACGAATTCAGAATTCTAAATTACTAGTTCTAATGCGTTCATACACTAGCGTGGGTCATGAATTTTAAGCTACATAATTATTCTTACGCTTACCAACTGATGCTTCAATACTTAGCTTGACTTTGTACATAATAGGTTTTTCGTGCTTTTCCTGCATAAATTTTTAACTTTGAGCTTTACTTTTTTAATTCCGTATGTTACCCGTACAGATATCTTTAAAAACATGCACAAAATTCGTATTTCTGCATACCACCCCCACTTCTCGATTACAAAAAGAATGATTAATACAACCTGGACTGCAGTCTTCAAATAAAGCATTAACCTTAAATGCTTCAATTAAATAAAAGCATCTTTTCCATCTGTAGTATTATTTCTGTCTTTCAATTGTGGCCGACCCAATCCAAAAATTTGTGGGATACTTTGGAAACTGTTTTTATGGGGGGCTGGCTGTTTGGGAGATAAGTATTTTGATAGTTTCTAGATAGAGTAAAAAATAATGAGATTGTGCTAATTTGGTTATGAAGGTCAAACTTGAGTACTTTCAGGAGATAACCATCAGACATGGGTACATACAGGGTTTCCGAATCTTTTTCAATTATCTACTGCATTCATGCACATTATTACTCAACCATGATCATGTCACATGCATTGTAAAATATTAGGGACGAACACATCATCCATTGCCTTATCACAAATTAATTAAACTTGTGAACACGCAATGTCACAAATTGTTTAAACATAGTTTGAACCAATTTGTTGAATTTGATGGGTTAAGCCTTTTGGAGATAAGATAGAAACATGGCCGTATCTCAGTCCAAAAAAAAAACTACTCAATGTTTGCTATTTGTACCAATGAGAGTGACGCATTGAGTTGCAGATATAAAATACAATCGATTCTGGTAATATTAATCAGTCTATTTTCTAGACAAATCGTGTCGCAATGTGGCTCCGACTATTTTCCTTCTTGGTCTGTATCAATCTGACGCTCTGCTTCCTGCAGGAGATGACCTTCTACATGGAACCGGACTACGGCGGGAATGCCTTTCGATTCCGAACGAAGGAGCCAGATCTTACGGCTTACTGGCCCCTCTGGGGGGAGGTGAAGTGGTTGTGCGGCAATGGATAGTAAGCATCATTTGCACAATTTTAAACGAATACATGAGTTATGGTACTGGACCTGATGTCAAAAAATCGATGTTTTAGAAATCCTTCAAGTATGTGTTACTGGGCCTTAGAATATGGAAAAAAACCATTACCCCGGAATTTTTAAAATTTCGGGGGGCATGTCAGGGGGGGGAGTGGCTCCAATTGAGAACCCTCTTTTTCTCGACCGCAATTGCACCCACAAATCCCAAATTTCATAGGAACAAGCCTTGGGGCAATAAAATTGCGGACATTTTTCTGCTTTCTTTTGATAAATTAGATCATGGTGACCGTGTCTAGGTCAGTACTATAACTCATGCAGTAAATGACATTTCTGTTTGACTATGTTATTAATTTAGTTTCTAAAAAAATACTTTCTAACCTAATCTAACTTTCCCAGAACTGCAATTCAATGTAGAAACATAAATAATTCTATACAGCCTAAACAAAATTTTAATGAATCATTACTGCGCGGAGGGCATATATGACTCTACCGCGATAGTAATGATTTGGTATTAAAACAATACTATATGGTAAAAAAAGTAACACAAATTAGTGTTAAAATTATTACCAAAAAGTGTTATTTTATTACTAACTTTATACCAACGTGGTGTAAATTTTTAATTCCGTCACGGTATAGTCATATATCTACTCCGCTTGTTTTTTTTATTACCAAGTTGCTAAAAGTGTGCATACTCCTGTTTAATGATCTACAAAACCTCCTAGTAAAATGGTGTAATTCAAAAACTTATGGAGCTTTTAGACAAGTTTTTTTTAATGCAAGTGGGTTAGAACTGTATTTACCAGGGGGAAACCTTTTTGCTACGAGGTTTTTTGAACATTAAAATATGACTACCTATTTTAGGATTCTGCGACATGAGATTTTTTCATATTTTTATAGTTGGCAAGGATTCGGTGGGACAGGTTACACTGATGGGAGTACGTTTGCCTATAATTCGGGTGGAATGACTTGCACAAATACGTCGGTTAATTCAACAATGTCCATGCGATTTTTGGGACCCTTGGAAACAACAACGCCTTCTGTATCGATTTATAGCGGAAGTAGCTATGATCCAGCGGGTGGAACCGAACGCATTTTTACTAACTTAGCGGCCAACAGTTTCGGATTTGTCCCGACCTATATGGCTCTCACTGGAAGGTCGAATTGGACTGGATTTATAAATGAGGATTTCTCTGGAAACTCGACCTGCTTCTCAACCTCTGAGCTGGTGGCAGGGATAAGTTTGGAAGGAATCGAGATAAGGTCGTTAGTTCAGGGCTGCAACGCAATATATGAGAGCAAGTATGTTGATGTCGATAAGGTTTTGTGAACATAATTGAGTGAAGAGATAACCAGCCTGTGTTTAAAATGTAGGCCTGTGTATATGAGGAAACGAATATGTTAATAAAGCTGGTGCAAATTATGGAAACAAATGTTACAACAAAAATTCAAAGTAATATATACAGATTCATTTGTACGAATTTGTAATTTCAAAATGCATGCTTTCAGCCCTAGAATTTGTTCGGAATAACTAGAATTAATTTTTTACTTCGCTTTGGCTTTGTGTTACGGATGTGAAGGATTAGCGCAAAATTAATGCAATATTTTTGCTTTAATTAAAAATCTGCAGTGTAATACTGCAGATTACATAAACGCTTTTTATGTACTTAGGAGGGGAGCTTCACCACTTGCCACTCACAGAATCCGATGCCCTTTGGATATGTTGTAGTACTCCATGAGTGTACTAAAACCCTGAAACGGTTTGACTCCGTGGCCACATTTGCGCCCGCCACACCCACTCAAAGGTGCGAAAAACACGAAAAATACCCTGTTTTGGTTCATTAAAAAATCCGCCAAAAATTCAATTTTGATCAGATTTTAAAAAAATTACATATTCTTCATCTCAGATACTTGCTTTATGATATCCAATACCAAACTCAACTTTTTTGAAATTTTGATTTTTTCGAAGGCATACCCATAGTCAGAAAATTTTCGAAAATATCCAAAAAACTTAAAAAAATCATTTTGGTGTCGGATATTATCAAACAACTATCTGGGATCACGAAAATGCTTAAATTGCAGAAATCCGATCAAAATTGGATTTTTGGCGAATTTTTGAAGTTGATAATTTTCGTGTTTTCCGCACCTTTGAGTGGGTGTGGCGGGCGCAAATGTGGCCATGGAGTCAAACCGTTTCAGGGTTTCAGTACACTCATGGGGTACTACAACATATCCAAAGGGCATCGGATTCTGTGAGTGGCAAGTGGTGAAGCTCCCCTCCTTAATGCCAAAATTTGACCATAAGAACACGGTGACGGATGGACGGACATACGGACAGCACGAGTCAAGTAGCTGATATGAGGGCGTGTTAACAAATAATGATAAATAATTCAATTTATTTTATGATTAATCAACCCAGTCAATTACATATTCGTTATGTTTAACAAACAAATTCACCTGTACATCCTGCACTCTCAAGTAGATCTGCATCCCTTATCAATTTTTCGTAATTCCAATGCAATGTATCGAATCAATCAAAGCCAGTGTTTCTGCTGTTAAAAAACACCTGCACGAAATTAATGTGCAAAAATGGTTTTAAACGTTTAGTAAGGTCAATCCAAAATCCTGAATGGTGCAAGAAAAATAATTAATATGCTTTAGTTACAATTTATAAAGTTATGTCGCAACTTTTTACATTATTTAAGAAACCCTTCTTAAATTTTGTATATTTTCGTCATAATTTTTCGTCATAGATTTTGGTATCAAATTATTGTTCGTGGTTTATTTTTTATTAAGTAGCGCAAGCTACTTTATGCGATCGGTTAGTTAGTCTGTCCGTCTGTCCCTCTGTCAATACTATAACTCGAGAACCGTTTGTCGCAGCGACCTGAAAACTTTAACACATGTTCATCACGGGGGTGGGGTGACACCCTATTAAGGGGGTGTGGCCACTTTGTCAACATCTTGTCGAAAAACGTCGCCATGGCCTAAGTTCTGCATTTTTTGGGCGATTTGCATGAAATTTGGGCAAAACATGTTGTTTAGTGTTGTCCACATGTCGCAATATGGCGATTAAGGTTTCGAAACTTTTTTCGACAAATTTCGTCGCCATGGCCTAATTTCTGCATTTTTTGGGCGATTTGCATGAAATTTGGGAAAAAACATGTTTTTCGGTGTTGTCGACATGTCGCAATATGGCGACTAAGGTTTCGACGACAAATTTTGTCGCCATGCTTTAATTTCGGCATTCTGCGGTCGATATGCATGAAATTTGGGGAAAACATGTTTTTCGGTGTTGTCGACATGTCGCAATATGGCGACTAAGGTTTCGACGACAAATTTTGTCGCCATGCTTTAATTTCGGCATTCTGCGGCCAATATGCATGAAATTTAGGCAAAACATGTTTTTCTGTGTTGTCGACATGTCACAGTATAGAGCATGTGGTCAATTAATTAATTAATCAATCATTAATCAATTAATTACTCAATCAGTCAATCAATTAATTAATTAATCAATCATTAATCAATTAATTAATCAATCAATCAATCAATCAATTAATTAATTAATTAATTAAAGTAATTAATTGAGAATTAATTTGAGCTTTATAGCGCAAATTAATTCTCAGCATTCTCAGCATTTTCAGCATTATTGCGCTACTTATGTATCGTGCTTTGCCGCACTTTATTAGGTATATGATGATATAGCGGTCTCACTTCCTCGCCCAGTCTTGACTGGGCGACGAAGTGAAACCAGTGAAATAAAAGCTCGACCTCGAAAGAAAGTCGAATAATATTTTTAAATAAATTTGTTATGCAGCTCGCCAACAAACTGGTTGGAGTTCGCTACCTTCACCTCCAGCACCACCGTGCCCCGCTCTCTTGCACGCAGCTCCCAACTTCAAGTGAAAGTGCTGTAAAGCACACATTTTACGCAGCTGACATTTTACGTAGCATTTATACGCATTTGGGACATTTATTTGAGATAATCGATAGTAAATATTTGCAATCAAGTGTGTGTTTGTGTGCGTGTGTTTGTGTGAGTATTTTACTTATTTAATGAAGAGTCATGCAAGATGGAGATAATTAACAAATTTTAACAACAGCTACAAAGGTAGGATGGTAAAAAACAGTTTTATTTTCTAAGTGTGATGGTTACATGCAATATATGTACAAATGTAAATGCGCATATTTCATTGCAAAATATTTGCAAAATTAAGCTCTGTATGCTTAGTTCATTGATTATTTTAGATTTTAGTTATCATGATTTTCATTAATTGTTTTCTTTGTTTGTTTTTAAGTTAAAGATTCCGTCTAACTGCAACATTGTGTCTTACAGCGGAAAGAGAAAGTTACCAAGAGAGGAAAGTTAGCAGCTGCTGCTCCAACGAGCTCGCTCATCAACTAATGCAACAAGGTGCTGTGCAATATATACACACAAGTTTAATTTCGACAACTTTTAAGAACAGTTGCAAAATGTGAAAGTGAAAGTGACTTTAAGTAAAATGTACTTATTTTATAGTGAATATATTTAAAATTAGTCATTTTTATTTCCCAGAGGAGCCAAATCCTTTTGCTCCTCGCCGAGGAACAACCGGTGTGGTGGTGGTGGTGGTAACAACCTCGTCGAAAGTAGACTTCTTCAACGGTCCATTATGGAGTTTGACAACCAACAACTGAGCAATCCGATCCCCACGTTCAATTTCATGTGGAGCTTTCCCATGATTGATGAGCATAACACCCAAAGTTCCCTCGAAGTCTTCATCTACCACCCCGCCCAAAATGTCAATTTTATTTCGCAACGCTAACCCGGACCTTGGTTTAATCAAACCAACATGGCCATACGGTAATTTAACCTGAATTCCGATGTCCATCAATTTCATTTCCCCTGCTTTAAGTAATGCCCCTGATTGAGAGTACAGGTCGTAACCAGCAGATTGAGGATGCAACTTTGTGGGAAATTTGCTTTCGAAGGTCTTGCGAATAAAGTGTACCGTGCGATATTCATCTGGAAGGAGGTTAATATTTTTTATTAATATAATTATTAATATAATTAGTAGATATAATTATTGACTTATTTTTTTATATATTTAAAATATTTAGGAAATCTACATTCAATCCATATAATGGCGAGACACCATCAAAGCGGGGAACCAAAAATCATCAGGTAAAAGACAACTTTCTTTAGCTTTAAAAATCGAAGTCATAGCTACGTTACAAGATTTGACAAATTTTAATTTTCTTTGCAGTGACAGAGGTAAGCAGCGAAAAATCTGTGTATGTCCCAGTATATAATCGTTATTTAAAACTATTATAAGACCTTCCGAATTTTTGCAGATTCCCTGATTGGAATTTACTTGTTCAGCTTATGAAAGGTAAAGAAAAAATAGATTTTAGTATAAATTTGAAAAGATTTAGGGGATCCATGTAGTATAGTCAGGGTCTGTTTCAATCTTTGTTTGAAGAGTGTTACACGCCGCAACTAACGATTGAAAATATTTGAACGACAGGTTTGCCCCTGTGGTTTGATTCTTTCTGATGCAGACGTAAGCCTGACCGTTTTTTCGCCAGGTTTGTAATTTTAACCAAAAACCTTGGCCCAATTGACCTTCCCAGTGAACAATATTTTGTCCACTAGGATGGTCACTTCTTTCCCCTTCAGGAGCAAAATTAAGTGAAGTAGGACCTTTGTAGTTTGTCGGAGGTACATATGCTTCATAGATCTCCGGAGCCGATGAAAATGAGCATGCAACAGGAGTCGTAGTATAGGCAACAGGAACAAGCGCCGTCGAAGGAACTCCAGAAGGAGGAACAGTCTTGACTCTGGACCTCTTCTCCGCCGGAGACTTTTCTGCAATTAATAGCAATGAAAATTTAAAACTTAAATCAACTTTTTTGATTTTAACAACTGGCGCCAGTTTCTTTGATTTTGTTGCAGGTTCCTTTCCCTTTGATTTAGGCGCTGCAAACAACTCAAGTAAACTCCACAAGTTTGTGCCCTGTAAGTTAATTAATTTACAATTAAATTAAAAATAAGCCATAAATATTATACCTAATAAATCACAGTAAATATCTTACGTTTTTGCGAATGTTCATTTGCAGGAACAAAATCAGGATCCTCTTCTGGCTCAGATGGAGAATCATCATCGTCCTCCTCCTCGTCTTCTTCCTCCTCATCCTCATCAGTGAAAGGTCCGCTCGGTTCTTCCTCATCGTCCTCTACGACGAAACCAGCATCAATGACATCAGGCTGCCGACGATGAGAAAGAAAGAAAGCTCGTGCCTCCTCAGACTCTCGACTTCCTGGCTTCGCATCCTCTAACATTTTTCGTGCTCTTGCCACTGCATTTATTCCAGCTATAATTTAAAATATTGGTATTTATTAAAGACTTATAATTTATCAGCATTTAAAAAATTTTCTCAAAGCTGGTCAAGTTTCTTAAAATAATTTTATTTGTGTTCTAGGAAAACTTACCCTGCGACATTTCGGAGTTTGTAAAGTTTTTTTCTTATTTGGAAATCCTTTGCACTTAATGTTGAAACAACAACTAACCTGCTCATTACTTTGTAAGTTGCTTTTATACTCTTAATAATTTACAAAAAATTCCCAGATAAGTACATACCGTAAAAATTTAATAACTCCCTAGGGAATTACTAATTGAAATATTTAGAAAATATGAATAATAGTGGTAAGCGGTAATTAATATTTTTTACAGTAATGGAGTTGAAGTGATGGTATGTTTTATTATATGTCAACACATTCCTGCTATTAAAATAATGACGTCACACCGAGATATAAAAAAAGATGTTGTTATACATATTTGCTCACAAGCATTTTTAGAATACTCACTTCTGGATATAAACAACATTTTGCGTCGCATTTATTACGGCATCGGGATGAAAACAAGAGAAGATTATGTCAATACTGCACCATGTCATTCAGATCGTCAAAATTGTTGGAAGTACATATGAATACTTATCATAGATGTGAATATTGTGAATTCACTGCCAACATATTTGATCTTATAGAGCATAATGAAGCTCATAAAAGAGGAGTTATAAAAAAGATGAAATTTGCTCAAAGAGGAAGAGGGGTGCAACTAAATGCTTTCCCTTTCTCTGAAATAGAAGCCTTCAAAGGTTTCATGAAAACATACAGATTTAGGAATACAGACTTAGAATACGAATACAATATTATTTCCGTTCGAGATTTTTTTAATAGATTTAAGTTTAAAATTAATCAGATTCTTTTTCACAATGTTTCAGTTTATAATAACATTAAGTTTCAAATAACGCTTTTGTGTAAATTTAAACGTATGCATCCAAGCGTGGATGAAAGAGAGGTAGAATTTATGGAAACAACGGAACAATATTTTAATTCCTCTTTAAAAATTCTCCTTAGCCCCCTCTACATTAATCGCATTTTTGGTGACATGGTTAATGAAATTGATAACAATGTAGAAATTTTCGAACGAAATGGTAGCGGTTGGATATTAGATGAAGTGAAAGGCTGTGATATAAGAACAGCTCAGTTTGAAATACTAAAGGGTGGATGTTCTTGCGTCATTCCCAGCCATCTGAAAAACAAAAATGCAATTGTGAATCCCAATAATCAGGGAAAGGATTGCTTTGTTTCAGCTTTTCTAATCTGCATGCACGGAAATTCTATTGATAACAGGCATCGAGGAAGAATATCTCAATATGAAGGTTCTAAAACTCACTACGATTTCTCTTCGTTAAAGTTTCCAACTTCGTTGAAAGATATTATAATATTCGAAAAACGACACCAACATATTAAAATTGGTATAAATGTGTTTGGTATTGATCAAGATGATCAGCTTAACGTTTTACGATTAACACCTCATGCAAATAGCAGAGTGCATAAAATCATCAATATTCTATACATTCAGGATGAATTTAAGAAACATGGACATTACATGTCCATCCTTAATTTTTCTCGCTTGATTAATAAACAGGGACATCATCGAAAATTTGCTTGCTATAATTGCTTGAATACTTTCGGAGATGAAAAGCGTCTAGATTCACATCAGCAGTTGTGTTTTGAGTTTAGAACTCAAAAAATTTCTGTTCCATCAGTCGTTGATGGAAAAATTCCATTTTGCTCTTTCGATAGTAGAAAACTTAGTAATAAACTAAAGTGTAACTATGTGATGTATGCAGATTTTGAGGCGATACTTACAGATGATAATACAAGTACAACCTCCCTAGAAAAACACGAAATTTCAGGATATAACCTTGCAGTGATTGGGCCAAATAAGAAATTGGTTCATTTATCGGAATATCGTGGTCTAAATAGCTTTGACAAGTTTTTAGATGAAGTGAATCTACAAGCTAGCTTTTGCATACAAAGGAACAAATTCCATATTACTATGAAACCACTTTCTCCAGAGGAAGAATATGACTTTTCTATAGCTGAATCCTGCCACATTTGTGAGCGTGATTTTGATCATCAGTCAGCAATAGTTAGAGATCATGATCACAACACTGGATTATTTAGAGGAGCTGCTCATAGAGAATGTAATGCTTCGTATGTTCAAAAAGTCAAAATTCCAGTACTTATGCATAATTTTAGAAATTATGACTCTCATCTCATGTTAAGTTCAGCAACAAAATTTGGTATTGCGAATACTATAGCTATCCCTCAAAACTCTGAAAAATTTATAGGCATTATTTGCGAGAAATTCATCTTCATAGATTCATTCATGCATCTGTCAAAATCTTTGGATACTCTTGTCACAAACCTCCATTCAAAACCCGAAGGCTTTGACGACAAATTCGGTATAATGATACAACATTTTTCAAAAGAACAGGCTGTAAAACTCTCAAGAAAGGGTGTCTATCCATACTCCTATATGAGTTCTTGGGATAAATTTAAGGAAACTTCATTTCCAGATATTTCGGAGTTTTATAACACTCTCACTTGTGAAGGAATTTCACAAGAAGATTATGATTTTGGTAAGTCAGTGTTTGAAACCGAGTGCACTGACCTGGGTTCGTATCACGACATATATTTAACATCAGATGTACTTCTCTTGGCATGCGTTTTTGAAAGCTACAGGGATATGGCAATTTCTAACTTTAAGCTGGAACCTTGTCACTATTTTAGTCTCCCAGGCTTTAGCTGGGATGCTGCTCTTCTAAGAACAAAAGTTAAGCTAGAGCTTGTTACTGATCAAGACATGTACAATACTATAGAGTCAGGGATTAGAGGAGGAGTGTCTATGATATCTCATAGATATTCTGAAGCTTACAATAAGTATATGGAAAATTATGAAGAAGGAGTCAAGGAAGACTCTTTTCTTCTTTATATCGACAAAAACAACTTGTACGGTGAGGCTCTTCAACAGCCTTTGCCTGTCTCTGATTTTCAATGGGAAAGTCAAGAGTTCATAGATAATTTAAATATAGCTGATATTTGGGCATGGGGTAATGAGGATGAAATCGGTAGGATTTTGGTTGTTAATTTAGAGTATCCCCCTGAGCTCCATCTATTGAGTGAGCACAACGAATATCCATTGGCACCTGAGAAAATTGCAATTTCGATGGATCAACTCTCGAAGCATCAAAGGGAGCTTTTGACTTCATATAACAAAAAATATTCAGAAAAGCAGAAAAAATTAGTTCCTCATTTAGGATCTAGAAAAATGTATCCCGTACATTATAGAAATCTCAAATATTATTTGGAGAAGGGAATGGTATTAACAAAGATTCACAAAATAATTAAATTTGTTCAAAGACCCTGGCTTAAAGACTTTGTAAACCTTTGTTGTGATTTACGACGACAATCTACAAACAAATCAGAGCAAGACTTTTTCAAGCTGATAGTTAATGCAATTTTTGGACGTAGCATGATGAATGTTAGGAATCAACAAAATGTATACATAGTTAATAGTATTGAAAGGGCAAAATTTTTTACCAGGCTTTCAAACTTCAGAAAATTTGAAATTATTTCTCCAAACTTGGTTCTTTTTTTCATGAATAAACCTAGTATTGTATTGGATAAGCCAATATATACAGCGTTTACGGTTTTAGATCTCAGCAAGTTGTTTATGCAAGTCTGGCATTATGACAAGATCAAAAAATGGTATGGAATTAAAGCTAGGTTCCTTTTTACCGATACGGACAGCTTAGCTTATCTAATTAAAACTGCAGATCTTTATGCTGATTTAGAACTGGTGAAAAAAGATTTTGATTTTAGTGATTTTGACCCCAGCCATCACCTTTATTCTACAGAAAATAAGAAAGTGATTGGAAAAATGAAGGACGAGAGTAACGGAAAAATCATGTATAGTTTTGTTGGTGTTTCTCCAAAGATGTATTCTTTTGCGGGGAAGAATATCCATAAGATTGCTATGAAAGGTGTCAAACAATCTTTGGTACGAAAATTCGTAACTCACAAAATCTTTATGGAGACTTTGTTTGAGCAAACCAAGTATATGTGCAGAATGAATTTGATTCGATCAAAAAAGCATAAACTAACAACTGCAAATTATACAAAAGTAGCTTTGCATAGCTTTGATTCCAAAAGGTTTATTTTACCGGACGGAATTAGTACACTTGCCCACAATCATTTTTTAATTCCTGTATACAACAAGTAAAATTAGTAATTAACAAGTACCAATTATTTATTTAGTGAAATATTGTACAGATTAAACAAAACAACAAAATGATTAAAATTACAAAGATATAAATAATAAAATAAAATATGTGCAATTTAAGGTTTGAAAACTTTTGTTATCCCCTTAATTTGACATCTACAAATAGGACATAGGTCTTGGGTAGTAGAGCATGGCAAGCAGGAACAAATGTGACAACATGGAGTAAACAGGTAATTAGCTTCTTCGACTTTACACACCGAACACAGAAATGTTTCCATCAGGCTATGAAGGAGTGTGAGAGTAGCTTTTTCTTGATTTTCATCATTTGACGAACTC